>NC_133324.1:550486727-550792977 GCF_042186555.1 Aquarana catesbeiana
AACTGGCTACAAGGGCGAGTTCAGAGGCCGTTGATCAATGGGGAGTACTCGGAATGGTCAGGGGTGGAAAGCGGGGTCCCCCAGGGTTCTGTGCTGGAACCAATCCTATTTATTTGGTTCATAAACAACCTGGAGGATGGGATAAACAGTTCAATCTTTGTATTTGCGGACGATACTAAGCTAAGCAGGGCAAAGACTTCTCCGCAATCTACTCACTAGGGGGAGAACCTCTGGGGGAATCAGGGATGGAAAAGGACCTGGGGGTCCTAGTAGATGATAGGCTCAGCAATGGCATGCCATGCCAAGCTGTTGCTAACAAAGCAAACAGAATATTGGCATGCATTAAAAAGGGGAGTAACAAGCGATAATTCTCCCACTCTAAAAAAAAGCTGAGTTAGACTTACCGGTAACTCCTTTTCTGAGAGTCTTCCAGGACAGCCCATGAGACCTTGGGCTCCTCCTACCAGGACAGGAAACACGTCACCCCCACCAGATAAAAGGGCGGTCCTCCAGGCCCATGTCAGTATTCTCAAGAACCGTAGGACCCTGCAAAACATATGCATAATACACATAACTTCAGACAATACCGGGTGGGAATCCGGCTGTCCTGGAAGACTCTCAGAAAAGGAGTTACCGGTAAGTCTAACTCAGCTTTTCTCCAAGCGTCTTCCAGGACAGCCCATGAGACGATGAGCCAGAACTTACCAGTCTAGGGAGGGACAACTGCCTGAAGGACCTTACGACCAAACGCCTGCTCCTGAGCTGATAGGAGATCCAGGCGATAATGTTTAATGAAGGTCGAGTAACTGGACCAAGTGGCAGCCCTGCAAATTTGTTCCGGTGAGGCACCAGCCCTCTCAGCCCAAGACGTAGACAAGGCTCTAGTTGAGTGCGCAGTAACAAAAGGTGTAGGGACCTCCCTAATTTTGTAAGCTTCCAAAATGGCTTGCTTTATCCATCTAGCCAATGTGGCTTTAGATGCACTATTCCCCTTGTGAACTCCAGAAAAGAGGACAAACAAGGCATCAGTATTCCTAAAGGTCTTCGTGACCTCAAGATAGACCAAGAGAATCCTTCTTACATCTAGGAAACTAAATTTTCTTTCTAAGTCGCCCTGTGGCGAACTACAAAAGGTTGGCAATACAATGTTCTGAGATCGGTGGAATGTACTTGCCACCTTGGGCAAAAAACCTGGATCGGTTCGTAACACAACTCGATCCTCAAAAATCATGAGGAAGGGCTCCCTAACTGATAGGGCCTGCAACTCACTTACCCTACGAGCTGAGGTAACAGCTATAAGGAACACAGCTTTTAATGTAAGTAACTTAACTGACATACTTTCCAGAGGTTCAAACGGAAATTCTACCAGAGTTTGAAGTACTAGGGACAGATCCCACGTTGGACAACTTCTCACCACTACTGGTCTGGCCCTAGAGATAGATTTGAAAAATCTGGCTATAGTGGGATTTTCCAGGAGAGAAAACTGGAGGAACACACTAATAGCTGCCGCCTGTACCTTTAAGGTACTAACAGAAAGACCTTTGTCGACACCCTCTTGGAAAAATTCCAAAATAGACGGAATATCATGAGCTAATCTATCATTTTCAGATAACCATGAGTTAAACCTTTTCCAAACTTTGGAATATATGGCTCTAGTAACTGGCTTCCTGCAATTCACGAGAGTCCTGACTACTTTGTCAGAGAACCCTTGGGCGCTCAGTATCTTTTCTTCAGATACCAGGCCGTTAAGTTTAAGGAAACCACCTGAGGGTGTGATACTGGACCCTGCAATAATAGGTCTTCCCTTTTCGGAAGACTCCACGGAGGCTCTGAAACCAGAGACTGTAGCAGGGAAAACCATGGCCTCTTGGGCCAAAACGGGGCAATTAGAATCAGATCTGTCTCTTCCAGCCGAAACTTCCGGAGGACTACTGGAATCAGCCTGATTGGCGGAAAGGCATAACATAGGCCTGGAGGCCACGGGTTTGCCAGAGCATCGATCCCCAAGGCTTGATCTGCCGGGTTCATGGAAAAGAATATCTCCATCTTGCGGTTGTTTCGGTTTGCGAACAAATCCGCTACCGGATAACCCCATCTCTTGGTGAGGTCTGCAAAGACTTCGGGATGAAGGGACCAGTTGTCTCGGTCTATCCTGTGACGGCTGAGATAATCTGCCAGGCAATTGTTTTTCCCCTTCAGGTGTACAGCAGAAATGGAGGCTAGATTCCCCTCTGCCCATGAAAGGATCTCCTGGGCAATGGACTGAAGCCTCCGGCTTCTCGTGCCTCCCTGCTTGTTGATATACGCGACTGTCGCTATATTGTCTGACAGGATTTGGAGGTTGTGACCCCTGACCTCCATCTGAAAAGACTGGAGGGCTCTCTGGACTGCAAGCAGCTCTCTTTGATTGGATGAGGCCCTTGCCTCCTCTGGGGACCACTCTCCTTGTGCTACTGCATTGCTGAGGTGGGCCCCCCATCCCCAGGAACTCGCATCCGTGGTAATCCTTCGGGAAATGGGAAAGGACCATGGGAGACCTCCTGCTAGGTGCTGACCAGCTCTCCACCACCACAGGCTTCTTTTTATCCTGTTGGGAAGCCAGATCCTTGACTCCAGGGACCTTACGTCCCCGTCCCAGTTTCTTAAAAGAAACCTTTGTAACGGACGCTGACGGAGTCTCGCCCATGGTACTGCGGGAAAACATGAGGTCATAAGACCCACTGCCCTCGACACCTGTCTCAGAGAGACCGACTGGTTGGTCTGCAATGTTGACATAGTCTGGAACACTTTGGTAATCTTCTCCTGAGGAAGAAAAACTCTTTGGTTCACGGAGCAAAAATCGTAACCCAGATAAGTTACTTTCTGGGCCGGAATCAAGGACGATTTTTCTTTGTTTATTAGCCAGCCTAGGGACTGTAAGAAGTCCTGTACAGCCTGGAGATCTTCCAACAGCCTTTGGTATGATTTTGCTACTATCAGGAGGTCGTCTAAGTAAGGGATAACCGTTATTGCCTTTAATCTTAGAGGAGCCAGCGCTTCCCCCAACACTTTCGTAAAGATGCGTGGGGCTGAGGAAAGACCGAAGGGGAGGGCCTGAAATTGAAAATGTCGGGTCCCCATACCCGTCTTCACTGCCAATCTCAAAAACTTTTGGAAGGCTGGATGGATAGGGATGTGAAGATAAGCATCCCTTAAGTCCAACGTGGCCATAAAGCAGTTTGGGTATAGTAGGTTTTTGATTGTAAAAACCGTCTCCATACGGAAATGCTTGTATCTGATGGACTTGTTTAAGGTCCGGAGATTCAGGATAAGTCGAAACTTTCCTGCCGGCATTCTGACCACAAATACATGGGAATAGAATCCCTTGCCCCGGTCCGATCGAGGAACAGGAATCAGGACTTTTTGATCTAATAAGTCTCCGATCTGGAGACCCAGAGCCCTCGCTTTCTCCCGATCTTGTGGAGGAAATGTGACCAACAAACGTTCTGGTGGTTGGTGAACAAACTCCAGCCTGTACCCGTTGGTCACTAGGTCCAGGACGAAGGGGCTCAGAGTGACTGCTGCCCACTGTGGGATGAAGGCCCTCAATCTCCCTCCCACCGGGGAACACAAGTCACTGCGGCTTGGCGGGCTGTTGAGGAGGGTTAAATAGCACTCCCCTTTGCCTCTGCCTTTGTGCCCAGTCCAATGCTTTTTCGGCCTGCTGTCCTTTTCTCTAGGACTCTGTTGCCTGTTTTGGCCACGAAAAAATTTTCTGGCTGTCTGAACTCTCTTTCTCTCTGGAAACGCCTTTTTCTTATCAGCCGTGCGTTCCAGTGCCTCCTGTAGACCTGGGCCAAATAAATGATCGCCAGTTAAAGGAAGGCCACAAAGGCGCAACTTGGAGGCCGAGTCCCCTGACCAGGTCTTAAGCCAAAGGCTTCTCCTGGCCGAGTTCACTAGAGCCGAAGTCCTGGCTGACATTCTTACCGACTCAGCGGAAGAATCTGCCAAAAAACCCACTGCCTGAAATAGGAGAGGAAAAGACTTTAAAATTTGCTCTCTGGAGGTACCTGCTGACAGATGTGACTGAATCTGAGTCAACCAAACCTCCAGATTTCTGGCCACACAAGTGGAAGCCAAAGCTGGTTTCAGGTTTCCAACTGCTGAGTCCCAGGCTCTGTGGAGAAGGATATCCCCCCTCTTGTCCATCGGATCCTTAAGCGTACCCATATCATCAAACGCCAGGTCCGAGTTTTTTGAAACTTTTGAAAGAGGTGCGTCTAGCTTGGGATTCTTATTCCATGGCTGCGCAGTGTCCTCATCAAAAGGAAACCTCCTTTTTAGGTTACTAGAGAAGAATGGTTTTCTCTCAGGATTATCCCATTCCAGTTTAATAGTATCAACCAAAGAACTATGAACTGGAAACACTCTTGATTTTCTCTTATGTAATCCCTTATACATAAGATCATGTTTGGATAACTGAACCTCTTCCTCTTTTAATTCAAGGGTAGTATAGATAGCCTTTAATAAGTCATCTACATCCTCAACAGATAACTTAAATCTTGAGCCTCGAGTGGATTCTCTATCTCTGGGCTCTGTATCTGACCCTGATTCTTCCAGAGAAGAATGGGTAGATCTGACCTCAGCCTCAGAGTCTTCACTCTCTGCCTGCTGCGGAGTGCTTACTGACGCCTTCAGTGAAGACGGACTCTCTGCTGGAGTCTGGAGCTTGTCAATAAGCGTTCTAAAGGAACTGAAGGTGGACGCAAGCTCATCCCTAACAGAAGTAAGCATCTTCTGGCACGAGGCAACCGGGTCATCCTTTACTAGGCCTTCTATACAGGTGCGACAAACTGCTTTGCTCCATGAGGAGCTCAATTTGTTTGCGCAAACCGCACGTTTCCTTTTAAGTGGCTGCGCTTGGGCCTTGTCCTGAGTCTTGGTCTGCAAGACAAAATAAATGACCCACAATGTAATTAAAGCCACACAATCACTCCGTAACACCACGTGCAGGAGGGAGGAAATGTGTCCCCTTACACCCACTACTACAGAGGGGGGAGGGGAAGGGAACACTCACAGGGATAGTAAGGTGGTGACAGAACACCCCAGGCTTACCTGTGAGGTGCTGGTGTTGGGAACTGCATCCGCTGCCTGTGCAGGTACTGCAGGAGGATCCATTCTGCCCCTCTTGGTCATCCACAGCCTGGCTGCTTAACACCAAGAAACACCAGCAGCCAGCGTTCTCTGTTCGCGCCGTTTATGAAGACTGGAACCTCGTCTCCGGCGCCCGATGATGATGTCATATGCCCCGGAAGTAACCCTCTCCAGGCACTTCCTGTGGGCCAGCTTGGAGCGCAATAGCTCCGCCCCCTCTAACGCTGCGGCTTCCTCCATTCCTTGCTCAGATCAGCCAGGCTGTCGGCAGGGAAGGACAACCGAAGCTCAGCTGAGCTAGAGTGCAATGCACTGCGCTAGGGGCACGACCTCACACCGGTCCTGGCCCTCTCCAGGCACTGAGGACAGAGAACAGCAACACAGCCAACCTCCCCAGCGGTGTGCTGCTTCTGGTAGAGGAAGAGGTAAGTGATATGCCCCAGAAAAAAGCCATACAAAGCCCCTGCTTATAAGGCCTATGGGAGCAGGTTCCATGAACATGTTACCCCCCGTCCGGAGGAAACACAAATAACTGACATGGGCCTGGAGGACCGCCCTTTTATCTGGTGGGGGTGACGTGTTTCCTGTCCTGGTAGGAGGAGCCCAAGGTCTCATGGGCTGTCCTGGAAGACGCTTGGAGAAAATTCTGGTCCGGCCTCACCTGGAGTATGCTCTCCAGTTCTGGGCACCGGTCCTCAGAAAGGATGTACTGAAAATGGAGCAAGTACAGAGAAGGGCAACAAAGCTAATAAAAGGGACTAGAGGATATTGGTTGAAGAAAGGTTATGAGCACTGAACTTATTGTCTCTGGAGTAGAAACGCTTGAGAAGGTATCACATATTGGTGTGACCCCACAATAGGGAAAAAACATTTCCGCGGAAAGGAGTTTAATAAGACACGTGGCCACTCATTAAAATTAGAAGAAAAGAGGTTTAACCTTAAACTGCGTAGAGGGTTCTTTACTGTAAGAGCGGCAAGGATGTAGAATTCCCTTCCACAGGCTGTGGTTTCTGCGGGGAGCATCGATAGTTTCAAAAAACTATTAGATAAGCACCTGAACGACCACAACATACAGGGATATACAATGTAATATTGACATATAATCACACACATAGGTTGGACTTGATGGACTTGTGTCTTTTTTCAACTTCACCCACTATGTAACCTACTTTTAAGCCCCATAGCTCTTTGGAATTCTGTGGTCGAAGGCCTGGGCCCTTTTCTTCACTCTTCTTACGTTCTCTCTCTTCTTATGATTAGCGCCATAATATGGATGTACTAGGAGAGTCTCTCATATTTTAATATTAATGTGCCTTGAGGTGCTAGATTAATTCTGGCCATAAGTGCTCCCATATCTTTTCATGCTACTGAGTTAACACTTGACCATCTGTTGCAGTAATGTTTTTCGAATCAATGTCCTTGCTCTGTTTTTGCTATAAGAGTAATTATATTTATCTTGCTTATGCCCTGGACGAGCTATATCCTAATTTGGTAGGATCAACCTTTTAAACTTGGTTTCTGTATTATGTTTACAATGATCTAACCCTTGATTACCTTTGAGGGTGCATTTATCTTTTCATATCTGTTTGTATCCCAAGAATCTTGTTAAACCTTTGAATACATTTGTAAACCAAAAACCCAGTATAAGTGAATATGTACAAATAATTATGCTGTTTTTCAGGAACTTCAACACATATTTAAAATTAATAAGAAATTGGAATTTTTTTATTTGCTTACTTGGTGACTGACTGAATAACCTTCGAAGACGTATCTTTAATATTACTAAAAAATCGTTCTGTGCCACCTTTCAAGATGTCAAAAAAACCTCCTGCATTTTGGTCATCATCGCCAAGAGTAACACCTGTAGCAAATTACAAAAATATTAATATTTAGGTGGTTGTACAGGTAAGATACACAATCACTAGCATTAACAGAGCAGTTTTTATATTGCTAAGCATCCCTGCACCGCACGTAACAGTTTAATTACTTGTTGATTTAGCCAGACTCTGTTCATCTCTTCTGCCATAAAATCTACCTGCACTTTAAGATGTGAATTAGAGTAGCATTAAAGATTTGCGCTTTTTCCCTTTAAAATAATAAACATGTCATGCTCGCCTGCTTTATGCAATGGTTTTGCACAGGAGCAGCCCCATCCTCTGCTTCTGGGGTCCCACCGCCGGTGCTCCAGGCTCCTCCTCTTCAGCAGCTGCCCCATAAGAAGTCAGTTCCTATGGGGGCACTCGTGGGGGCTAGCTCTCGCGCCGTTTTGTCTGTGTCCATTGACACAGACCGAGTGACTCGGCCCATTCCCCTATCACAGAATTTATTTGACAGCAGAGTGGGAGTTATCGCTGGATCGGGATTGGGCTCAGGTAATTATAGGGGGGGGGGGGTAAGGGGGGACACATGCAGCACAGAAGGTTTTTTACCTTGATGCATAGAATGTATTAAGGTAAAAAACCCTAAGGCTTTACAACCACTTTAACCACTTCCAGACCAGCCACCGCTGTTATACTGTGGCAGGTTGGCTCCCTTTGGGCGAACCATTGTAGCTATACATCAGCTCGCTTTCAGACCACTAGTGCGCACCGCTGGAGCCGATGCGCATGTCGGCGGTCGCGATTACCGCCGGGCACCAACGATCTCTCCACACAGAGACAGAATGGAGATCTGTCAATGTAAACAGACAGATCTCCATGCTGTCAGAGGAGAGGAGATTTATCTGTTGCTCATACTAAGTATGAACAACGATCGGTCTCCTCACCCAGGCAGTCCCATCCCCCCACAGTTAGAATCACTCCCTAGGACACAGTTAACTCCTTGATCGCCCCATAGTGTTAACCCCTTCCCTGCCAATGACATTTATACAGTAATCAGTGCATTTTTATAGAACTGATGAAATATTTAGAAGTATGCATATTGGCCTAAACTGAGGAAGAAATTTTTTTAAAAAATTTTTGGGGAATATTTATTATAGCAAAAAGTAAAAAATAGTTTGTTTGTTTTTTCAAAATTGTCGCTCTTTGTTTACAGCATAAAAAAAAAAAAAAAAAAAGTTAAATTGGTGATCAATTACCACCAAAAGAAAGCTCCATTTGTGGGGAAAAAAAGGACGTCAATTTTGTTTTTGTACAAAGTCGCACGACCGCGCAATTGTCAGTTAAAACAACGCATTGCCAAATCGCAAAATGGCCTGGTCATTAAGGGGGCAAATCTTTTGGGGTTGAAATGGTTAACGAATATGTGAACTCTTGCAACCCATTCAGTGCAAAGTAAAAATGAAAAAGCAAAATAAAACATTTGAGCTGAGCTGGAACACTCGCCCCCAGCTTATTTCCTCTCGCCAAATGTGAGAGGAAACTTTGAAGGGTGTATGTGAGATACATATATATATGTGTGTGTGTGTGTGTGTGTGTGTGTAAACTTTGAAGCAAAATAAGGGTCAGTGCCCATCTACAGCTTCATCATTGCCATCAATGCAGCCTGATTAATGCCCATCTGCTGCCTCACAAGTGCCATCAATGCAGCAGCCTCACCATTGGCATCAGTGCAGCCTGATTGATGCCCACCTGCAGCCAAGAGGGGACAGGGAGGGGGGCGGGACGAGCGCCGACAGATTACATACAGTGAGAATCTTCTATGATACACAGAACAGTGGTCCAATGGCGGCCCAGGAGACGGGACTTCCTATTACAGGCAAATAAACAGGAGATTCTCACTGTGTGTAATCTAACGGCGCTCGTCCCGCCCCTTCCCTGTCCCCTCCAAGGCAGCTAAAATTGAAGTATTGGCGTATATGCTATTTGCACCTAATTTTCAGGGTGAAAAAGTGCGTGTTACACGGCAATAAATACTAAATATATACACGCACGCAGCCCAGCAGGTTAGGAAAGGGAGTGGGGACGAGCGAGCCCCCCCCCCCCCCCCCAAACCATACTAGACCACATGCCCTGAACATGTGGGGGTTGATTCTTTGGGGCACCCCAAAGCACCTTGTCCCCATGTTGATGAGGACAAGGGCCTCTTCCCGACAACCCTGGCCGTTGGTTGTCGGGGTCTGCTGGCTTATCGGAAGCTGGAAGACCCCTTTAACAAGGGGGTCCCCAGATCCCAGCCCCCCCCCACCCTGTGTGAATTAGTATGGGATACATTGTACCCCTACCCATTCACCTAAAAAAAAAAATCCCAAAAAAACATATTACACATTTTTCAAGTAATTTATTAGGCCAGCCCCGGCATCGCTTCTGATGTCTTTTGCCTCTGACGATTCTTCTCCCCTCTCCGGGTCTTCTAGCCCTCTCTGGGTCTTCTCCCTTTGCCAGCTGTCTTCTGCCTCTGCCGGGTCTTCTCCCTCTGTTCTTCTTCCGATGTTGACTCAACGCTCTCTCCCGCTCCAATGCTGGGTGTGCCACTACTTATATTGGCATGGGGCAGGGTCACCTCATGATGTCATCACCACCCGGGGCATGATGGGGCGGGGCCTCTGGATGACATCACACGGTGACCATGCCCCATGCCAAT
Organism: Aquarana catesbeiana; assembly: GCF_042186555.1. Taxonomy (NCBI): domain Eukaryota; kingdom Metazoa; phylum Chordata; class Amphibia; order Anura; family Ranidae; genus Aquarana; species Aquarana catesbeiana. The sequence continues at coordinate 550,496,385 of NC_133324.1, forward strand.
ATAAGTAGTGGCACGCCGCACACTCAGCATTAGAGCGGGAGAGAGCGTTGAGTCAATATCGGAAGAAGAACAGAGGCAGAAGACATCAGTGAAGGAGGCAGATGAGCCGTAGAGGGGGGAGAAGAGATCGGAAGCGACGCCGGAGCTGCCTTTTAAAGCGGAGTTCCAACGACAATGAATATTTTTTTTTTTTTTTAAACAATTCATTAGTTTATAACATTGCAATGTAACACTCACTTCTTTTGTTAAATTCATCCCCCGATGTCCGGTTTCATATAAATAATGAAGTTATAAAATTAATTCCTGACCGTTTTCATCTTGCTTGTGGGCATGTGAAGCCCACAAGCATACAGATCTTGGACACGGTGCTGCTGAGCTACCAGCATGCACCACCCAGTTCTCGTGCATGCGCAGTAATGCGCCGTAGCGGCGCTGTAAAGTATACAGGCTGCCATAACAACGGGCAGCGTAGTCAGAAGTGTCCGCCCCGTTGTTATGGCAACCTAGCCCTTGGCGCAGCCCAATGACTCCTGGGAAATGATGACATACATCTCCCAGGAGCAGTAACGAGCGGAGGCGCCGAGGGAAGTGACTTCAGGAGCCCAAGCACTGAAGGGGGCAGATTTCGAGGGACCACATAGCAACAGGCATAAAAAGGCAAGTAAAAAAAAAAAAAAATTCTCCAAATGTTTTCTTTTAATTTATTTCAAGGACATTAATGCAATTATTTTTTTGGGGGGGTGGAACTCCACTTTAACTACTTTAAAAACATGTGTAAATGTGGTTTTTTTTTTTTTTTACACTTTTTTATGGGGAAGGGGTACAATGTACCCCATACTCATTCACATAGGGCGGGGATGTGGGTGCCCCCCTTGTTAACAGGGGCTTTCAGATTTAGGATAAGCCCCCGCCGGCATACCCCGACAACCAACAGCCAGGGTTGACAGGAAGAGGCCCCGTCCTCATCAACATGGGGACAAGGTGCTTTGGGGTGGGGGGGCCATGTTGAGGGCATTGGACCTGGTAGGGTTCGGGGGGGGGGGGGGGGGCACTCGCTCATGGCCACCCCCTTTCCTGACCTACCGGGCTGCGTGCTCGGATAAGGGTCTGGTATGGATTTGGGGGGGGGGGGGGGCTACACAGTTTTTTGGCATAGGGGTTCACTTTGAAATCCATGCCAGACCGAAGGGCATGGTGTGCTCTTGGAGGGGGAACCCATGCCATTTTTTTTTTTTTATTTGGCGTGGAGTTCCCCTTCAAGATCATCAGAGCACAAGTCGCATGCCAAATTTGGATCAGTTAAGACGTTGATCCGACTTCAGTGATATTCAATGGGCTGAAGTAGGATCAAAGTCGGACCAAAGTACTGCAGGGAGCCTTTTCAAAGTCAGACCGACTTGTGTCGGACCAGGTAAGATGGCTCTCATAGGGAAACATTGATTTTTCACACGTCATGTGAACCCGGCCTTAAAGAGGACATAAACTCTTTTTTCTTACCTGCAAAGTAAAGGCATAATGTGCTAGTATGCACCTCATACCAGCATATTATGTTACACTTACCTGCAAACGAAGCCCTCGCCATTCCAGCTGGAGGCCACATCCATCTTTGCCCGTTTTCCTTCCGGGTCCATGGACTCCGGCTTTGTGATTGGCCAGAGCCGTGTGACGTCATGCATGCGGGAGCTGCTGGCCACTGCACAGGGCTCTGAAGAAACGTTACGGGCCACCGTTCCTTCAGAGCGAATGCGCCGATGACATCATTGGCGCAGTATACAGTAAACATCTTCTAAACAGTGCACGTTTAGGAGATATGTACAGTACCTATAGGTAAGCCTTATTATAGGCTTACCTAAAAAGTACAAACATTAGAGGGAAGTTTACTTCCTCTTTAAAAAAAAGTAGCACTCCTAGCCCGACCGCAGTGTGGATGTGGATATTAAACGGCCTCAGACATCTCTCCTTTGCAGGCCATGACCCCTTCAACATCCACATGGCGGTTGGGCTGAGAGTGCGGCTTCTTAATTGGCAATATTATACTGGTGGGTTATAAGCTCTCACATTTAAGAAAAAAAAATTATATATATATATATATATATATATATATATATATATATATATATATATATATATATATATATATATATATAGTTCATAATACATGCATACCTGGCTGCCCAACAGGTTTAGAGGGTAACAGCACTTTCTGATTCACAGTATTGCCATATCCACCATTTTGCTCCAGCAGCTGTGAAAAAACACACAACAAAATGAACCATTGAACATAGACATTTAAGTAAAATAGGATTTTCACCATGACATCTTTTTCTCAGTCCATTAAGGGACACAATTTTATGGATAATAAGCAATCCTGGGTTATGCTTTCACCTACAGAAGAAATGGACACTAGGCACATAAAAACTGCAGGCCAGCCCCCTGTAAGCTATAACCTCACACCTGCTCAGTTGAAGTAAGCAGTTAAGTGGGAAAGAATAGTATACGAAAAGAAGGAGCTGTGTGGATTTTAGTGTCCAGAGGTTCTGTCTCCATTGGGGAAAGTTGTGAATGGATTCCATCAAGCTCTATTTGATCATTAGCTGTAGTGATCCATCATACCTGGTCAGTCCATTCACTTCGGGGAGAGCACAAGTGTTCTGGACATAACCGGATGAATTATTTTTGGAGTGCATTTGGACACGTTTTTCAGTTTATATTATATGCTGAACTGAAGACACCACTGGGACAGAGCACATGACCTTTTACATCAGACTAATAGAAGAAAGAGCAAACACTGCTGCAGCTCTGGTCCCAAAAACTTAGCAAGGAATACCCACAAGTACTGATCTGCCCTCACTAGTGGAATCTTGCACCAACTGGATCTCAGATGGGGTGTCACTTTTGACCGCAGGACCATCGCAGAGAGAGCACTAATTTACTAAATGAATTGGGATATTCCGCACTCAACAACTGCTAACTGGAGAGACATCCAGGACTTTCAATATCCAGTAAGAATTGGTTGAAGTGATTGACTGTGAAAAATCTTACAATTTATGAAAAAAATATAACAGAAAAGAAAGACATTCCCCGCATAACTGAGCAGGTGTTATGGGTTATAGCCTTTGGGGGGCTAGCCTTTAGTTTCTAATTGTCTATTTCTCGTGTTGATGGCAGTGTGACCCTTGGTTACCTATTATTCAAAAGACCGTTTCTTTCAGCAGATGATAGAGAAACAGGTTTAAATTACTTGAATATTTTGAACATAGGCAAATATTGTCTCCTTACAATTTGTCATCATACTTTTCTTTTTAAGTTGAACACCAGCCTCACCTTTAGTCTTGCACTGGTGAAAAGGCTCCTCTTCTGTAATGAAATCGCTTACTCTGCTGAAGCAAGTCAACAAGAGCCCACTTCATTTACTGATGGGAGAACATTCCTACCTTGTCTCTGGCTCGCTCCTTTCATTCATTTGACTTAAGTTTTCTCAACCATGGAGGCTCAGAATCACATGTTGGTATTGCCTAAGAAGGTCTGCATACAAATACAGTGTGCCTAGAATACCCACTCCTTCAGACTGGCATCTACCACTCAAGACATTTTGATATATACGCAAATCAGCCATGCTCTCTCTGCATTGCATAGAGAAACACAGAGACCAAGCGATGACATCACTTGGTCTAAAATAAGGTACGTAATGAAAACAACGGTTTTTTTTTGTAAAATCCTTACTAGCTTGTCAATGGGCAAAGGGGAAAAGGAGAAGGCAAAATTGAAGCAGATTAAAGTGGGAGTAAATTCCCATGTATGATTTTTACCTATAGGTGAGCCTATAACAAGGCTTACCTATAAGTACAGTTGAACAGAAAAAAAGAGGAGATGGCACAAGAACCAACCAAGCAATGTCTCTGATAGTGTTAAAAAGTCCAATAGATTAAAAAAACGATATATCTCGGGAAGGGGGAAGTGGAATATAGTCAATATAGGTGTATAGTCAATATAGGTATACACTGGTGGCAGCAACCTTGAGAATAGAAGCACAACTCTGAAAGACAAAAAAAGAACAGAAACAAGGTGCGCCAGACTCAGTGTAGTATTTACGAATTCAGTTTATTAAGATAAGACAGCCAAATGGCTACTCACAAAGGGATGGTGATTTCAGGCATATAGGTAATACAGGGTCTTGAGTCACTGTGCAGTCCGTGACGTAAGGAGCTGTGTCCCAATGATGAAGATGACAAGCCACTATACGATGTAGCAGCGGTGCAGCCTCTATGGAGGTCCGGGGACTAGCTGGCCTGCAAGCCGTTGTTCTCTGGGGAATCCGGCGTCCGGAAACCAGAAGACAGGAATCAGAAGTGCGTTTCAGCGTGGAACGCAAGCTCCGTGGGCCGGAAGTGACATGGCGACCAATCAGATGACGCGTTTCACAGGCTCCTCTGAGTACAGTAAATATCTTCTAAACATCAACAGCGCATTTGCTCTGAAGGAACTGCATACCCGTGCCATTCCTTCAGAGCCCTGTGCCACAAACAGTGACTCCCGCACACATGCACTGGAGTGATGTCATCACAGCTCGCCCATTCATACTGCCGAAGCCTGCGAACCCAAAAGGAAGACTGGGTGAAAATGGAAGCACCTACAGCGGTGCCACTGGAGGGCTTAGTTTTCAGTTAAGTTTGTCATAATGTGCTAGTATGCAGTGCATACTAGCACATAACGACAAACTGCCCGAGGCCCAATTTTATTTACTATCGCTTTAAACTTCAGATTTAAAGCGCTTCAGAGTTTACAACAAATACTCTGAACTGTTATAAGCACTGGCTCTAGGTTTGTATACCAAGGCTGGCACGCTTATAAGTGCTGTTTCCATAGAAAGTAAAATGAGCTGTAAGAGTGCTTTGGTGATAACAATTTTGAAGAATTGGTCACAATGGCTACAGCTACAGGAGGTGAGATGGCTTGTTTAAACATATATTTAAAGCTTGTTCAAAATATGTAAATATTCTAACGTTCATAGTCTGAGGACAAATTTATTTTAACCCCCAGCCAATCACATATATCTGTTTGTATTGTCTACTCTAGACAAATGAGAGCTCAAATGGTTAGGCAACAACTGTGATTTATACATCATACCGAATACAGCTCTTTCCAAATAGTCCCATTAGATGCTTGGATGTTAACTTTCTATTAAATGTTATGAAAGCTAACTGCAGAGATATACAGTAAATCTCTTTAGGCATCAACTTGCCAGAAAACAACTAAATTATGCTGAATTGCTGGAGAACATAAAAGCATGTTTACTGCATATAAAAGGACTTTATAGAATAGAAAGTTCAAATACCTCAGTAATAGGCGATTTTGGGTTTAAGTTTCGCGCTGTAGCAATTTCTTGAAGTTGACCAACTACTTCGGTTATAGACAATCGTTCCTCTGGATTCATCTTTAACATAGATTCTGTAAAAAAAAAAAAAAAAAAAAGAAAGAAAAAAATCAAGCAATGGTCACTGGAGGAAAAAAGGAAAGTGGTTCACTTCTAATTGCTATAAAGAAGTTGAGCCAGAGTATCAAAGTTTAAAGTTCCAATGGGCTTACCAAATACTAACATTAGTCAGCAACTTTAGGCAAATGGGGGAGAAAAAAAAAAAAAAACTTCTTTTGAACACTTCATAAAAAAATGGAAATGGACATTTTGAAAAAATTACAGATTACATTTTTTCTGTCCATAAAGCAGATGTAACGTTCAAACGTTTCTGAATTTTGATGATCCTTTCTATAATATGAAATTATTCGATCATGTGGTTGTTTTGTAAAACTGAAGGGAAGGAAAAGTAAAGTTGTCTATTCCAAATGGGTTGCTTTCTCTTTTCTTGCTTGCCCTTAAAATGACACTTGTGATCATACAGGTTGCTATAGGTAACTAGGAAGTAGTGTTAACCTTTCCTATACTTTTATTGAAAGAAGTTTTCCTTTTTGAGGCTTAATAAATAAGGCAGGACAAGGTGCATTATTGTGAGTAAAGTGACATAACCAAGCATCAAGTCCATAAGGTTGGACTTGTGTCTTTTTTTTTAACCTCGCCTACTATGTAACCAATTATTCTAGTCAAATAGTGAAATAGATGAACTTAGAACATTTCCTTTCACTTGTAAAAACAAGATAGTACTAATCAAACTGATTAAAAAGAATCAGTCACCAACTTGAAAAACTGCAGGTGCAAGCACAGAAAAAAAACAAGTATTTTAAATGCTTACTTGCAGTGTTTTCCTTTCCATAAATCATTTTTATTGACTTGAAGTGTTTCTGAACTTGCTAGAATATCTGCCTTTTCCAGGAGAGTCAATTCCCTAGAACACTACCTTTCCTCCTTGCACATCATAAAATTCTTCTCCTCTGGGAGTGTCTAATTATCCTCTGTGCTGACTCTGCATTTTTACCACTCCCCTCCCCTTCCTACATATCCTTTAAGGCTTTGTTCACACGGGCGTACTATAGATGTTTATTAATTCACTCACTAATAAGTTCATGAAAGACCGTGTATTTAGTGTCGTTCAATGGTATTGAATATTTCCCATTAACGATACGCAGCTTTGATCCATCTTCAAAAGGATGTTGTTTAAAGCATAACAGGTATAAAATACAACCAAGTGCCTAAAAAGGAAAACGGAATAAAAAAAAATTAAGATTTTAGCTCAGATTTTGGTTGGAAAAAAAAAAAAAAAAAAAGACACCAACAATGACAGGACATCAGTAGGGAAATACTAAGAAAGAATCATGGCTGCATTAAACATATTTCTGTAACTTCAGAGATTGTACCATTTCTCAATTATGCTAGAAAAGCCACTGTAGCTAAACCAACTAAGTGTGATTATTTTACAAATAAATGAAATGCCAAGTATAGAATTCTCTCCATTATATAGAGTAGTGCTCTTCAAGATATTTGCATACATACACTATATTCTCAAAAGTATTGGGACAACTGCCTTTACATGCACATGAACTTTAATGGCATCCCAGTCTTAGTCCGTAGGGTCTAATATTGAGTTGGCCCAACCTTTGCAGCTATAACAGCTTCAACTCTTCTGGGAAGGCTGTCCATAAGGTTTAGTGTGTCTATGGGAATGTTTGACCATTCTTCTAGAAGCGCATTTGTGAGGTCAGGCACCGATGTTGGACAAGAAGGCCTGGCTCACAGTCTCCGCTCGAATTCATCCCAAAGATGTTTTATCGGGTTGAGGTCAGGACTTTAGAGGTCAGTCAAGTTCCTCCACCCCAAACTCACTCATCCAGGTCTTTATGGACCTTGCTTTGTGCACTGGTCCAAATCACTTGGTGGAGGGAAGATTACATTGTGGTGTTGTTTTTCAGGGGTTGGGCTTGGCCCCTTAGTTCCAGTGAAGGGAACACTTAAGGCGTCAGGTTACCAAGACATTTTGGACGATTTCATGCTCCCAACTTGGTGGGAACAGTTTGGCGATGGCCCCTTCCTGTGCAAACATGACTGCGCACCAATCCACAAAGCAAGGTCCATAAAAGACATGGATGAGCGAGTTTGGGGTGGAGGAACTTGACTGGCCTGCACATAGATCAACCTGATAGAACACCTTTGGGATAAATTAGAGCAGAGAGTGTGAGCCACTGCCTGACCCCACAAATGTGCTTCTGGAAGAGCAGTCAAACATTCCCATAAAGACACACTCCTAAACCTTGTGGACAGCCTTCCCAGAAGAGTCAAAGTTGTTCTAGCTGCAAAGGGTGGGTCAACCCAATATCGAACCCTATGGACTAAGACACCATTAAAGTTCATGTGCGTGTAAAGGCAGTTGTCCCAATACTTTTGACAATATAGTGTATATGTGAATCAAAGATAATTACCAAACATATATTGCCAAAATAATTATTCATGCATAAAAAAAGTGCACACAAGCACATTGGTAGGAAAATATATTTTATTTCTATTAGTTTTATTTGTATATGCATTTTTTTAAGTATGAATAATTATTTTGACAATATATGGTTGGTAATCATCTTTGATTCACATATACCTATGCAAATATATTGGGGAGCTCTGAGTTAAAATATAATTTTTTTATTTTTGTGTTTGGTGATTCACTAGAGTGAGAGCTGTTTCTAGAGTATATAGGTTAGAGTATTTAAAGGAGAAGCACAGGAATATTATCATACAGGATTTATATAGCGTCGACAGTTTACGCAGCACTTTACAACGTAAAGGCCAGAAAGTACAATTAAAATACAAATTTATACAGTAGGAATCAGAGGGCTCTGACCTTTAGAGCTTACAATTTCAGAGAATATTTGTTTGACATATAGAATTGTGTTGACAGCTTAACCACTTGCCGTCCGGCTCACGGCGATATAAGTCGACAAAGTGGCACGGGTGCACAAAATCCCGTATGGGTACGTCGGCCCTTTAAGAGCCGCCAGAGGGCGTGCTCGCTGCACGGTGGGGGACCCGATGCGCGTGGCTGGCCAAGCGCTATCACGTGCACGAGCGCCAGCACAGGGATTTGTGTGTGTAAACACACAAATCCCTGTGCTGTCAGGGGAGAGGAGACATGTTTGTTCCTAGTAAATAGGAACGACGATATGTCTCCTCTCTTAGTCCAATCCCCATACAGTTGGAACACACATTTAACCCCTTGATCGCCCACTAATGTTAACACCTTCCCTACCAGTGGCATTTACACAGTAAATCAGTGCATTTTTATAGCACTGATCGCTCTATAAATGTCAATGGTCCCAAAAATGTGTCAAAAGTATCCGATCTGCCCACCACAATCCTGATGAAAATCGCAGATCGCCACAATTACTAGTAAATAAAAAAAAAATTATAAAAATGCCTTAAATCTTTCCCATAGTCTGCAGGCACTATAACTTTTGCGCAAACCAATCAATATACGCTTATTGCAATTTTTTTTTACCAATAATATGTAGAATATATATATATATATATATATATATATATATATATATATATATATATATATATATATACACACACACACACACACACACACACACACACACACACACACACACACACACACACACACACACACACACACACACACACACCTAAACAGATTAAGAAATTTGTTTTTTTTAAAAACATTTTTGGGATATTTATTTTAGCAAAAAATCTTTTTTTTTTTTTTTCAAAATGGTCTTTTTTGTTTATAGCGCAAAAAATAAAAACCGCAGAGCTGATCAAATACCACCAATAGAAAGCTCTATTTGTGGGGAAAAAAAGGCCGCAAATTTAGTTTGGGTACAGCACTGCATGACCGCGCAATTACCAGTTAAAGCGACGCAGTGCCAAATTGTAAAGTGCTCTGGTCAGGAAGGGAGTAAAATCTTCCGGATTTGGTTAGTGGTTAAAGCATAACAACCCTTGGCACATTTATACGTGCCCTGCAGCCTCTGAAAAACACCATTACTAACATGATGGGTCACTTTTGCTGCAGACAAGCTTGTTTTCAGAACAGTGGTCTGGCTCTGCATTTACATCCTGCTTTGTTATGAACAATTTAGTTCATAACTAAAACAGTAAAAAGGTACTAGCTGGTGTTACCATCATAACATAATTTTACATGAGTTTCCATAGGGAGAAAGTTGGAGCAAACTTTTCCCTCTGCATGACCAGGAATTTGCAAATTGTTCTTTAGTTCGAGATGATCCCAACTCTCTTTCCCAAGAGAGGACTTGGTGTGCAGTTAGATTTTTTTTTTTGTATTAAATAGGTTTACACTGTGGACTATTCATTTAGCTTTGCAAACATTGCCATTGAGGGAGATTATTGTAGACTGTGGAGATGACTTGCTGGCCATCATACAGATTTTGTGAAGGGGAGAACAGGGAATAGCAGCAGGTGTTTGGAATTGATGAGAGGACAAGGAGTGTGAAAATTGCTTGATGACCAACAGGGGAGAGGGGCTTGAGCAAATCACTGGTATGCTTTAAAAACTATAGGAATGAATCAGACTCCCACAGTCTCACGTGGATGGTGTGGAGTCATTTCCGGTATTTTCATACTTTTACCTCCTCCACGGTTTAACCCTGTGCTTTCCTCTGGGATCCTCTCAGAAAATGGCATTGCCTTCCCATTGATTCTGTCAATACCTGGGGTTCTCCCTCCCCTATGCCCATTCTACACCTTCTGTATATGCTTTCCTCCAGAAAATTGCCAAGTAGGGCATGGGATATGCTCTCCCTCTGTGCTACCCTCATGCTCTCTCATAGCCCTTGCTATGTTTCTGCAGGAAGGTTGTTATTTTTATTTTTTTCCTTTTCTTTGAACAACATGTGCCTACGCTCCTAGTCTATGTTCAGATACCTTCTGGAAGGGTTTCCTTGCCCATTTTACATGAATACTCATATTTATGGATACTGTTTGTACTGCTGTTATGTAATACCTATATATGTGGAAACAGATTGCAAGCGCTTTGTTTGCACCCTCTTAGTACAATTCAAGTTTTGTCTACTCTAAGTGGATTGTTATATTTGCAAAAAATGTAATAAAACAGATTCAAATAAAAACTATAGGATGATTTTTGATGGCTGCAGGGATACTTTTTCATTTAGGTTTCATACTGTATTGCTTGCTGTTGGTAAAATGTTTTTCCTTTAGGTTTCATTTAGCTAGACCCTTCCTTCAATAATTCATCCTTATTTCAAAAAGTGATACATTTGTCATATTAGGTTGCATTACCAAGACTGTAGTGTAAAACGAAGGCAAAGCTATAATCTTTACCCATATGTCTTGCTTTTCTCCAATTGGAAAGTTTGAATACAAGTCTATAATTTCTGGAGTTCTATACATTGGAGTGGTATTTCGAGTCACCTGAAAGAAAAATCAATAATGTTTTGTATTATTCACAAAGTTAAAGATTAAAGCAGTAGTAAATTTAGACAATGCAACTACAGTTCGCAATATATAACTAAATTTAGGTGTTTTCAAGTGCCGTATATAGTATGCCAAAAAAAACGTATTTGTTATAAGATTTTGTGAACGCTCCTGCTTGCATCTTGCCGCCACCATTACTACTGCTGTATTCCGTGTCTATACAATAATATTTTTACGCCCTCAGTATGTAGCTGTGGCTATAATTCCGCACGTGCGTATTATTCCCTGAAGCCAAGCCTCGTCTCCTCTTCACAACCCCTGTGACGTAGCGAGTCACGTGGGGTCCAGGCTCAGCTTCTCAATGGAAGTGTCGTGGGATCTGGGGGCTGACGCCGGCATTAGGAAATGATGCAGCCCTGGCATACACACAGCATTTTTCCGGCAGCATAAGCTTTCCGGAAAATAAGGGCTAACAGCGCATGCGCCAGTGACATCATTTAATAGAAAGATAAGGATTACACCAAAAGCAAGCAGATAAGAAACAATAAAAACATAGCAAACAGTACTATAGGCTGCACTTATTAGTTTTATAGAAACTGGTTGGAATGGGTTTACAACCACTTTAAAATATACTCAAGGTAAACGGCAACTGCAGTGTGGTAAAGCTCATAAGACCAAGGTAAATTCTCTATTTTTATGGTATGTGGTATTCTCCAACAATCAAAATTCTCTGAAGAAAAAAAAAAAAAAAAGTGATGACCACGTTTTAAACGCAACCTTGGTTTTTCTCACATTCTACCCAATTTCTCGCAGACTCCAAGAATCAGCAACCTAAGTTATACACGTTTAGGGCTCAATGAACACAGGGCGTTAGCAAAAATGAGCTGCAAAGACACTACCAGCACAAGCAAAAAGCAGCTGTAAAAACATGCTTTTAGTAGCTTTTTGTATTGGCGTTAATGCACGTTTAACCGCACTAGGTTTTAGCAGCGTTTCTCTGGCTCTATTCAAAATCAATGGTTCCCTACGACAGTCCATTGACTTGAATAGAAGTCACACCAGAAGTCAGATCGTTATGATCTGACTTGCGGTGCGACTTGTGCGATGAGAAACTCCACTGCAAAATGAGAAAAATAAATAAAACTGGCGTGGGGGTCCCCCCCAAGATCCATACCAGACCCTTATCCGAGCATGCAGTTCAGGAAATGGTCCCTCCGGACCATACCAGGCCACATGCCCTCAACATTGGGGGGTGGGTGCTTTGGGGCGGGGGGGGCTCTGTGCCCCCCCCACCCCAAAGCACCTTGCCTCCATGTGGATGGGAACAAGGGCCTCTTCCCGACAACCCTGGCTGTTGGTTGTCGGGGTCTGCGGGCAAGGGGCTTGTCAGAATCTAGGAAGCCCACTTTAAAAAGGTGGCCCCCAGATGGCGACCCCCTACCCTATGTGAATGAGTATGGGCTACATCGTACCCCTACCCATTCACCCAAAAAGAAAGCATCAAAAATAAAAACAGTACACAGGTTTTTCACAAAGTAATTTATTAAAGCAGCCCCAGCCTCTCTTCTTCCGATTTCTTCTCCCTCTGGCGATGTCTTCATCCTCCGGTCCTCCTCCTCTCACCGCTGATGACTTCTTCCGCCGCCGGGTCTCCTCTCTCCGCTGTCTTCTCCTGCCGCCGGAACCGTGAGGGTTCCCCTTAAACTCTATACCAGACCCAAGAATCTAGGGAGGGACCCCAAGCCATTTTTTTCCCCCATTTTGGAGTGGGGCTCCTCTTCAAGATCCTGAGCGCACAAGTGGCAACGCAAGTTGGATCATCAAATAAATTGGAACCATTGATTTTGACATGTTAAAAAAAATAAATTAATTAATTAACAACGTCTAGCAGCATTAAGGCACTTTTAGCGGCGTCAGACATTTTTACAGCTCAACAGCCTCTGCTCCTGAACGCACAGGCTGTCGTTTTTTTCTACTGCCCCTAAATGCCTCTGACAGTTTGTGTGCACATGGACACATAGGCTAACATGGAGGGGCATGAAGCAGTTTAAAAAAAAAAAAAAAACACCTCAGATGCCCCTAACAGCAGCTGTAAAAACGTCCTGTGTGCACGAGTCCCTATTTTAATGGAAAAAGGAAAGGATGTTGATCTTGAAATAATAAATGTGATAACTTCCGCGCTACCTTACACCCTAATGTGATAACCTAAATAAATGTAAAGATGTAAAAATTATAACATTTGTATATAAAAAGGAGAGTGCCGCTCACGTACATATGCGTTCCCGCATGTAGATAACATTAATACACAAATTATGCGGCACACCCTCTTTAGTGAGAAAACACAAAATTTATGTGATTGATACTCTATGTGACACTAAACATTTATACTGAGCTGCACATCAAATTATAAAAACAAACAGTCCACATTCCCATAATATAAGTCCATAAAGATTCCAATGATAATGACACTTCACTGAGGAAGTCACGAGAATGGTGACGTAACCAATTTTGTGATTTCACTAAAGAGGTTACGCCACATAATTTAGAATATTGACCTTGTCTTAAAGTTTTTTTAAAAAATAAATACATTATCCCTCCTACTGAGTGCCCCTACAGTCAGCAGCTTCCTATAGGGGGGCACCCGAGCTGAGTCTAAGCTCCGTGTATCCATTCAGAAATGGATATCCAACCCGGCCCTCTATCCCCAGATTGGCTGACTGACTTTGACAGCCATGGGAGCCAATGGAGCCGCTGCTGTGTCTCAGCCAATCAGGAGGAGTGTCAGGGATGGCTTAGACATTCGTGGACATCACTGGAGAGAGATGGGGCTCAGGTAAGTAATTAAGGGGTGCTGGGGAGGCTGCCACACACAAAAGGTTTATCTTAATGCATAGAATGCATTAAGATAATAAAAACCTTCTGCCCTTACAACTCCTTAACATTTTTGCTATACAAGCCATTTGGGCATATGGACAAAGCAGACAAAAATTGCTGACTATAGTGTTTCTTACCTCATCCATTCATTTCATAGTGTGCTCAGAATGGACAATGCAAGTTTAACCTGACTGATTTAAATTTACAGAATTGCATTCAACAATGAAAAGTAATTTCTCACAAAATATTTGATGTGGATATAGCTCAATCTAAAAAGCAACATGCAGATTGATTAAGTAAAATAGGAGCTGAAGAAACTCAAAAATAGAGACAGGGGAATGCAACTATGGATTACTAGTACTAAAATATTTCTCAAAAAAAATTAAAGTATCTATAAATTGTTTTTATGAAGAGACATGATATTCTTACAGCAAGCATTGCATCAACGTCTCTTAAAAGAGGATAACAGATCACACAGCAGGTGGTGAGAGTATACTTTAAAAAGCTCCCTGGCATCTTGTGACATAACCGTTAAAGTGAGGTTTGTTTTAATACAACAATTTTAATACAACTGTATTCACTGTCTTTTCTAATATAATGGTACATCACTAGGCACCTCTTCTGCTTACCACACAGCCTAATTCAAGTGTTTATACTATAGCATACTTTTTTGGTAATCTTTATCCTCAAACAATTGTACAGATTACAATTAGATCTGACTGCAGGCCCTTTCCTTTCATTTGCTGACCATCACCTGCAGTATAGAAAGTTAAAAAGCTTGAAATTTTGAGCTGTCACTGGAACAGGAATAAAATTTTCCAAAGGAGAAAGCTAATTCCAGGGAGAGTGAGTTTTCCCCTTTCTTCCTTTGTTACAGTGGCATCCTAAAAAAGGTAGAAAGTTAAAGCGGGGTTCCACCCAAATTTTGAACAATATCTGTATGTATTCTCTTCCTTGCCTAGATGCTGACATGCCATTTAAAAAAATTTAAATCGCCGTAATTACCTTTTATTTTTCTATTCTTCTTTGCACTTCCTGGTTCTCCTCCCGTGGGAGTAGGCGTGTTTCTAGCCTCTCCCAGACTCCTGGGAGCTAGTCTCAGGCTTCCCAGGATGCCACTGAGCATGTGCGGGAACGAGCAGTGAATGCTGGGAGCACAGCATTCACCACATCCAGGAAATAAATGCTTGTGGGCTTCAAATGCCCACAATGAAGATGGAAACCGCCTGCAGTGAATAATATAAGTTATTCTTTCCGACGAAATCTGACACAGGCGGACATATTACACACAATATGTGAGTATGTAATGCTGAGAAGAAAAATTTGTGAATGAACTAAAAAAAAAAAAAAAAAAAAAAAAAAAAGATAGATAGGTGGACCCCCGCTTTAAAAGGAAAATCTCCTTTAAAGTGACAGACATTTCAATCAAAACCCCCCAACAGAAATTGAAAGCACAACTCCGGGTACAATTTTTTTTTACCATGCAGTGGGGCTGTGGGTTAACTGCGTTTTGGTATAGGGGTTCGTAAAGCCGAGATATACTCACCTAATCCTCGGATCCTCCCAGCGCAAGACCGGTCCCCTTTGGCTCCTGCCCCCCCCTCCCCCTCCCCCCTCCCATAGACTCCAGCACTCTTGTGCAGTGGACTATTTCTGACATTCTCACGCCCATAGACCAGTTCTGGATGTGAAACCGTCAGGAACCAAGGTTCTGACGCCTTTGGCTGTTCCATTTGCTGTAGGTCAACCAGAAAGCTGCACCCCTGTTGTCCCGCCAGTGACTTACTTCATCTTCAACAGTTGCTCTCCTCTGTGCAGTCCAGCTGTAGTCTGGGTAATGTGCAATGGTAGTTGCACTACCAAAGTCACACAATTTAATTGTTCCTTGGTTACTTACTAGTAAATTTTCTACCTGCATGAAAACAAAACATCTGTAAACTGATTATGCACAATTTATGTCAGGACACATCAAAGTAAATGTTAGAAGCTGAATAATTTGCTTATATCTGGACTCTACCCACACATTTGGCTAACCCATATTTATTTTGTCTTAACATAAAACTCTAATATATACCATGTGCAGAGTAGACAAGACTTATTCAAAACATAACCAATACTTTTGGTGCTCATGAATTTCCATACCAAGTGCTTCTGGGCCCCTTGTTTAAAGTGGTTGTTAACCCACTTCTATTACATCATCCCATCCTCTTTGCACCATTATAAGAAGTTTCCCTGTGCCTGCGCTCTGTATAAAAAAAACAAAAAAAAAAAAACCCTGCACGATTCTACCTGTATGCGTGCAAAATGTGGTTCCTCGCGCTACTAAGTGAACAATATCTAACTAGATGAAAATGCCACGCCCTACGCGTTGTCATGTGACTTCATCAGGTCAGTTGCCGTGATGTAACGCATAGGGCGTGGCCAGATGTTGAACAAACCGGACGTGATGTAAATGTCGTGTTTTACTGCAATCGCTTGCCATTTTCTGCTTCTATGTAAGGATTCACTTGGCATTTGAATAAAATAGATTTGTTTTACATACTACACTATGGGAGGCGCTATTTTAGCTTTCCTCTAATGGTCTGAACTGGAGTGGCACCAGTCATTGTAGGGGCTAAAGAAGCGGCGGACCATCAAGCAAAGCGGGACTATAACCTGATTGGATACTACTAGTACCCTAAAAACATCTTCTGGTACAGCCATCTACTGGAGATCCACCGCGGTGTACCCACCTCCACTACAGGATACTATCAAGGCTTTTTATACTCCTAATAAAAGGTAAGCGCTGTGTGAGCATTAAGCTTTTGCAAAGATTTATATATTGAGAAGAATCTGTTATTACTTTTCAGAAGAATCACTTTATTTTCACTTGATTGGACATTTTGTTCGCATTTCACTTTATTGGACTATATTATTGCTTACTGGTATTTTAGACTAAAACAAACAACTAAAAAAGGACACTCAAAACTCCAGCTGGCCAGGGGCATGTGCAGAAATATGCATAGCTAAGTGGGAGGCAGTGCAGATCAACGAGACTTGGAGTGGCACTGGGCAGGGAAAGACAGTGTAAGCCTTTCTAACACACGAGCCTCATATACACCAACTGTACAGGTAGCACCATCATGGTGATGTCAGTGCTGTCTGTACTGAACTCTTGAGGGTAAGGAGTCCCAGCACATATGAAACAGGCTGTGGTCCCCTAAAGAAAATGTTTTCTGACTGTCGTATGAGAACCTATTCAGCTTGTTCATGAGAACCAGGGACAACAAAGGGAAAAAAAGAAGTGCAAACTGTGTAAAAGTGTATATATACACATATATACATACACACACACACACACACACACACACACACACAAACTTGGTTGCCCATAAAACTATTAATTGACTCTGGTAGAGCATTAAAGGGAATTAGGCCAAATAACTGCTTGAAGAATGCTGGGACATTGCTTTTGCTAGCACTATTACATAATAGTTTCAGGGCAGTAAAGCAACTATTCAGCACTACTGCCTAGTTTACAGTTTGTGAACAAGACAACTGCATCTTCCACAAGACAAGCATTTAGAGTAATGACAGATTCCCTATGCAGCAGCATTCCAGACTCTCCTGTCACAAATGAATGGCAGGCTAAGCTCCGACACTTCCAGGGAGAAAAAAAGCAAAGCGACCTCCAAGCTGCATCTTACCTTCAGGAGTTCATGCCTGCCTCCTCTCTGTTCCACAGCAGCCCCAAAAGTTGATTTAAAAAAAAAAAGAATTTTATTTACCAATGACTTGAACGAAGATCAAAAAAACCCATTCATGTAGAAATCCAAGAAATTTCCTAAGGTGCCCATATATGGATATTGAAATTTGGCCAGTTTAGTAGGGACCATCCGAATTTCATTCAATGTGTGGTCATCCCCCTTCAACAGAAGTCGATTGTTAGATAGACTTCTGTTGAATAAACAAGCAGGAAAACGTTTGTTGATTAGCAGCTGTAGCCAACCTGTGTATTCTGGCAGTGCCGAGTCTTGATGTCCGAATACAATGTCCCAACAGAGGGAATTCCTCCATCCACCTCGTTTGTGTGAATGGAGGAATCCGTTTATTTTTTATTTTTTCCCGTTCAGCCAGCTAATCATCTTTGGCCAGCTTTAGGGTTTATAAATGTCTCCTTACAACAATACAATCAGACAGTAGGTTCATAAAACATTTTACCTTCAGATCCCTATGAATTAGTGGTGGTTTCTGCTTGTGCATATGCTGAACTGCTCGACACGTCTGGTAAAAAATCTTCAATATGGTATCACAGGACAGTGGTCCCTTACTTTCAGCTCTGTTCAAAAATTCTACAAGTTGACCTAAAGCATAATGGAAAGTAAAATAAAAATACAAAAAAATGATCAGGAAACAAAAGTAGATCTATGCATTGCCCATGCAGGGCCTCATTACTTCTGGCCATGAGAACAGGTGGGTCACTTGTCTTTCTCCTACATGACAGCACTGGTACTTGGTAACTGGCTGCTCAGACACTCAGTGCTGTGATATGAAGGTGGAAAGACAATGCTCAGCCCTGTGGAACCCCAGGCAATTTATCTAACCCCAGAACAAAAATGTAAAATACTGTAGCTTACCAGTCCTTAGGCTGCATTCGTTTTTTTATTTTTTATTTCCACCTGGTGATCCAGGACCAGGCTTACTGTTCTAGAGTGACAATGCTCACTCTCTGTACTGTACTGAGAGGCAGTGTGGAATGTCTAGCAGGGTCAACAGGTGTTTTTTTGTATTTAATGTGTTTTTAGAAACAAAATAACATGGAAATGTGCATGTGTTGAAGCATATTTATGTACTTTTATATACCAATTTTACTCAGACAGACTTCAATTAAACTGCACAAATAACCTCAATGGTGATTCTAGTATAGGGACTTTTCAGTTGCAGGGAATTTGGAGGAGAAGTGGTTTAATCTTAAACTGTGTAAGGGGTTCTTTACTGTCAGCATGGCAAGAATGTGGAACTCCCTTCCACAAGCAGTGGTGTCAGTGGGGTCTGTCAGTCATTTCTAAAAACTATTAGATGGGTAGCTTATTCTTCTCCTCAGTCTTTACGAGTGAATCGGGGGGCTTCAGTAACCAAAACTATAGTGTTTATCCTCATGACACATCACAGGAAGCACCTCCATGGTTTACAGAGCACAGAATTCAAATTAGACTAGGGTATATGTCTGACCCAGATCATGTAACCTCTAGCTTAGACTTGGCTCTGCTGGAGTTAGCAGAATCATCCTTGAGATCCCGTTTAGATAATGGCAATAATGTCCAATGAAAGCCATTCTCCACCCCTGCCTGCTATAAAGAGGACCTGTCCTTAATGGAACTCGCTCGACGCAGATCTACAAGACTTCTTCAGGACTAAAAGGTTTGCTCCATCTCTCCCCCTCCCCCTTCCCCCTGTTACCTTTTTACCCCTCTAATCTTTTACCTCTACCTCTCTTTCTCTCGTTCATTCTCTTTGGTTCCATAACTACCTAATGCCTCCTTGATACCAGGATGTAACCTTTTTACTTGTTGCACTGCCCAGACTTAGGGTCACGGTTAGCTGGGGGGATGGAAGTCTCACCTTATTGGGGTAGGCTTTTACTTCCGCCTCCTAGTGGCGGGGGACTGAGGGGGCGCCCTCTCCTGGAGTGGCGGGTCGGGTGAGGTTGATGGAGGCGAATAGCCCCCCTCTACTCGGGCCGCCGCCGGGGGAAGTGCCACCCCTGCCCTGATCATTTAGAGTAGCACATCGCGTGGGAAGAACCTGGCATCTCACCAGATTCCCATCCCTTGGTCATCCTGATTCAGGGTGTTGATTATTGACCACTAGTTATGCGGTCACCTTGAGTCTAGAATAGTCACTTGCACTGGCCTGTATCAAGGTATAATCTCTACATGTTTTGTTCTGTATATCTATAATGTGTGTAGTTTTCCTCTAAAATGTTGCTAGATGGCTTGCACCCAAGGGTAGTTAGGGAACTCAGTCAAGTAATTGCCAGACCATTGTTCTTAATACTTTACTGACAGTCTACTGACTGGAATGGTACCAGCTGATTGGAGAAAAGCCAATGTGGCACCAATATTTAAAAAAGGGCCCAAAATAATCCCTGGGAATTACAGACCAGTTAGCCTAACATCAATACTATGTAAACTCTTGGAGGGGATGATAAGGGACTATATACAAGATTTTAGTAATGAGAACGGTATCATTAGCAGTAATCAGCATGGATTTATGAAGAATCGTTCTTGCCATTTGAGGTGAGCTGCCATCTAGATAGAGGAAGGCCCGTAGATGTGGTGTACCTGGATTTTGCAAAAGCATTTGACACAGTTCCCCATAAATGTTTACTGTACAAAATAAGGTCCGTTGGCATGGACCATAGGGTGAGTACATGGATTGAAAACTGGCTACAAGGGCGAGTTCAGAGGGTGGTAATAAATGTAATAAATCGGGAGTACTCAGAATGGTCAGGGGTGCGTAGTGGGGTGCCCCAGGGTTCTGTGCTGGGACCAATCCTATTTAATTTGTTCATAAACGACCTGGAGGATTGGGTAAACAGTTCAATCTCTGTATTTGCGGTTGATACTAAGCTAAGCAGGGCAATAACTTCTCTGCAGGATGTGGAAACCTTGCAAAAAGCAACTACATGGCAAATGAGGTTCAATGTAGAAAAACGTAAAATAACGCATTTGGGTGGCAAAAATATGAATGCAATCTATACACTGGGGGAGAACCTCTGGGGGAATCTAGGATGGAAAAGGACCTGGGGGTCCTAGTAGATGATAGGTTTAGCAATGGCATGCAATGCCAAGCTGCTGCTAACAAAGCAAACAGAATATTGGCATGCATTAAAAAGGGGATTAATTCCAGAGATAAAACAATAATTCTCCCACTCTACAAGACTCTGGTCCGGCCGCACCTAGAGTATGCTGTCCAGTTCTGGGCACCATTCCTCAGGAAAGATGTACTGGAAATGGAGCGAGTACAAAGAAGGGCAACAAAGCTAATAAAGGGTCTGTAGGATGTTAGATATGAGGAAAGGTTGCGAGCACTGAACTTATTCTATCTGGAGAAGAGACGCTTGAAATGGGATACGATTTCAATATACAAATACCATACTGGTGACCCCACAATAGGGATAAAACTTTTTCACAGAAGGGAGTTTAACAAGACTCGTGGCCACTTATTAAAATTAGAAGAAAAGAGGTTTAACCTTAAACTACGTAGAGGGTTCTTTACTGTAAGAGCGGCAAGGATGTGGAATTCCCTTCCACAGGCGGTGGTAATAAAGACACACATAGGTTGGACTTGAGTCTATTTTCAACCTCACCTACTCTGTAACTATGTAATTATTGTATCATACAGGGATATGGGCATTATTATTGATATAAACTCACACCCACACAAGTTGAACTGGATGGACTGGTGTCAACCTTCAACTATGTAACTAAAAACGATCAGGCATTGTACATAACGTCATTGGGTAAGTGGAATAATATATCTTTTTAAACATAATAAAAAATAAAAACTTTGTAAACCCCTTCCCACTGCCAACTTCCAGCCCTGTAATAGCTTCTACATGCCAGGAAGCGGAGGCAGGCATTAGAGTCATGTGACCGCTATGACTGGCTATCACAGGGGCCACATGATCGGAAAGCTCCCGATTGCAAGTATGCATTTGGAGCTTTCTGATCCCCATCCACAACTGTGCTTGGATTATGCAGGGCGTGCACTCTCAGCAGAGGAATGTTTACATTTAGGCTGCATATATTTGGCCTCTCTGGGCTAAAGCCCAACTACAGAAAGGACGCATATATGCGTACTGACAGCGGGAAGAGGTTAAAGTATATGTGAACTATCACCTTGTAAAATAACCCATTCAGTTTAAAATAGACAGGCAAATGAAAGGCAAAACACTTGTGTACACATATAAAACTATTACAAATAACTTTTTTTCTTCTTTTTAAAAGTGATCGCAAACCCTCTGTTCTCAGCTGCATAAGGGGTACCATGTACAGCTGCACCAGATTTTGCACTCTCCAATTTTAGTAAATCAACCCCACAATCAAGAGTAGTTGATCTGCCAAGGCTGGAAAGGGATACAGAGCAGAACTTAAAGTGCTTAGGTATCCATCCGTTAACAGTTAGACAAATTATGTAAAAATGGAGACAGTTTAGTACTGTGACTACTCTTTCTAGAAGTGGGCGCTCAGCCAAGATGACTCCCAAGGCATAGTGCAGAATCCTCACCGAGGTAAAGAAGAACCTACAAGTAAAAACTAAAGGCTTGAAGACATCACTGGAACAGGCAAACATCCCCGAGTCTACCACATGCAAGTCTTTGAACGGGCAGTGTCCCTGGCAGAGCACCAGGGAGGAAGCCTCTGCTCTCCAAAATAACTTTGTAAAGAGCACCTTGGCAAATCGTAATGCTACTGGGAACTGTTTTGTGGACCATTGAACCAAAAGTTGAATTGTTTGGGAAGAATATTCAGCACTATGTATAGCACAAAATGGGCACAGCTCACCAATTTCAAAGCATCATCCCACCGTGAAGTATGGTAGAGCGAACATTATTATTTGGGCTTACTTCACTGCCTCAGGGCCTGGACCACTTGCCATCTTTGAAGGAAAATTAATTGCAAAGTTTACCAAAATATCCTACAGGATAATGTCAGGGTGGCTGTTCACCAGCTGAGGCTTAGTAGAAGTTGGGTGATGCAGCAGTACAATGACCCTGACATCGAAGTAAATCCACCACAGACTGGCTTCAGAGAAAGAAAATGTGTCTTTTGGAGTGGCCCAGTCAGAGCCTAGACCTTAACCCCATAGTGATGCTGTGGAAAGACCTCAAGAGACTGTTCACATCAGATGTCCTACAAAATGTGTCTGAAGCAGGGAAAAAATTCCCATACAAAACCCATACGAAAATCCTGAAGGTCCATGTAATCCAATCCCCCAACTGGTCAGGGGCAGTAGACAGAAAAAATTGCTCAACACATACCAGGTGGAGGAGTCCCATATAAAGCTCATACAAAAACTTAAAAAATTAAAAAAAGAAAAACACCTGGCTATGAAAACAGGAGGGAACACACCTAGGCATATACAGTTGTGTGAAAAAGTATCTGCCCCCTTCCTGTTTTTTTTTTTTTTTTTTTTTTTGCATATTCGTCACACTTAAATGACGCAGATCATCAAACTAATTTTATTACTACACAAAGATAACCCAAGTAAATACAAAATGCAGTTTTTAAATGATGGTTTCATTTATTAAGGTAAAAAAGCTGTCCAAACATGCCTGGCTTCTGAAAAAGTAATTGTCCCCTAAACCTGGAAACTGGTTGTGCCACCCTTAGCGGCAACAACTGCAATCAAGCATTTGTGATAACTGGCAATGAGTCTTTCACATTGCTGTGGAGCAATTTTGGCCCACTCTTCTTTGCAGAATTGTTTTAATTCAGCCACATTGGAGGGTTTTCCAGCATGAATGGCCTGTGTAAGGTCATGATACAGCATCTCAATTGGATTTAAGTCCGGGCTTTGACTAGGCCATGCCAAAACCTAAATTTTGCTTAGTTTGAACCATTTGGAGGTGGACTTGCTGTTGTGTTTCGGATCATTTTCCTGCTGCATAACCCAAGTGCACTTGAGCTTGAGGTCCCGAACTGATGGCCGGACATTCTCCTTTAGGATTTTCTGGTAGAGCTCAGAATTCATTAGTTCAACAATTATGTTAAGTGGTCCAGGTTCTGAAGCTGCAAATCAGCCCCAGACCATCACACTACCACCACGTCTGACTATGATGTTCTTGTTAGGAAATGCTGTACTAGTTTTATGCCAGATGTAACGAGACGCACACCTTCCAAAAAGTAAAATGTTTGTCTCATCAGTCCACAGAATATTTGCCTAAAAGTCTTGGGGATAATCCAGATGTTTTTTTGGAAAATGTGAGATGAGCCTTTGTGTTCTTTTTGGTCAGCAGTGGCTTTGGCCTTTGAACTCTCCCATGGATGCCATTTTTGCCCAGTCTCTTTCTTATTGTTGAATCAAACACTGATCTTATCTGAGGCAAGGGAGAACTGCAGTTCTTTAGATGTTGTTCTGGGTTTTTTTTTATGACCTCTTGGATGAGTCGTCGTCATGCTCTTGGAGTATTTTTAGTAGGCCGGCCACTCCTGGGAAGGTTCACCACTGTTCCAAGTTATCTCCATTTGTGGATAATGGCACTCCCCATGGTTCACTGGAGTTCCAAAGCCTTAGAAATGGCTTTGAAACGCTTCCTAGACCGATAAATGTACATTACTTTGTTTCTAATCTGTTCTTGAATTTTTTTTAGATTGTGGCAAAATGTGTGTCTTTCTGTGATCTGTTAGCGTGCTTCACTTTGTCAGACAGCTTTTATTCATGTGATGTCTTGATTCAACAGGTCTCGCAGTAATCAGGCCTGGGTGTGGCAAGTGAAATTTAACTCAGCTTTCCAAAAAAATTGTGGTTAATCACAGTTCGTTCATGATTCAGCATGGGAGGGGGCAATTACTTTTTCACATAGGGCCACAGGCAGGTTTGAACAGCTTTTTTCCCTTAATAAATTAAATAATAATTTAAAAACTGCATCTTGGATTTACTTGGGTTATCTTTGTGTAATATTAAAATTAGTTTGATGATCTGAATCATTTAAATGTGAGAAATATGCAAAAAAAAAAAAATAAAAATCTCGAAGGAGGCAAATGCTTTTTCACACAACTGTACAGTATATGCCTAGGTGGTGGGCAGAGCAGACAGCGGTGACCGACAGTCATCAATTCTCTGTTCACGGAGCACTGACAACAGAGCAAACAGCGGTCTTTGATCACTCAGTCTTAGAGCTGGGGGACAGATGAAGCATCCACCTAAGAAGTATGATTTCTAAGAAAAAGAACAAAAAAAAAAAAAAAAAAAAAAACCAAAACACCTTACATTTCATTTCAAGGGGTTCCCATACTTTCGCTTGCCACCATAAATAATTCCAAACATCATCAGAAGTGCTTGTCATTGCACAAAGATCTTCAAATTCAATTGTGCTCAAAAAAGGCATGCAAAGGGCAAAAGTCCAGCACCAGTGTTGCAAGAGTTCTCCCTGCAGATGATCTTTCCTTGTGCCTTGGCCTGCACTGTCTCTGTGTGGAGGCAGCCATCTTGCTTGAAGCAGGGCTTGGCTTACTCATGTCAGAGCCTCCAGCAAGGACAATCAAACAAGACAATAGCGCATTTGCAAATCTCTATTTTTTAAGTGTGTGTGTGTGTGTTACTTCTCCTAAGGAAACACTTCAAAAGGCAATGGATCTGAAGATGTGTAGATGTCCAATTGGCAGTTCTCACCAAGACATCCATCTTCAAAAACCCAAAAAGGAGTAGGCCAGTTAAAGCGGAGTTCCACCCAAAAATGGAACTTCCGCTTTAAGTGCTGGTGACCCCTGACATGGCATGTAATTTTTTTTTGGGGGGGGGGGGGGGGGAGCAGGTACCCTGTTTTTACGGGCACCCAGCTCTCACTCCCCTGGCTCTGCGGCGCCGGAAATTCACCTCTCCCACCTTCCTCCCTGCAATCTTCTGGGACACGTCACAGGTCCCAGAAGATTGCCCGGCCATTCATAGCGCGCAGCGCGGCTCGCGCATGCCCACAGTTAGGACGCCGGCACCTCGGAGAGTAGAGAGGAGAGGAGCGAGGCTTCCTGCACCCGCATCGCTGGACTGTGGGACAGGCGAGTGTCTGATTAATAAAAGTCAGCAGCTATACTTTTTGTAGTGGCTGACTTTTAAATAGGTGGAACTCCACTTTGAAATAAATAATAATAGAGTCACAGTGAGAAGACTTGGTAAATAAATAATAATACTATTTAAACAAGCCTGACAGAGAATAAACATTAAAAAACGTGCACTTTAAAGTGGTTGTAAACACACAAAAAAAAATAAAACAAAAACCTGCAAGACAAAAAGGCATAATGAGTTAGTATGCATACTAGCTCATTATGAAAAACTCACCTTAGATCGAAGCCCCCGCAGAGGTCCACCGTACACCGTTCCGGCTGGCGACATCGCTCCCGGAGTTACTTCCGGGTATCGCGGGCACTGCGGTTGGCCTGAACCGCGATGACGTCACTCAGGCGGATGCGCATGGGAGCCGCCGGTAACGGTACGAGTGTGCCATTACTTTAGTGCACATGTGCCAATGACGTCGGCACATGCAGATACAGGGGATATCTCCTAAACCGTGCGGGTTTAGGAAATATCCAGGGAAGGTACAGGTAAGCCTTATTATAGGCTTACCTGTAGTCAAAAGTGGATTGTAAAGGTTTACAACCACTTTAACACTAATGATCATCTTTCATCCAGCTAAAGGTCCTTGTAGGCTCTAAGACATGGCAAAGTATTTTTATTGATTTATTCAATGCGATCCCAGACCATGCAATAATTGAAACACGTTTACTCACCTTTACATAGTTCTGTTAGAAGCAAGAATTCGCCTTGGCCAGTATCCGATTCTTCTTTCCCTATTGAAGCTGCTGAACTAAACTGGACTATGTTTGGATGTCCAGATAATTTTTTCTGTTAGCAATAGCTTAAGGAATTTTTGCAGCAAACACATTTAATTGCACATATTTTTCTCTAGAGCAAAACAACATTTGTAAACACAGGTGTATATTCTAAAAATGATCTGTGTCCTAAAATGATTGTACAGGATTTATTTTTTTTTAATAACTAACATTATGCTTACCTGCTCTGTGCAACAGTTTTACACACAGCAGCCCTGATCCTCCCTTTCTGGGGTCCCCTGCTAGTGCTCCTGGCTCCTCCTGCCTTTGAATATTGAGAAACAAAAACAGAAAAAACCTGCGCTAAAGAGCAAAAAAAGTTAAGTGGGGCTGCAGCTGCAGCAAATTACCTCAAATATCGGTGAAGTGTAGACAACTTATATACCAAAAAATGTGCGCTTGCATAAATTGTTTTGTATCATAAATTGTAGTTTACAGATGAGGATTCACAAAAAACACTGTAACCCACAATGTATATAAATGTGACAAAACAGTGCAGAGTGATTATACAAATATTGCATATTCAATATAAATCCGTGTGCCCCAGTCTGCAGTAATAGTTTGTATTCAGTGTTCTGACTGTGCTGTGTGCAGGTACTTGTTGTGTGAGTTGGTGCTGGAGGACCCCCGCCAGAGGCAGAACCTGTTCGCAGGGCACGGTGCTGTACAATGTGAAGGAGGCAATGGCTCGTCTGCATGGGGACTTCGGGGCTGTGGCTGCGTCTATAGCCCTCTCAGGAGTGAGTCTCCCTCCCAACGCTGAAGCACTGGAGTCATCTGCCGCTGTGTGCATCGCGTACGAGTGGACCCAGACAACTGCATCCATCTGTCCCCGCAGAGGGCTATATCTGCAGGCTTGTATGACCTTGCTATACAGGAGGTCCGACGTGTCCGGTAAGGGTACAGCTCTAACAACTCTTTGGAGCCACTGGTGGTTTGGAAGTTTCCTCTAATCCTCCTACTTTCCCTCTTCACTCATATGGGATACACCAAAGGAACTGTTTAATGCGTTTTCTCTTTTGGGATTTTGATTCCCATGAACTGATGAATGCGTTTTTTGTGCGATTTGGATTTTTTATGTAAATTCATTTCCTATCTTTACAAAAAAAAAAAAATGTATATTTTGGTTGAACTTTTTACACCCTTTTTTTCACTTTCCTTCAGGGATTTATATTGAATATGCAATATTTGTATAATCACTCTGCACTGTTTTGTCACATTTATATACATTGTGGGTTACAGTGTTTTTTTGTGAATCCTCATCTGTAAACTAAAATTAATGATACAAAACAATTTATGCAAGCGCACATTTTTGGTATATAAGTTGCCTTTGAATATCCCCCTAAAAAGCTGCTTGCTAGGTGGGTTACTTGAGCAGGCTTGATCCTGAGATGCACTCGCACTGTGTGCATCTTAACACACACAGTGCAGCTTGGCCCCAATCCCTGCTCCCTTGCCATTGGATTTGATTCACAGCAGCAGGGGCCAATGGCTTTCTGAGAGAGAGAGAGAGAGAGAGAGACACAATGCTCTCAGGCACAGAATTGGACCCAGATCAGGTTCAGGTAAGTCCTTGCACTGTAGGGCTAAATATTCATTAACTCTGGGAGTAAAGGAATAAGGTATTGAACTTAGCTCACTCCTTGCACTGGCACTCTCCTCTGCTCTCGGTTGTGGGTGTACTGTCATTGTCCTCATTAAGAATGCATCGTTTACCTTAAAAGAGAAGGTCCGCCCCCCTCATGAAAAATTAAAAGTCAGCAGCTGCAAATACTGCAGCTGCTGACTTTTAATAAATGGACACTTACCTGTCCTGGGAGCCTGGGATGTCGGCACCGCAGCCGAACTTTGGATCGGCTGTCGGCTGCAGCCGCCATCAATGCCAGTAAGGGAACCCGATAGTGAAGCCTTTTGGCTTCCAAGCCAGGTCCTACTGCGCATGTGCAAAGCGCACTGCACTTTCTAATTGGTCCGGCGGTGGAGGAGGAAGGAGGGGGCCCCACTCGGAAGTGGGGGCAGGTACCTGTTCCCCCCTCTCATGAAAGGTGCCAAATATGGCACTGGAGGGGGGGGGGGATTTAGAGACGGACAAGCAGAAGTTCAACTTTTGAGTGGGATTCCACTTTAAAGAAAGTTGTTTGGGGGAATGGTCACATAAAATGGAGGAAGCCTGTTGGAGCAAAGAGTGAGGTTATATACCTGATTCCTTATCTTCCACTTTTGTGTGGAACTCCGCTTTAACTTCTGCTCCACATAGCGGTTGCCGCTGGGTAGAGGGGAAGGAGGAGTGAGGACACACATCCACTCTCCTCCCCTTCTTGTTGCAAACCCGAAAGCGATGTGTATGACCGTCCGGGTCCCGATGACAGTTTGATGTGCATTGCATTACATTCAGTGGAGCACAGGGTGGATATGCAGGGTCTTTTAGACCCTGGATGTTTCATTAAAGAAAACCTGTCACCAAAAAAATGATCACTAGGGGACTTTTTGTGGCGAAAAAATGTTAAGAAAAATAATATATATATATTTTTTTTCCTAAGTTGCAAAAAATTTAAGTTCCACCCAAGCACATAAAATCCCCCACCCCCACATATACACACGTACAAATGTAAAAGCACATATCGGGGCTCCTACGCCTGAAAACGCTGATTGCGATACACGTTACATATCACCGCACACTCCAGAATGAGAGCAAAAATTCTAGCACCAGACCTCCTTCATAATGCTACACTGACCTATAAGGGGCTTTTTAAAGCACCGCTAATGGAAAATATAGGGTACTTAAGTTTGTTGCCATTTCACGGGTGCACGCAAATTTAAGGTTTGACGGGTTAGGTATCCATTTGCCAGGTGCAACTTCGGCTTTTATATTTTACCAGAAGAATTGGGTAATTTATTGAGTTTTTTGTGCCCCCTAAAATCAACTAATGTGTTTTTAACTGAAAATCTGCAAATCCTACACCTTTGCAGTCAAATCAGGGGACATAAAAAATTGCAAGTACTATTTTATTTTCTAGGGTGTCTGCTTTCAGAAAATATATCATGTATTGGGGTTTAGCAAAAAACACAAACTGCTTTGGCACGGTTAAAGGAGAAGGAGAAGTGGTTAAAGGAGAAGTTCACCTTCGGGAACATGTCACATGTTTACCTGTAAGCTTTGTTAGTTAAAAAACAAAACCAAAAAAAAAAAAAACGGACTCTTAACATTTTAGCTAGCTCCTAGATTCAAAGCAAATTTGGCAAAACCTGATATAAAAGGGAGATGCTTTCCTCATATTTCATGTCTGAGGTTTACAACCACTTTAATGCTTCCATTTCAAACTACTTGTTTTTCAAATGGTAGATCAACTGGTCATTTGAAAGGGTACGTAAACAAAACCTACAGCACCATATATCCTATACACTCAATTGACATAATGAAAAGGATACCATGAAACAGATTTCTTGAATAATCGCCTTATTCTTTTCTTCTTCATTGGAGAGCAATCGCTGCAAATGAAATAACAATTTTTTTGCAATTCTTTATATAGTATGTACATAAACAGCAGCAATTTAAAAGTTAAGAAAACAGACGAACATGCAACAAACAATAAAACTAAAGGTTGCACGTTATTCACAAATTGTTCAATTGTGCATTCTAGACTTGCCAAGCACAACTCCTTTCACACTATGCTGGAAATGAGCTCATTCAATTCACTTTATGGATTGCTGGTTTTAGACAGGGGTGGAAAGCTGAACTTTACTGATTTACAGGCCGTTAGGGAAAAAACAAAAAAAAAACAAAAAAAACAAAAACACAACTGTAGGTACAAAGAGCATCTATAGTATAGCAATTGTGTATGCCCTTATACAGAGAAAGTTGATACCTTTGCAGAATACCTGTCTTGTAATCTCTGCCACTTTGACTGCTAGACACTAACAAAATGCTTTAACGCTCTTTCAAGTTCGTTTAGGGGCCATCATATTCGTCACCGTTGCTGCACATGCACACACACACACACACACACACACACACACACAGGTGATTCCTCAAAAACATGAATTACTATGTATGTATGTAAATATGTAGTATTTCTACTGCCCAAATTAGAATACTTGTAAAGTGATTGTAAACATATTTAAAAAAACAAAAAAAAAAAACAAAACACCAAACATGTCATACTTACCTCCAAATAATAATATTTAGGCCTCATGCACACTGGACATTATAAAAAAAAAGCCAGTAACGTTAGCTGTAGAGTGAGTTTTTCAGCATTTTTGTCGTAGCGTTTTTCCATGTTTTTTAGCAAAACCATACTCCCATAAAAGCTTATGGCTCAAAAACACTGATAAACACAGAATAGACACTTTTTTTGCATTTTTAAGCTTTTTTTTCAAAGTTAGAGCATTTTTACAGCTGAAAAACTCCTCTCAAAACCCACTAGTTCTGGGTTTTCCAGCTAGAAAACGCCCCTGACAAAAACAGCCTATTTGTGCATGGACACATAGGATAACATGATGGAGAGTTTATTGGCTGCAGAAAAAAACATCTGAAGCCAAAAACAGCAGCTGTAAAAATGTCCAGTGTGCATGAGGCTATATAGTGAGCGCACCAAATTAATACAGCAGCTAGCACTCAAGGTGACTATACAACCTTTGTAAAACACAAAGACCAATAGATGTGCAGCGCTTAACGGAGGTGTTATATTAAAAATATAAACGTTTAAATAGTTTATACAAAAGGCGTAAACAAGAATACAATGGCCTTCAGGTATGAGAAATGTCAAAACAACAGTCCATATATGAAGATAATTTTCTCCCTCTGATAGGCAGTAATCAGTTCCTATATATTTTACAGCAACAGTCCATGCAAAAGGAGAAAACCTATCAACATATACAGTCATGGCCGAAATTGTTGGCACCCCAGAATTTTCCCCAGAAAATCAAGTATTTCTCACAGAAAAGTATTGCAGTAACACATGATTATTCCCTTTGTGTGTATTGGAACAAAACAAAAAAAGGGAGGAAAAAAAGCAAATTGGACATAATGTCACACAAAATTCCAAAAATGCGCTGTTCAAAATTCTTGGCGCCCTTTCAAAACTGTGGATAAATAAGATTGTTTCAAGCATGTGATGCTCCTTTAACCTCCCTGGCGGTATGATTATTTTGGATTTTAGGTGCTGAAAGCGGTACCATTATTTTGCATGGAAACTTGGCGTTTTGTAAATCTTAACAATAACACACTTAAATCTGTCCAAACCAGAGTCTAGTAGATATCCCGGGTATGATAAAGTTTGAAACACAAAAACATAAATTATAATATAATAAATAAAAATAAATAATTAAAAAAAAAAAAAAAAAAAAAAGTAATAAAATAAATTTCCCCACAATTCACTATCGCTCAATTCTGCAAGTGTTCTAATTTACTATCGCTGTTTTCTAGCTGGTCTAAAGCCACTTTTGACGTAAAGGGACACTTTTTGGTTGCTATGGACAATCTCCAGTTTCCAGGCAGAAAGAACAGTGTATATCACATAAAACTGCATGCAGGGCATGGGCCAGAGCACTGGGGACAAAAGGGATGTGAAATAATTTCATACAGTACTGTAATCTGTAAGATTACAGTACTGTATGTGTTATGATTTTTACTTTTTTTTTAATTTGCCGCCAGGCTCCGCCCCCGTGCGTCGCGCCGCTCGCAGGGAACGGAGCCTGGCACGGAGAGGCTTCGGAGGAGGACGGAGCCCTCGGACACTGCGGGTGACATCGCAGGATCCCAGGGACAAGGTAAGTAAAGCCGCCCCAGGATCCTGCAATGCGATCCCGAGTGTGGCTCGGGGTTACTGCTAATGGTACTGAATTTTAACCCCGAGCCACACTCGGGAATACCGCCAGGGAGGCTACACTCACCTGGGGCAAGTAACAGGTGTGGGAAATATAAAAATCACACCTGAAAGCAGATAAAAAAGGAGAGAAGTTCACTTAGTCTTTGCATTGTCTGTGTGTGCCACACTAAGCATGGACAACAGAAAGAGGAGAAGAGAACTGTCTGAAGACTTGAGAACCAAAATTGTGGAAAAATATCAACAATCTAAAGGTTACAAGTCCATCTCCTGAGATCTAGATTTGCCTTTGTCCACAGTGCGCAACATTATCAAGAAATTTGCAACCCATGGCACTGTAGCTAATCTCTCTGGGCGTGGACAGAAGAGCAAAATTGATGAAAGGTTGCAACGCAGGATAGTCCGGATGGTGGATAAGCAGCCCCAAACAAGTTCCAAATAAATTCAAGCTGTCCTGCAGGCTCAGGGAGCATCAGTGTCAGCGTGAACTATCCGTCGACATTTAAATGAAACGCTATGGCAGGAGACCCAGGAGGACCCCACTGCTGACACAGGAGGCATAAAAAAAGCAAGACTACAGTTTGCCAAAATGTACTTGAGTAAGCCAAAATGCTTCTGGGAAAACGTTTAGCGGACAGATGAGACCAAGATAGAGCTTTTTGGTAAAGCACATCATTCTACTGTTTACCGAAAACGGAATGAGGCCTACAAAGAAAAGAACACAGTACCTACAGTGAAATATGGTGGAGGTTCAATGATGTTTTGGGGTTGTTTTGCTGCCTCTGGCACTGGGTGCCTTGAATGTGTGCAAGGCATCATGAAATCTGAGGATTACCAGACGATTTTGGGTCGCACTGTAGAGCCCAGTGTCAGAATGCTGGGTTTGCGTCCGAGATCTTGGGTCTTCCAGCAGGACAATGACCCCTCCAATAAGAGAGACCTGGAGCAGTTTGCAAAGGAAGAGTGGTCCAAAATTCCCGGTGAGAGGTGTAAGAGGCTTATTGATGGTTATAGGAAGCAACTGATTTCAGTTATTTTTCCCAAAGGGTGTGCAACCAAATATTAAGTTAAGGGTGCCAAGAATTTTGGCCAGCCCATTTTTGGAGTTTTGTGTGACATTATGTCCAATTTGCTTTATTTCCTCACTTTTTTTGTTTTGTTCCAATACATACAAAGGGAATAAACATGTGTATAGCAAAACACGTGTTACTGCAATACTTTTCTGTGAGAAATACTTTATTTTCTGGAAAAATGTCTGGGGTGCCAACAATTTTGGCCATGACTGTAATTAGCAATAGTCTTATTAGCCCACCAGAAGCAGTTAAAGTGGAGTTCCACCCACTTTTACAACTCTTCAGCATCCCTCACTAAACTGTGCACTGTAAACAAATTGGATATTTTTTTATTTTTTTTCTCAGCACCTACTGTATATCTGCTGTATTCATTTTTCACGTCCTCCTCCCTGGCCGCGGCCCATCGCATCATTTCCTGTTTGCAGTGCCTTCTGGGAACTTCCTCTGAAACTGCCATTGCTATGGAAACCTGACCTGAAATCTATTACACGGCTTGTGCTGCACTGAGCATGTGCGAGATCTGCAAGGATGACAGCCAGGAAGAAATACAGTCTGGCTTCAGATGCCCACACTTAAGATGGCCACGGCCTGCTGTAAGTTTATAAAATAACAAACTACTGCTATAAACTAACAAAACAGACCTTAGTTTACATTCTAACTTTACTAGAATACATTAAGCTTTATTGGGGTATTTTTATTTAAAAAGTATAATTTCGTCCGGAACACCACTTTAACGATAGAGCAGAATAAAACATTCATCGAGCATCACCACGTGCATAGGAACATCTGCATGCGTGAGCCTTCACCCAAACATTATACGGACTGTCTTGACATTTCTCATACCTGAAAAACATTGGGTTCTTGTTTACCCGTTTTGTATAAACTATTTATACGTTTATATTTTTAATATAATACCTTCGTAGACATAGACACACACAGTGCAGCTCAGCCCTGCCCACTGCTCACTGGCTACAGTTCACTTCACAGCAGCAGAAGCCGATGGCTTCCTCTGCTGCCTCCATGTCCATTGATTGTGAGAGAGAGAGAGCATGAAGTTAAAAAAAAAACCTAAATTTACAACTATTTTAACCATATCCCGCACCGGTCTATAGCAGAATGACGGCCAGGCAGGGGAATCAGTTATCCTGACTGGGCATCATATGACGTCCAGCAGGATAAGAAAGGGGCACGCAGAGCGGCGAACAGTGGTACGGGGTGTCGCTCCCACACAACGCATCTCCGATCTCGGTAAAGAGCCTATGACGTAGGCTCTTTACCATGTGATCAGCTGTGACTGCAGCAGTAACCAGGAAGTGCCGGTAATCAGCTTTTCTCAGTTCACACTGACAAGGCGTAGGTAGAAAAGAGCTGCTCAGCGGCTCTAATGACGGGGGGGTGTATGCTCTAATAATCAGCGCATTGATTATCAGCGCAGCCCCCAGAGGTGCCCATCACAGATGCCAATCAGTGCCAGTCAATGCCGCCTCAGTGCCCGTTAGTGCCGCCCCATCAGTGCCCGTCAGTGAAGGAGAAAACTTTTATAATAGAAACAAAGGAATTTTTTTTTTTTTCTAAATATTTCAGTCTTTTTAAAATTTCTTTAACCATTTGCCTACAGGGCATTTTCACCCCCTTCCTGCCCAAGCCAATTATCAGCTTTCAGCGCTGTCGCACTTTGAATAACAATTGCGCGGTCATACAACACTGTACACATATGACATTTTTATCATTTTTTCCCCACTAATAGAGCTTTCTTTTGGTGGTATTTGATCACCTCTGCTGTTTTTATTTCTTGCGTTATAAACAAAACAAGAGTGACAAGTCTGAAAAGAACACAATATTTTTTACTTTTTGCTATAATAAATATCCACATTTTTTTTTTTTAAACAAATTTTTTCCTCAGTTTAGGCCAATACATATTCTTCTACATACTTTTGGTAAAAAATATCGCAATTAGCGTATATTTATTGGTTCGCGCAAAAGTTATAGCGTCTACAAAATAAGGGGATAGATTTATAGCATTTTTATTATTATTTTTTTTTTACTAGTAATGGCGGCGATCTGCGATTTTAATCATGACTGCAATATTGCGGCGGACATATCGGACACTTTTGACACATTTTTGGGACCATTCACATTTATACAGCGATCCGTGCTATAAAAATGCATTGATTACTGTATAAATGTGACTGACAATGAAGGGGTTAACCAGGAGGGGGCACTGTAGGGTTAATCATGTTGCTAGGGAGTGATTCTAACTGTAGGGGGAGGGGACACACAAGGGGAGGAGATTGATCGGAGTTCCTCTGTACAAGGAACACACCATCGGTCTCCTCCCATCTGACAAGACGTGGATCTGTGTGTTTACACACACAGATCCATGGTCCTGCTCGGTTACCGGGCAATTGCGGGTGCCGGGCACGCGCAATGGGACCCGAGTGACACGGCGGCTGCGCGTGCGCTACCTGGGGGACCTAGAAGGGCCGCCAATCACATGATGGCGGCCCAAGATAACAGCTGCACCGCCCCACCGTCATATGATGGTGGGCGGGCAGCAAGTGGTTAACAAAAAAAAAAAAAAAACAGTGGTGATCAAATACTACCATAAGAAAGCTCTATATGTGGGAAAAAATTACAAAAATGTAATTTAGGTACAGTGTAGCATGACCGCGCAACAATGGCATCCCTAGGGAGAGCCAGAGGGGACCCTGACCCTCCCAACATTATGCTGTGCCCCACCATGTGCCCCCCCCCCAAATTTTTTTTTTTTTTTACAAAAAGGCAATGTCTAAGAGGGAGAGCGTCCCCAGTCAGCTCCTGCGGGTGATTCCTCCTCCCTCCCTCTGCTCGCTGACACTGCATAATGCGAGCGCTCACAGAACCACGGCCGCCCGATCTGCTCCTTCCCCTGCATCCTCATTGGCAAGAGCAAGTTGCAGGAAGGACTCCACCAAGATTCTCAGTTACTGAAAAAACAGACCGACTTCTTAGGACAGGAGAACCAGCCTGTAAATTCCAAGAGATGCCAGACCAGCGCTGTCAATAGCAGGGGCAGGACAGCAAGAGGAGGCTGGGGAACCCCACAGTGGCAGAACACCAGGGCCCGGTGGCAAGACATCCTTTGCAACCCTGATAATTCTCCCACTGCTTTGGACCCTTATATTTTCTTGGTATGCTGGTGACATATATCTCTTGAAACGCCACTGCCGCGCAATTGTCCTTCAAAGTGTGACAGCGCTGAAAGCTCAAAATTGGTCTGGGCAGGAAGGGGGTGAAAGTGCCCAACATTGAAATGGTTAAAACTTACCAGGAATTTTCCACAGTAAACCCTCTACAAAGTGTATTGGGCCCATTTCAAAATAAAAAGGTTTGTAATTTACACAAATCACAAAATTTTTATGTAAGATTTAAAACAGATATGTTACCTTTAATGCATACTCTTTTCCAGTGACAACATCCTGAGCTTCATAGACAAATGCAAATCCACCTAAAAATATAAAAGCGAATGGAAATGCCAGATTTAATTACTTTATCTTGTTTAAACATATGCAAGATAATAAAGACATTTAAAGCAGTTGGGATAAGGTACCATTAAATTACCATTAATCACCTTGAACATTAAAAGTTAATTGGTGCTCATTCATTTACTGAATGCCGGTATTCCTAATACTATGGAGATAGGACTTACCACTCATCTACATAGCTCTGGCTTACTAAGGTCATTGAGCCATGAGTTGGCATTGGCCAGTTCACATACTCCAGGGACTATAAACATCTTGTTCCCAGGTACATAGACCATAAAGAAATAAATGCATAAGTATACCAAGAACTACAAATTTTCACTTTCTGCATCCAGACCTGCTTTCATACCTCATGGCTCCCACCTCCCCCAATGCTTATCGTTTTTTTCTATTTATTTATTTATTACAGGTACTTATTTAGAGCAGTCAATTTACACACATATATAAATTACATACATTCACATCAGTTCCTGCCCTCAAGAAGCTTACAATCTCAGATCCCAATACACATTCATATTAGGGATCGACAGATTATCAGTAAGGCCGATTATTGCGGGCTGATATCAGCATTTTTAGAAGTATCGGTCACAAACTAGATTAATATTACTGATAATGGTCTCCGCGGGCATCTTTTTGGGGCCCAGAAGCCTGCAGACCCTGTGCACAGGGACGCGCGGGACACGCACACAACGTCATTACGCCTCCACGCACTGGGCCTAACGTTCTGAATCTGACAGGCTTCCCTTGCCTCGAGGCTCGAAAAGACATGCCAGCCGACCAGCCATCCACAGTGAGGTGTCAGGCCACTGAGGCCAGCCAGCCAGCCAGAACCCACCCGCAGCAAGGCGCCAGCCAGCCAGCAGACACCAACCACAAGGTGCCAGCCAACCAGTAGCCACCCACCCACAGCAGGGTGCCAGCCAGCAAGCCCACCCACAGAAGGGTGCCTGTCATTTTAACCTTACTCTTTCAAAATCCGATGCAGAGAGAAAAAGTAAAAGTGTGGTCTGGGACTATTTCTCATCTCAAACATCTCCAGGGAAAGCAGCAGTGTGCAACACATGCACAAACAATGTGAGCATGGGATCAACAACTGCAAAAAACAAAAATAAGTCAAATCTTTGGGCCTAAGAGTTCATCATGTTTAATTACATAATAATGCACAGAGAAAACAAACTGAATCACAAAGTGAAATACCACAATCCCACCAAACAACAATAAAAGATATGTTTCAGAAAAAAGCTAAGTGGCTAAATTCGGAAGGAAGATCCCAACAGCTAGACAAAGCAATCGCCAAGATGATGGTTATGGATAACCAGCCATTTACAATGGTGTCTGACTCTGGATTTCAGCGGTTGATGTACATAGCTGAGCCAAGGTACCCACTGAAGAGTGAAAAGTATTACATGCCACTTCATTGGTGTTGAATACAAAGGTGATGCAAGAATCCCACACTGGGGAGTACATTAGAGAAATTTTTCTAGGCATGCTTCAAGACTGGGGAACAAAGACCGGGTGATGCTTGTGCTTCGTGACAGCGGCGCAAACATGGTGAAAGGAATGAGGCTTGCTGAAGTGTCAGACCTCAGTTGCATGGCACACACCCCACAACTTGTGGTAAATGATGGTCTGTTAAGCCAGAGAGCTTTCATAGATATAATTGGCGTGCTGAAGAGGTGTGCAGGCCATTTCCACCATTCAGTCCTTGCCAAGCAGCGACTCAGATGCATTCACAGACCTTGGCCTACTCAAAAACTCCAATTCATGGTGGTCCAACACGTTGGAATTCAACACTTCACATGCTGCAAAGAATGCTGGAACAGAAGCAAGCTCTGAGCATCTATTCAGGCGAACATGTAGGATATAGTTGTCCTACTGCTGATCAGTGGGACACTGTAGCCAATGTCATGGAGACCCTCCACCCCATAGAGGAACTGACACTAGAGGCGAGTCATTACGACTCATCTGTGTCATCTGTCATCCCATGTGTGAGAGTGAAAGTGCTGAAGATGCTTCTTCAAGAGAATGAAGACCCAACACACGTGGCATTAAAACATTTAGGCAGGACATGAGATGAGGGACAGCCTCACCAAACGCTTTGAGAAGCATGAAGAGAATAAAAATGTTGTGCTGGCATGTCTTTTGGATTCTCGATACAAGAATCATGCTTTCTCTTCTGATGATGTATTGGCCAAGGCAAAATAATGACTGACAGAAGATCAACATGAGCTGCTGGAGGTTCCTGCAGAAAGGTCAAGTTTGGAAGAGCATGTTATTTATCTGGAAGAGCAGGATGCTGCAAATACAGACAAACGTCAAAAAAGACAATGAGCAGAAAAGAATCTTTATCGTGGTTGAATTGATGCCATGTTCAGCGTGTTATTGGGGCCTCATGCGGAGGATTCTTCTGAATGTGCATCAATAATCAGCATGGATGATGAACTTCATCTATTTGAAGGAACCAGTAATTGACAGAAGAAGTGGTGATCCTCTTCAGGCCGGGTTCACACCTATGCGAATTAGATGCGGGTTTCTCCACATGCAACTGGCATAGCAGGAGAATGTGACTGGCTTCCTATGGAACCGGTTCACATATCTCCGTTGCGGCTGCGGAGCACACTGCACAGAAACGCTGTGCATCTTTGGCTCCATTTCAGGGCCAAATTCAGGCATAGATTCGGCCCTGATTTGTCCCTGAAACGGGGAACAGGGACGCACAGCACTCCTGTGTGATTCGCAGCTGGTTCCAATGTGAACCGAGCCTAAGTGGTGGAAATAAAAATGAGGCAAGCTACAAAAGACTTGCCCCTTATGCTAGAAGATACCTCTCTGCTCCTCCTTAATCTGTACCAAGTGATCATGTTTTCAGTGAAGTGGCAGCAATTTATGAAAAAAAAAAAAAAAAAAAAAAAAAAAAAAAAAAAAACAGAACCCGCTTAACAGGTGAACATGCTGAAATGTTATGCTTTTTGCACTATAATATTGTTTTACTTAAATACTGGGAGGTATTGAAGAAAGTTTAGCGTCAGTGTGTCCCGTCCACTGTCCAGCTTTTTGCACTGCAGTTGTGATTTAAATGTAATCAGTGCAGTGCAATGCACTAGTAACAGTTATACTTTTTCTATGTTTTGGGAAGTAATTTAAGAATGTATTGTTTTTCAAGCACTTTATTTTTCCCTGTTTGCTTTTAGGCCCGGTTCACACTGATGCGAGTTCATGACGAATATGATGCGTCAAAAACACTTTAAATTCGCATGTCATCCCTAAAGTCATTGTTTTCAATGACGGTCGTTCACATACATGCGTTGCGATTACTCTACGAATGCGATGCGATTAAAAAAAAGGATCTTGTGCGAGTTTACTGCGTTGCGAATTTAGTCATCATAGATATGAACGTAAATTGTTCTTGAATCGCATTCATGGTTCACATATGTGCGAATTCCACCACACTACTCTCCACAAAAACCAGGAGTTACACAGGAAGTTAACACCTTTTTTTTTTTTTTTTTTACATTATGATTCCATTGGCTAGAATATCAATCGCAGCTATGTCCAACTCCTGAAATTCGCACCTCACAAAAGGACAAAAAACGGAGCAAAAATCACAGCGCATCAGTGTGAACCGGGCCTTAGACCTCGTTCATCACACCATGGGTCACTGCAGACAGAGATGACTGAAAACCTGTGTGCGTTTTTCTTCCATTAGTTTTCATGTGAAGAACAAGCCCTTAATGTTTAAATTTTAATAAACATTAACATGTTCAGTTTATACCAGATTTGTGCATAAAATTGGTGTTATTTTTGAAAAGTTTAAATATACAAAACATCGGCAAATAATAAATCGGCAGGAGAGGTGGCCGAAATTTTGGTATCATATTGGTTTCGGCACTGAAAAAACAGTATCGGTCGATCCCCAATTCATACATACACATACTAGGACCAAATGAAACAGGATCCTATTAACCTACCAACATGTCTTTGGAGTGTGGGATGAAACTGGAGAACCCGGAGAAGACCCATGCAGGCACAGGGAGAACATGCAAACTCCGTGGAGGTAGTGCCATGGTTGGGATTCAACCGTTTATTCTTCAGTTTCTTCTTACAGTGCTTTAAAAGGTTAATTTTTTCTGGCTTAATATGAAAAATGAATGGAATGTCCATCACAAAGTAAACAGATTAAGATCCATTTGTTAGATTTAATAATGGTTACTTGCATAATGCTGTCTGCTTTTACCATTTATACGGTTTTCAGCAAGCACGATTGTGTCGATATGTCATGTGCATGTTAATGGCAATTTGACTGTCCTGCCCTCAGATAAAGAATTTACACAAAAAATTAAAAATCATCCAATGCACAAGACAGCATGCAGGGAAAATTGGAAGTTGCAGGTCCTTCTAAACTACTTTATTGTGAAAGGCTTTCCCACCCTCCGCCATTACTAGGTTATGTGCATTATTTATAATGCAATCCTATTATTAAATAATGACTTGCAGTGAGAGTCCTCCACTGCTCTGTCCAACTCCTGAGCAGATCTGAGAACTGCAAGGCACAGATGTGGCATGTACAAAACTATGGATTCCAAATAGCTTACTAAGGCTTAATGTACACGCAATGTTTTTACAACCTCTCCTGAACAATTTAACTTGACAGATAGTAACTCACGTTTAAAAACGTCCGTTTTCCCACGTTTACGAGCATATTTTTTTTTTTTCAAAATAGCCAAAAATGAAAAACGCATGTAAACGAAATCCAGCTAAATGCAAGTTACCACGCTTTGAAGCGTTTGGCGCTTGAAATGCCTCTAAACTCAGTGTCTGAACTCATTTTTTTGCTTTTCAAAAAAGGCCTCTAAACTCAACTGCCTAAAAACGACATTAACCACTTCCCGTCCGGCCTATAGCGGATTGACGTCCGGGAAGTGGTTCCGTTATCCTGACTGGGCGTCATATGACGTCCAGCAGGATAACATGGGGGCACGCATCGCGGCGATCGGTGGAGCGGTGTGTCAGTCTAAAATATTTTACAGCGCACACATACAAGAATGACATTTCCTGCAGGGCTAGTTAAAAACACCTGAACACCTGAACATATTCAAAAAATACGGGGGTTTGGTCACACTATATGGTCATATAGTGCTAAGCCCACTTACTGCGACAAAGTACCCCGAATTAGTGGGTCCTACACTAGTAATAGAATGGAAGATCCTCTGTCTCAACCATGGGAGCTGAACTCCTCTATGTGGGAGAACTGAAAGGGATACATCCTAATCACTGGTGGCCACTAAATAGGAGGTAATGACCTATAAGACCTATTATAGGTCTTACAGCAGCACCATCTTGAATTTAAATGCATTGTATGGTGTGCCCCCCAAATATGTACTTGTATGTTGTAATAGGCCCTGACCAGGTTTTTGGGCTGGAGCACCCCTCCCCCTCCTCATTACCTCCTATTTAGTGGCCACCAGTGATTAGGATGTATCCCTTTCAGTTCTCCCACATAGAGGAGTTCAGCTCCCATGGTTGAGACAGAGGATCTTCCATTCTATTACTAGTGTAGGACCCACTAATTCGGGGTACTTTGTCGCAGTAAGTGGGCTTAGCACTATATGACCATATAGTGTGACCAAACCCCCGTATTTTTTGAATATGTTCAGGTGTTCAGGTGTTTTTAACTAGCCCTGCAGGAAATGTCATTCTTGTATGTGTGCGCTGTAAAATATTTTGTACTGTATTATAGGTCTTACAGCAGCACCATCTTGAATTTAAATGCATTGTATGGTGTGCCCCCAAATATGTACTTGTACGGTGTGTCAGTCTGACACACAGCTACGCCGATCTTGGTAAAGAGCCTCCGGCGGAGGCTCTTTACCACGCGATCAGCCGTGTCCAATCACAGCTGATCACGATGTCAATAGGAAGAGCCGTTGATCGGCTTTTCCTCACTCGCGTCTGACAGACGTGAGTAGAGGAGAGCCAATCGGCAGCTCTCCTGACAGGGGGGGTCTGCGCTGATTGTTTATCAGCGCAGCCCCCCCCTCAGATGACCACACTGGACCACCAGGGATTGCCACTAGGACCACCAGGGAAGGGGCAACATGTGGATGGCCAGGTATGTACCCCATGGCCATCCACATGTGCCCAATCTGTGCCAATCAGTGCCCACAAATGGACACTGGCACCATAATATTGCCTAGATGCCCAGCAATGCCACCCTTAGGAGCATCAGTGCCACCCATCAGTGTCCATCGTGCCACCTGTCAGTGACCATCAGTGCCCACCTATCAGTGCCCATCATAAGTAGCCAGTGCCACCCATAAGTACCCATCAATGCCACCGAGTGCCCATCGGTGCCACATATCAGTGCCCACCAGTGCCCATCAATGCCACCTCATCGGTGCCCATCAGTGCCGCCGTATCAGTGCCCGTCAGTGCAGCCATATCAGTGCAGCCATATCAGTGCCCATCATTGAAGAAGAAAACTTACTTATTTACAAAAATTTTTAACAGAAGCAAAGAAAAACTTGTTTTTTTTCAAAATTTTCGGTCTTTTTTTATTTGTTGCGCAAAATATAAAAACCACAGGAGGTGATCAAATACCACCAAAAGAAAGCTCTATTTGTGGGAACAAAATGATAAAAAAATTGTTTGGGTACAGTGTAGCATGACCGCGCAATTGTCATTCAAATAGCGACAGCGCTGAAATTTGAAAATTGGCCTGTGCGGGAAGGTGTCTAAGTGCCTGGTATTGAAGTGGTTAAACAAACCTTTGTACACATAAGATAACATTGGATGAGTTCAGGGGCAGCTGAAAAAAGCAGCCAACTGCCTCTGAACGTCCGTTTACCAGCAGCAGTGTACATGAGGCCTCATAGTACTGCATCTATGGAGAAGCAACATTTCCACCCTAGGATGGACCACAATAACTACTCCTTTTCTTCCTAAAGCTTAAGGCCAGGAAATTTGAAAATGATCCCTTGCAGTGGGGCTGCACCTCAACTACAAAAGTTAATTATTAGTTTAGATCTAGTTAAAGTAGACTTTCTTACTAGATTTTCTGCTCCTCTGCACTGCTAGACTGGTCCCTGCATCATCTTCGCTCCAACGGTCTAAGATCCTGATGTCATTAAGACCAATGCAGGGTCCACAGTCCTTTATTGGGTGTGATGACGTCAAAGGACAGTTCACTGAGAAGTGCCACCTGCCAGGAGAGTGGAGGACCAGGTAAGTAAAAGGGCTAGACAAAACAAGCGATGCAGGTGCAGCCACCAAGGCAT
This sequence comes from Aquarana catesbeiana, assembly GCF_042186555.1. Lineage (NCBI taxonomy): Eukaryota > Metazoa > Chordata > Amphibia > Anura > Ranidae > Aquarana > Aquarana catesbeiana. The sequence continues at coordinate 550,540,400 of NC_133324.1, forward strand.
GATTTGCAAGTTTCCTGGGAGTTGGGTTTTAAAGATGGGGGGGTTCTGCAATAGCATTGGTATGCGGCCGTACCCGGGTGACACGCCAGAGGGCGACGCCAGGCTCACACTGGCACCGCATTGAGAGGGGCGCCGCGGCTCCCTCCTTTCCCTCCGGGGATCTCCTCTGCTCCATGCGATGTGCTGGGAGAGTGGGGGAGGAGGAAGTGAGGAAGAGACAGACTGGGTGCCCGGGATCCAACCGTCCCCACAGGGCGCGGCCTCAAATCATATCTCTGTCCCCGCCGGCTGCACTCACTGCCACTTCCTCCTCGGCTCTGACGTGTACACAGAGGAGGGAGGGAGAGCCGAGGATGAGGAGGGACACCATCCAGGGAGGGGGGCAGATTTGAAGTTTGACCCCCTCACCCCAGCGCAATTCCTCTCACCTCCCAAAAGCACACATCCTCTAACCCCCCCCCAATCAAAGATCCCATCTCCATCCATCTCCCCCCGATCCCATCCAGCATCCATCCCCCCTGATCTTGATCCCATCCCGGCTCCATCCACCCCCCCGATCTTATACCCGCGTCATCCACCCCCCCCCCCCCGATTCTATCCCCGCTCCACCCATCCCCCTGATCCCAATCCGGCTCTATCCATCCCCCCCCCCCCCCGATCCCATCCCCGCTCCATCCATCTCCCCTGATCCCACCCCGGCTCCATCAATTCCCTGATCCCATTTACGGTCAGGGTTTAAAGTGTGCATTAAAGCATAACTAAGCCCAAAAGCAAAATATAACATATTGTGGTTTACCAGTTCTTGGATGAGGAAGCTGCATTTATTTTCTTATTACTTGCCAATTTCCATTTTACTCAGTAATTAGCTTTTACCTAATTTTGGTAATCCTGCAAATATATTTTCAGTCCCTGACTGGCTATACTCACATCTCCACTGTATCCATGGAGGGAATCATGGTTGGCCACCTAGGCTGGATTTCAAACATTGCTGCTTTTGTTCATCTTTGTTACATGAGGATGATCCGTTTATGTCACAGAAAGTACAGTGCCTTGAAAAAGTATTCATACCCCTTAAAATTGTCCACGTTTTGTCATGTTACAACCAAAAGCGTAAATTTATTTTATTGGAATTTTAGATGATAGACCAACACAAAGTGGCACAGAATTGTGAAGTGGCAGGAAAATAATAAATGGTTTTCAAAATTTTTTACAAATAAAGATCTGAAAAGTTTTGCGTGCATTTGTATTTAGCCCCCTTTACTCTGATGCCGCCAACTAAAATCCAGTGGAACCAATTGCCTTCAGAAGTCACCTAATTAGTAAATATAATCCACATATGTGTAATTTAATCTCAGTATAAATCGTTGTTCTGTGGAGCCCTCAGAGGTTTGTTAGGGAACCTTAGTGAACAAACAGCATCATGAAGTCCAAGGAACACACCAGACAGGTAAGGCAGGGTTAGGTTGTAAAAAGAATATCTCAAGCTTTGAACATCTCAAGGAGTACTGTTCAATCCATCATCCGAAAATGGAAAGAGTATGGCACAACTGTAAACCTACCAAGACATGGCTGTCCACCTAAACTGACAGGGCGGCCAAGGAGAACATTGATCAGAAAAGCAGCCAAGAGGCCCATGGTAACTCTGGAGGAGCTGCAGAGATCTACAGCTCAGGAGGGAGAATCTGTCTACAGGATAACTATTAGTCGTGCACTCCACAAATCTGGCCTTTATAGAAGAGTGGCAAGAAGAAAGCCATAAGAAGTCCAGTTTGCAGTTTGCCAGAAGCCATGTGGGGGACACAGCAATCATGTGGAAGAAGGAGCCCTGGTCAGATGAGACCAAAATTTAACTTTTTGGTCTAAAAGCAAAATGCTATGTGTGATGGAAAACTAACACTGCACATCACCCTGAACACACCATCCCCACCAAGAAACATGTTGTGATGCTTTTCCTCAGCAGGTCCAGGGAAGCTGGTCAGAGTTGATGGGAAGATGGATGGAGCCAAATACAGGGCAATCTTAGAAGAAAATCTGTCAGGGTCTGCAAAAGACTTGGGGCAGAGGTTCACCTTCCGGCAGGACAACCACCCTAAACATACAGCCATAGCTACAATGGAATGGTTTAGATCAAAGCATATTCATGTGTTAGAATGGCCCAGTCAAAGTGCAGACCTAAATCCAATTGAGAATCTGTGGCAAGATTTGAAAATTGCTGTTCAGACACTCTCCATCCAATCTGACAGAGCTTGAGCTATTTTGAGAAGAAGAATGGGCAAAAATGTCACTCTCTAGATGTGCAAAGCTGGTAGAGACATATCCAAAAAGACTTGCAGCTGTAATTACAGTGAAAGGTGGTTCTACAAAGTATTGACTCAGGGGGGCTGAATACAAATGCACGCCACACTTTTCACATATTTATTTGGAAAATATTTTGAAAACCATTTATCATTTTTCTTCAACTTCACAATTATGAGTCACTTTGTGTTGGTATATCACATAAAATCCCAATAAAATAAATACATTTACGTTTTTGGTTGTAACGTGACAAAATGTGGAAAATTTCAAGGGGTATGAATAATTTTTCAAGGCACTGTAAAAAAAGACACAGCAAAGTTAATGGAGCCACCACATCCAAGGACTGGCAAGTTTAGAAATATCAAATTTTTTGTTTTTAATGTTTACTTCTCTTTTAACGGCTTGCCGACTGCATCACGAAGATGTACGACGTCAAAGCAGCCTCCCTGCATGGAATCACATACGTAGCATGCTCGAGTAGGAGGCGCGCCCGCTGGCCCGGCTGTGCTGTGATTTAGCAGAGCACATGCCAATCAGCGGGTCCCAGCTAATGATCGACTGCTGGCACCCAGTGATCGGTTTGGAACTTTCCCAAACACAGCTCTGTGAATGTAAACACAGGGCTGTGTTCAGTGGCAGGGAATCTCGTTGTTTGTTCATTCCCTGCTAAGCAGAGAATTAAAACAACTATATCCCCAGTAAATGCAGCACACATACACACACACAAACACTAATTAGGCACACATTTAACCCCTTGATTACTACAGATGTCAACCCCTTCCTGCCCAGTGTCATTAGTACAGTGACAGTGCATATTAGCACCAATCACTGTAATAATGTCACTGGTGATGTCAGTGGCAGTTAGGCCCCTTTCACACTTGTGAAACCTGAAAGTCACATGACTGACGTGACTTGAGGCAATGCTTGTCTAATCTTGAGGTCCATGGACCTCAAGTCGCATGAAAGTCGGACCAATGTAGTGCAGGGACTACTTTGAAGTCGCACAGGTATGAACGGTACCCATTGGAAATCATGGGGTACGACGTGTCATGAGACTTTGCAGTCCCAAGTCGAAGGACAAGCCGCACAAGTGACACACACACACATACATACATACATACATACATACATACATACATACACAGTGGGGATCGAAAGTTTGGGCACCCCAGGTAAAAATGTGTATTAATGTGCATAACGAAGCCAAGGAAAGATGGAAAAATCTCCAAATGGCATCAAATTACAGATTAGACATTCTTATAATATGTCAAAAAAAGTTAGATTTTATTTCCATCATTTACACTTTCAAAATTACAGAAAACAAAAAAATGGCGTCTGCAAAAGTTTGGGCACCCTGCAGAATTTATAGCATGCACTGGCCCCTTTGCAAAGCTGAGACCTGCCAGTGTCATGGATTGTTGTCAATCATCATCTGGGAAGACCAGGTGATGTCAATCTCAAAGGTTTTAAATGGCCAGACTCATCTGACCTTGCCCCAACAATCAGCACCATGGGTTCTTCTAAGCAGTTGTCTAGAAAACTGAAACTGAAAATAGTTGACGCTCACAAAGCTGGAGAAGGCTATAAGAAGATAGCAAAGCGTTTTCAGATGTCAATATCCTCTGTTCGGAATGTAATTAAGAAATGGCAGTCATCAGGAACAGTTAAAGCAAGATCTGGAAGACCAAGAAAAATATCAGACAGAACAGCTCGCAGGATTGTGAGAAAAGCAATTCAAAAGCCACATTTGACTGCACGATCCCTCCAGAAAGATCTGGCAGACACTGGAGTTATGGTACACTATTCAACTATAAAGAGACACTTGTACAAATATGGTCTTCATGGAAGAGTCATCAGAAGAAAACCTCTTCTACGTCCTCACCACAAAAATCAGCGTTTGAACTTTGCAAATGAACATATAGACAAGCCTGAGGCATTTTGGAAACAAGTTCTGTGGACCGATGAGGTTAAAATAGAACTTTTTGGCCGGAATGAGCAAAGGTATGTTTGGAGAAGAAAGGGCACAGAATTTAATGAAAAGAACCTCTGTCCAACTGTTAAGCATGGGGGTGGATCAATCATGCTTTGGGGTTGTATTGCAGCCAGTGGCACAGGGAACATTTCACGAGTAGAAGGAAAAATGAATTCAATAAAATTTCAGCAAATTTTGGATGGTAACTTGATGCCATCTGTGAAAAAGCTGAAGTTAAAGAGAGGATGGCTTCTACAAATGGATAATGATCCTAAACACACCTCAAAATCCACGGGGAATTACATCAAGAGGCGTAAACTGAAGTTTTTGCCATGGCCTTCACAATCTCCTGACCTCAACATTATTGAAAATCTATGGATAGACCTTAAAAGAGCAGTGCGTGACAGACAGCCCAGAAATCTCAAAGAACTGGAAGACTTTTGTAAGGAAGAATGGGCAAAGATACCTCAAACAAGAATTGAAAGACTCTTGGCTGGCTACAAAAAAAGTTTACAAGCTGTGATACTTGCCAAAGGGGGGCAGTACAAGATATTAACTCTGCAGGGTGCCCAAACTTTTGCAGATGCCATTTTTTTGTTTTCTGTAATTTTGAAAGTGTAAATGATAGAAATAAAATCTAACTTTTTGTTTGACATATTATAAGAATGTCTAATCTGTAATTTGATTTTGATTTTTGCCCAAACTTTCGATCCCCACTGTGTATAATTAGAGATATATATATATATCTCTTTCACATAAACCAATCAATATACCCTTATTGGGATTTCTTTTTTACCAAGGACATGATTTTAATATTCCAACACCTCAACCACTTCTCAAATACTCAAACTAACCTCCTCTTTTAATCTAAAGCAATGATGGACACAAACCTCCACTTACTCCAATGAAAACACTCTCGACCTTGTATTCTCCCACCTCTCTAAAACCCCCTTTCCCCTCTCTGATCACAACCTTATCCATTTCACACTTTCCCAGTCTCCTACCTCCCATGCTGCCAACTGGCAAACCATTACTCGCAGGAACCTTCGCCACCTCAACCCTTCTTTTCTTCATTTTGCTACTGACTGCCTTTATGATAAAATTGCACCCCTGTCCTGCCCAGACCTGATCACTTCCATCTACAACAACATACTGTCATCTTCCCTGGATACAGTTGCTCCTCTTTCTACATGCAGAACCAGGCCTCATCTGCTACAACCCTGGCAAACACAGGACACCAGAGTCTTAAGTGACGCAGCCGTGCTCTTGAGCGAGAGTGGCATAAAATGAAATCCCTGAAAGACTTCACAAATCTAGCTTTCTCAAAATACAACTCCTGCCTCCACAATGCTAAACAAACCCACTACAACCCCCCCCCCCTTAATCAAAACCCTCTCACCCAAACCTCATCAACTCTTTTCTACCCTTTAATTCACCCCCACCCATCAACTTGCTTACTGCCCACGAGATTGCCAATAATTTAAAAAAAGAAAATCAACACAATTCATGATGAGATAGCTAGCACCCAGCTTCCTCCCACAACCAACAGATTAGGTTCAACGCCGGACTCAATACTTTCCTCTTTCAGCCCTGTTACCACTGATGAAGCTGCCAAACTCCTTTCCACTGGCCCACCTCACCACCTGTTCCCTGGACCCTGTCCTCTCACAATTATTGTGACCACCTTCCTGCTCTCTCTTAACCACTTCAATACCAGGCACTTATTCACCTTCCCGCCCAGACCAATTTTCAGCTTTCAGCGCTCTCACATTTTGAATGACAATTACTCAGTCATGCTACACTGTATCCAAACAAAAATTTTACCATTTTCTTCTCACAAATAGAGCTTTCTTTTGGTGGTATTTAATCACCGCTGGGTTTTTTTATTTTTTGCGATATAAGCGAAAAAACAGCGAAAATTTTGAAAAAAAAAAAAACACACTTTTTTTAGTTTCTATTGTAAAATTTTGCAAATAAGTCATTTTTCTTCATAAATTTGTGGCAAAATTTATACTGCTACATATCTTTGGTAAAAATAATCCAAATTAATGTATATTATTTGGTCTTTGTGAAAGTTAGAGAGTCTACAAACTATGGTGCCAATCACTGAAAATTGATCACATCTGATGTACTGAAGGCCTATCTCATTTCTTGAGACACTAAGAAGCCAGGAAAGTACAAATACCCCCCAAATGACCCTTTATGGAAAGTAGACAGTCCACGGTATTTACTAAGAGGCATGGTGAGTTTTTTGAAGTTGTAATTTTTTCACACAATTCTTGGGAAAATTATTTTTTTTTTTTTTTTTTTTTTTTTTTTTTACACAAACTGGTCATATTAACAGGTTATTTCTCTCACACAGCATATGCATAAGTTCAACTACACCCCAAAATACATTCTGCTACTCCTCCCGAGTATGGCGATACCACATGTGTGAGACTTTTACGCAGCCTGGCCATATACAAAGGCCCAACATTGAAGTAGCACTTTCAGGCGTTCTACAAGCATAAATTGCACATATCCTTTCTCAACCACCTATTACACTTTTGAAGGCCCTGGAGCACCAGGGCAATGGAATTGTCCACAAAATAACCCCATTTTGGAAAGCACACACCCCAACGTATAATCTATGAGGCATAATGAGTGTTTTGAACGGTTCATTTTTTTTCCAGGTGGTTTTGAAAAATGTGGGGAAAAAAAATGAAAATGCATTTTTTTTTTTTTTTTTTTTTTTTTACACAAAGTTGTCCATTTATAAGATATTTCTAACACATAGCATGTACATAGCAAAAATGACACCCCAAAATGCATTCCGCTACTCCTCCTGAGAATGGTGATACCACATGTGTGAGACTTTTACACAGCCTGGCCACATACAGAGGCCCAACAGTGAAGTAGCACCTCCAGGCATTCTAGCAGCATTAATTACACATATAATTTTCTGACTACCGATCACATTTTTGAAGGCCCTTCATATCTCTAACACATAGCAGGTACATACCAAATAACAAAAGATTACCTGTGGTTTTAGAAGTGCAGTGGTCCACAGAGGAGAGCATCGGTCCAGGCAGCAGGCAGGAATGAGGTCAGCGACAGCAAAAGCAATCATCCAGGCAGGAATACTGTCCATAGTTCAGTAGATACTGTCAGCACAGCCAGAGCACAGCCAAAGCACAGCCAAAGTACAGGTCCAGGTAGCAGGTAGCAGGCAGAGGTGTCCTGGCAGAAATACTATCCAAAGTCAGTAGAGGCAGCAGGCAGATATATGTCAACACAGCCAAAGTATTGGTCCAAGCAGCAGGAAGAAACATGGTCCATAATGTCATGGGTCATTACAGGCAGCAATATGGTCAGCACAGCCAAAGTATTGGTCCAGGCAGCAGGAAGGACCATGAAGCTTAGGGCCAGGGGGACAGGGGTAGAGGCTTCTCCCACCCAAATCGCTTTGAAGCCTCCGGGCAACCAGACCCTGTTCTGGGAGCACAGAAAACGAAAAACTGTTTTCCTCTACTCAGAACGCTATTCTGAAGCCCCTCACATATGTGAGACCCCTGTGTACTGAAGTAGATAGCCAAAAGATCAGTCCAAGTGGCAGGCAAAAACATGGTCGATTAACAGGCCAAGTTCAGTGCACGTGGAAGTCAGAAACATGGTTTAAATCGGCAGGCAGAGGCATCGTCGGTAAACAGGCTGAGGTTGGTGCACGTGGAAGTCAGAAACGTGGTTTCAATCGGCAAGCAAAGACATCGTCGGTAAACAGGCCAGGGTCAGTTAATTAACACAGTAGCAGGCAAATGGGGAAATGGCAGTCTGCTAATAATAAGGGGAAATAATATTGGATGGATGTATGATAATTTTTGAAGCAATCTCTGATGCACAGGCCAGGTTGGGAGGGACATTGGGGACAATAATAGCTGGTATCTCTTCTTACTCCTCCTCTGCTGCATACACGGCATTTCTTTTGGCGTCTTCCTCCAGATTCTGTGGGGGGAATGTGATAGGGAAAGTGTTGCTCGTGAAGTCGACTCACGCTTTCAGAACTAATGCTTACTGGGGGGGGCGGGACCTTGTTGGTAAATGAGGGCAGCGACGATATCTTCAATATACTTCAGGTAGGTGACTTGTTGTTTTTGAGTTGCTTTTTGGTAGCAGACAAACGAATTAAAAAGGGCCAGGTGAAACGCAACTTTCTTATACCAATAACGGGACTTTCTGGTTGATAAATAGGGCTGTAGCATCTGATCGTTTAAATCCACCCCCCCCCCCCCATGTACATATTATAAAATCGTGGACACATTCTGGCTTTACAATGGGGCTGCCTCTTCTTTGGCTCTCCACCATGGTGTCATTGTGGATGGTAGAGAGGATGTGGACATCTTTCTTGTCCCTCCACTTCATGGCCAACACTTCCTCGTTCCTCACAAACGCCGATTCACCGTTTTGCAATTTTTTGGTCAACAAATTTTGTGGGAATCCCTTTTTAAAGTACCGCAGGCCGGGGTTTTTTTACTATAAAAGGTGACGAAAAAGGGGCAGGCTGGTATAATAGTTGTCGACATATAAATGGTATCCTTTGTCGAACAGGGGGTATGCCAGCTCCCAGACAATTTTACAACTGGTTCCAATATATGTGGGGCAATCATGGGGCTGGAGCTGGGAATCTTTGCCTTCGTAGATCCGGAAATGTGAAGACATATCCAGTGGCTCGATCGCATAATTGATTTAATTTCACCCCATACCTGGCTCTCTTGCTTGGTATATACTGCTTGAAGTGCAGTCGGCCAGTGAAATGTATGAGGGACTCGTCCACACAAATTTTTTGGTCTGGGATAAAAACGTCTCTAAATCGCTGGGAAAAGGAATGGATTAGGGGGCGTATCTTGTACAATTTATCATGGTTGGGATGATCTCGGGGAGGGCACTGTGAATTGTCATTGAAGTGGAGAAAACGCATAATCATGTCGTATCTTGTCCTGGACATGACAGCGGAATATATGGGCATGTGGTGGATGGGGTTGGTGGACCAATATGCATGGACTTAGTTCTTTTTTGTAAGCCCCATATTAAACGTAAGGCCCAAAAATAATTTAAATTCGTCCAGTGTTAGACGTCGCCACTGGAACATGCGGGCTTAGGAAGAATTAGGGTTGGCAGCAATAAATTGGGATGCATACAGGTTAGTTTGATCCACCATATTCTGCAGCAAATCTTGTGGGAAAAATAAAGAAAAACAATCACATTGAGAAAAATGTGTAGTGTCGGGCTGCACACCTGGCAGTGAAAGGGGGGATGATAGCGGATCCTGAGTTGGCAGGCAACCATAAGGGGTTTGCCAGGGCATCGGGAAGGTAGAACTGGGGCTGGGTTCTTCGGGTTGGCCGTGTGATTCCAGTGATTGTACTGGGCTCCTCTTACTGGGGCCTGGCGCTGCTAGTGGTGGGCAAATCTCGTGATCTCGGTCCTGATCTCATTCTTTTGGGAGGGACGGTTTCCTCCAAGGACTCGGACTCCGATCCACTATCCTCCACTGGCTCGTATTCTGAACCAGAATCGGATGATGGGAGCTCCCCGCTGCTCTCATCATCCGACATGGTAAGAAGGGCATATGCCTCCTCAGGTGTGTAAACCCTTTGCGACATTATGGTAGTGCTTTTTGGCAGGCCTATGTAATGGTACTGCTGGCGGTAGTGGTGGTACCGATGTGGTATTAGTGGCGGGCCTGTGTGGTGGTACAGGTGGTGGTACCGATCGTGGTACAGGTAGCGGTACGTGTGGTGGTGGCAGTACGAGTGGTGGTACTGGTAACAGGCCTGTGTGGCGGTATAGATGGTGGGCCTGATGGCGGAACTGGCGGTGGTACCGATGGCGGTACCGATAGTGGGCCTGATGGCAGGACAGGCTGTGGTACCGATGGCGGTACTGGTAGCCTGTGTGGCGGTACCAACGGCGGTACTGGTAGCCTGTGTGGCGGTTCCAATGGCGGTACTGGTAGCCTGTGTGGCGGTTCCAATGGCGGTACTGGTAGCCTGTGTGGCGGTACCAATGGCGGTACTGGTAGCCTGTGTGGCGGTACCAATGGCGGTACTGATAGCCTGTGTGGCGGTACCAATGGCGGTACTGGTAGCCTGTGTGGCGGTACCAATGGCGGTACTGGTAGCCTGTGTGGCGGTACCAATGGCGGTACTGGTAGCCTGTGTGGCGGTACCAATGGCGGTACTGGTAGCCTGTGTGGCGGTACCAATGGCGGTACTGGTAGCCTGTGTGGCGGTACCAATGGCGGTACCGGTAGCCTGTGAGGCGGTACCAATGGCGGTACTGGTAGCCTGTGTGGCGGTACCAATGGCGGTACTGGTAGCCTGTGTGGCGGTACCAATGGCGGTACTGGTAGCCTGTGTGGCGGTACCAATGGCGGTACTGGTAGCCTGTGTGGCGGTACCAATGGCGGTACTGGTAGCCTGTGTGGCGGTACCAATGGCGGTGCTGGTAGCCTGTGTGGCGGTACCAATGGCGGTGCTGGTAGCCTGTGTGGCGGTACCAATGGCGGTGCTGGTAGCCTGTGTGGCGGTACCAATGGCGGTGCTGGTAGCCTGTGTGGCGGTACCAATGGCGGTGCTGGTAGCCTGTGTGGCGGTACCAATGGCGGTGCTGGTAGCCTGTGTGGCGGTACCAATGGCGGTACTGGTAGCCTGTGTGGCGGTACCAATGGCGGTGCTGGTAGCCTGTGTGGCGGTACCAATGGCGGTGCTGGTAGCCTGTGTGGTGGTACCAATGGCGGTACTGGTAGCCTGTGTGGCGGTACCAATGGCGGTGGGCCTGTGACAGATGGGCTGACTGACAGATGGGCTGGGCTGTGTGAGAGGTCGTGTTGTGCACAGTATACAGACAGAACACTGATATCTCACTTACTGATCCCTGCTCTCTCCTCACACAATCGGTGTGTGACGAGAGAGCAGAGATCAGATGGTAACTGCTCCTCTGTGTTTACATTTGTGACCGACTGATTGGACACAGCCGGTCACGTGGTAAACAGTCAATTTCATTGGCTGTTTACCTTGATCGTAGAAGCGCTGTGTCCGAGAGGACACATGCCGTTCCTGATCGCCGCGCTGCGCACCCCCCGTGGGCGTGCGCTAGGGGGTTATCCTGCTGAACGTCATATGACGCCCAGTCAGGATAACACAACCACCGCCCAGCCATCATCTGCTATGGGCTGGGCGGGAAGTGGTTAAACTCTCTAGACCACATCTTCAACCTCTTCCTCTCCTCTGGCACCTTTCCATCTCCGCTCAAACATGCACTGGTTACCCCCATACTTAAACTCTCACTGGACCCCATCTGTTTAACTTAAGACCCATCTCCCTGCTTCAGTTTGCCTCCAAGCTTCTTCAACACCTTTTTCCACAACCATATAAGTTGTTACTTCACCGACAACAACCTTCTTGATCCCCTACAGTCTGGCTTACGCCCACAACATTCCACAGAAACTGCCCTACTAAAACTCACCAGCGACCTACTAGCTGCTAAAACCAAAGGCCAGTGCTCCATACTTACACTCTTGGACCTTCCTGCTGCCTTTGACACAGTTGACCACCCGCTCCTCCTCAACAAACTCCACTCCCTCGGCCTCCGTGATTCTGCTCTTTCATGGTTCTCCTCCTACCTATCTCAGCGAACTTTCAGTGTCGCATAAAACACCATCTCCTGCGCTCCTATCTCTTTCGGTTGGGGTACCCCAAGGCTCCATCCTTGGGCCCCTCCTATTCTCTCTCTCCACCTCTTCCCTCAGCCAGTTGATAACCTCCCATGGCTTCCAAAACCACCTCTTTGCCAAGGACACCCAGCTCTCTCTCCACTCCTCAACTTACCCCCTCAATCTCATCACGTACCACAAATTTACTGAGCGACAAATCGGTATGGATGTCACACCACTTCCACAAACTCAATCTTTCTAAAACTGAGCTTGTAATATTTCCTCCTCCCCGATCCCCTCTGCATGACTTTACCATCAAGATCAATGGCACAATCATTGGAGCCTCCACACACGCCAGGGTGCTGGGTGTTAACCAATGCAACACAGAGTTCAGGCATAATGCAGAGTTTAGCAGTAATTAACAAGTTCAGAGATCAGAAGTAATGCAGCATTCAGGGGTCAGAAGTAACAGAAGGTCAGAGGTCAGTAATAATGCAGAGATCAGAGGTCAGTAGTAAGGCTCCATTAACACCTGGGTGTTTTGAGATTGCAGAAAAAAAAATCTATACGATTCTGCCTGTGTTCTAAAAAGGCACTACAATAGGCAAACAGGTTCAGGTGCCATTATATTCAACGGCACCTAAAACGCGGTGTGGTTTTGCCATGATTTATCGTGCTTCAATCACAGCAAATCGCCTTGGTTGAAGCTTGATGCCCAAAAAAACCTCCTGCTCTTCTTTGGGCAGCAAGCTTCAGGTGATGCGATTTGCCACATTTGCAGTGCGACAGTCACGTCAGGATTAAGTGTTGCATGAATTTAAATGGGAAAGTGATTGCTGATATGTAACAGAGACTAAAGCAGCAATGATGAGAACCCCTTGTTAAAATGTTTTGGGGGTTGTGTGTCCTGCCAGGTGTGCAGAATCTGCTCTCCTGTAAGACTGGAAAATACTATGGATTCCTTTTAAAAGCTTGTAGGTGTTCTATCAAGAACTGCACTGAATAAATAGGTCAACTGGAGCCCAGTAGGATCCTTTCCATAAAAGTTTTTTTTTTGTCAACATGGGACTTTTAAAGCCGAACTTCAGGATAAGCAAATATTTCCTAGATACATTTCTCATGTCTATTCTTCCTTTAGTTTCGGTGTGATTTGCGCATTTCTTCCAGACCTGTGCAGTAATCCAGTGTAAAAAACTTTGCTTCTGTGCAGGAGCTTGAAATAAAGAGTGGCCACTGCTGCGCTCTCTCCTTGAGCAGGGTGACTGGTCTTGTCTCCACCCCCTCCTGTAGTTTTCTGTACTAGGTTGACCTGCTGGGCCCCTCCCACAGTACTGCTCTCTACGCAGTGATGTCACGGCTACTTTCAAAAGGTAATACCCTGTTTCCCCCAAAATAAGACCTAGTGTGATTGTCAGTGATGGCTGCAATATAAGCCCAACCCCCCAAATAAGCCCTACCCTGTGTCCCTGAAAATAAGCCCTACCCTGAAAATAAGACCTACGAGGACTTTAACTAGGGCTTATTTGGGGGGTAGGGCTTCTATTGCAGCCATCACTGACAATCACGCTAGGTCTTATTTTCAGGGAAACAGGGTAGCTGGGTTTGCAAAGGCAACACAGCAGCTTATATTTACCTTTCCTTTGTTCTTTCTATAGGGTCTCTGCTTTAAAAACATTTACAATTGTTTGGAGGTTTGAAGTCATTTAGCAAAAAAGGCAGGATTTTACCATATGTGTGAAACATTTAAAAGTTGCCTGTTAGAAAAGTCTCTGTCTCTCAAATGGTCTCATGCATGGTCACTCTCTCACACAGGCTGCCAAATGAAAACTACAATGGGCAATTTCAACAAACATTACCCAGGATTGGTCCACTGTTGTCGCCAACATGAAACCCAGCCAGAAAAATGTCAAGCAGTCAATGCTGGAGGTGCATGACAGGAAATGGTTGCTAAGAAGCAGCAGAAATTCAGTGGAATTCAGATGCAACAATGGATGAAAAAGGTCAAATCAGCATTTTGTTAGAATTAAAATGACAATTGTTTATAATACACAATGCTTTTGCAAACTGAATTGGGCAGCACAGTAGTGTAGTGGTTAGCACTTTTGCTTAGCAGCAAAAGGGTCGCTGGTTCAAATTTCCCAACCACCACTCTACCTGCCTGGAATATGCATGGTTTCTCTCTGCCTGCGTGGGTTTCCTCCGGGTACTCTGGTTTCCTCCCAACTCCAAAAACATGCTGGTAGGTTAACTGGATCCTGTCTAAACTGGCCCTAGTATATATGAATGCGAGTTAGGGACCTTAGATTGTAAACTCCTTGGGGGGCAGAGATTGATGTGAATATACAATGTATATGTAAAGCGCTGCATAAATTGACGGCGCTATAGAAGTACATGAAACAAATAAAAAAATAAAATTAAATAAAAATGTTATCCAGTAAGAGTTTACAGCAAAAAAACTTTTACTTCTATTTCTTCTCAGAGCTCATAAGCACCATCCCACACACTAAATTGGCAGGGAGGGGGAGGTATGATGCGCTGTTACAATACATTGCACTTTACTGTTTTCTTTGCTCTTTATTGAAGTGTCACAAAATGAGACATGCGCCACAGAGCATTGCAGACATGCTGCATTTTTGCACTGTGCCTAAGGGCCAGTTCACACCACATGCAGTCCAGTGCGTTTTTCTCTGCATCAAAAATGCATGGAAAGTAGGTTAAATGGTTTTCAATGGCATAGTTCACACCAGTGCAGTCAGTTCCAATGCGTTCCAGCTCCAGAAAAAAAGTAGAACATGCTGCATTTTTTCGTACTGTACTGGAACGCTGTAAAATCAAAAACGCACCGGAACGCACCTAAATGCTCCAAAAACGCACTGCAACACACTTGTCTTTATTTAAGGTTAAGAAAAAAAGAGGGGGGGGGGGAGAAGCACTGGACTGCATCAAAAACGCACCATAAATGCATCAAAAACGCGCATGCAGAAAAGGACCTGGAAGGCATCCGAACTGCGTTTCTATGGTGTGAACTGGCCCTAAAGGCTAGTTGCATATTGAGTTTCCCTGAAGAAACGTAGATCTAGCTCTGCAAAACGCATTGGACGACTCAAGAATTTCTGCCATGTGTTATTCACATGATTTTATTTACCTTTGTAAAATAAAAATATTTTAAATCTATTTTTGTTTTTGTGCTCACCTCAGTGACAACTTCATACCCTTAAAAAACCCTACCTTTTGTACGGGAGGGAATCTTTTCTCCCTAATTTCTGACTTTACTAGATATATTGGGATGTGGATATGATTGTTTGTCCCCGAAATGGGTCAAACTATTTATGAGAAAGGCTTGATGAAAAGGAGACCCTCGAAATGCATTTCTGCCCCTAGTGGCCACACAGAGAATAGACTTGGTACACAGCTTTCAGCCACAGAGCTCGAGAGCTTAACTTCATGAGCGGTGCTCCTAGAACAGGAGTCAGCATTGCTATGTTTTTCTAGTGTGTCTCCCTCCCCATTGGAATTATACTGAAGTACCTTCCTCCTACACCATCCAGGGTTGTATTGAATCAGCTTCCTCCTGCAGGTTCCCAGCCGGCGCTGTGTATCTTCAGCCTGAGTCTCTCATGGCATGAGAGCCATCCATCACTCCAATGATTTTATCAGTAAAGCCTCGTACACACAATCGGATTTTCCGCAGACAAAACCTTCTACTTTTGTTTGAAGGGGTATGTTTGGATTTTGTCTTGCATACAAACGGCAAGGAATTGTTGGCCAACAAACACGAACATAGCGATGTACTACATGGTAGTTCGGCTCTTTAGAGCCACCCTTTGGGCTCCTTCTGCTAAGTTTGGCGAGTGTTGATTCGCGCTTTTCAGTTCACGCTTTTCAGTTCACGCTTTTTAGTTTGTTTCTGAACGGCCGTTCGTCAACCAGCCATGTTGCAGAATCGGCGGTGATAATGTGTTATTTATTATTGGCCTTGGAGTTATTGCTTTGCCCCAAGTCCAGTCCAGGAATATGAGGAGGAGGAGTTCTTGGACCAAAAATTGGTTGCTTTATTAATCGTGACCAATTATGTCATATGCCTTTGCTGCGGGAGCTCCAGGAGAATAATCCGGATGATTTTTGGAATTATCTCTGGATGACGGACCCCTGCTTTCACCAACTCTTAGCATTATTGACCCCCTATATTAAGAAGCAGGAGACATGCAGGAGGCTTTTATTTTATTTTTTGGTTGAATAATAATGATTTGATTTGTTATATTTTCTATATTTTTGGATGTATAGGATGCACTTTTTGGTTAAGTTCTATTGGCAGATAGCATGTCTAATTTTATTTGTTTTCTTTATTTAATGCACAATAAAAAAAATTGTGGAAAATACTTGGCTATGTGTTTTACTTCAAATGACAGTTTTGGAGTAGGCAGTAAAAAATACAATGTAAAATTAACAAGGAACACCAACATTGTTGTATTTTTTATCTTAAAAACTACAGAATAATTGTGCTGTGGTAACTTGCACCAAAAAAAAAAAAAAAAAATGATATTATTCTTGATATCACTAGAAAATAAAAGCCTTTTAAAATACATTTGCCATAACTCCATCAGTATCACCAGCAAAGCAGCTTCATTATCATCCCATTAAATAAAGAAGAGAATGTGCACTGCATGTTGAGATTTCATAGTTTGCCGCATCACGAATGTGAATTCTCCATTACAAACGCTAGTTTACAAGACCGACCGCTTCTGGCTCGTCCTTGCTTCCGAGCATGCGTGTTTGTACTTTAGACTTTTGTCGGACGCACTTGTGTACACACGCTTGGAAAATCCGACAACAGACATTTGCCCACAGAAAATTTTAAAACCTGCTATCCATTTGTCCACGGAAAATCTGACAACAATTGTCCGATGGAGCATACAAACGGTCAGATTTTCCGCCAACAGCCTGTCATCACACATGTCCCATCGGAAAATCCGATCGTGTGTACGTGGATTTACAATTAAATTTACATAATATTATGTTTTGTTGTCGCCCTGATGAAGAGGGGAGTTCCTTTGACTCTTAAAACGCATTGCTTGTCTTTTAGCACAAGACCAATAAATGAAATTGGACTCTTTTGATCTGGTGTGCCTTCCATATATACACTTTTGGTCTGGTAACCATGCCTGCCGTGGCTGTTAATCTATGTGCGGTGCACTCTTGTCTCATGATCCCTGTTCATCCCAGACTATAGATACTGTATGTGAGTGAATGCATTATTTCACAATAAAATGTTTGTATATGCCTTTGGTTCCAACGCTTCAGTCTATACATTTGTAAAATGTTTTGCCATACACAAGACTATCCCAGATCTATACTGAAGCTGGCAGGATCCCTCCCAACTGTCACCGAAATCATTAGTTCAGGTCTGCAGTTTTGTGGGACCTCACTGGATAGACAGAGCAGCGGGAGCCATTAGCTCCCGCTGCTGTCAATCAAATCCAGTGACACAGGAGTGGGGCCAAGTCCTCCTGTCTGTGTCAATGGATGCAGCAGCAGGACTCAGGAGCGTGCCCGCACGAGTGCCCCCTTGGAAAGCGGCTCTCCGAGGGGGCACTCGACAAGAGGAAGAGCCAGGAGCGCCATGTGGGGACCCCAGAGAAAGAGGATCGGGGGCCACTCTATGCAAAACCCTTGCATAGAGGAGGCAAGTATACCATTTTTTTTTTCTTTTTAAAATAACAAAGAAAGCTTTACAATCACTTAAATGTGATTTCACTTTTGTGTCCTCATTTTGACCTCACAGAGGGCTTTTTGTTGTTTTGCATCCTACTCTCCCCTGTGGTCAGGGCTTGAAGAATCTTCTGCTACGTTTGGGTGTGTGATACTCACCTTACCAACCCACAATGCAGTATGCTCTGGCTATGTGGCCAATCACCAGACCTCACCACGTCAGCATGGAAACATGGGGAAGAGTGCACAGCCTTTTTAAGTTGGCCAGACTTCAGAGAACTTTAGTGCAACTTGGTGTTCACATCCTGACAATATGCCATTAAGACAGTTGGAGAAATATTCTGATTGTAAATGTCACATTACATTAGTGTTACCTGGGCAAACAAGTATATCAAGAGAGTAAACTGATGTGAATTCAGAGCAAAAGGCAATCATTCAATAAAGACTTCCTTCTAAAAAACAAACATACATACAGATGATTTTTCTGCCAAGCTGCTAAAAATGTGTTGTGTCATAGGCGATCACCTGCTATTCTTGCCAGCATTCAATTGTTCATGCTCATCAATGCATTACAGTAATCAGATCATAGGGTGCACAAAAAGCAGCTACGGTAACTAAAGTTCAATAATCCCAAAAACAGAATCAAGAAGCTGTTTCTGACATACACTGTAAAGTGAAAAAGTATGAAAGGAGTAGTGTTTTAGCATCCATTTACATCTGTGCACCTTGGGTAAGTATGCAAAATTGTATGCGTTCACGTGGCACATTGAGTGATTGTAAAGTCTCAAGGTTTTTTTTTTTTTGTTAAACTAACAAACATTTTATACTTGCTTGCTCTATGCAAAGGTTTTGCACAGAGCAGCCCTGAACCTCCTCTTCTGGGGTCCCCTGCTGGCACTCTTGGCTCCTCCCCTTACCAAGTGCCTCCATAGCAAACCACTTCCTATGGGGGCACTGGTGCATTCTCACTTCCGAGCCGGCTGTGTGTGTCCATAAGAGACAGAACAGGGCTCAGCCTTGTCCCCAGCTCCCTCATCACCAGTTGTGGCTCCCGCTGCTGTATCTCAGCCAATGCAGAGGCTCTTGTGCACATCGCTAGAGTGAGATCAGGCTTAGGTAAGAATAGAATGCAGTAAGGTTAAAAAAAAAAAAAAAAAAAACTGCCTGCCTTTACAAAACACAATCCTAATGATGCTCCAACACACCTTGATAACATGTACTATTTTAGTGCAATGTCTGTGTGTTGGGCAGCTGATTCAAATGAATAGGCTGTCCAATGCAACTCATATAAAACAAACAAAAACATGCATTTATGCACACGCAGTCGCACAGTAAGCTGTGATAATGTAGAATAGGCTCCTTCTGGAGTACTGGATACTAAAATTGCTAGGTAAAGTTGATCCAGGGAATATTCGATTGCCTCAAGGGGGATCAGAAAGGATTTTTTTCCCCGTTAGACTAAATTGGATCATGCTTTATTGGGGTTTTTATTGCCTGTCTCTGGATCAACTGTGGGTATTGGATTGTGTATATGGAGGTTTTCTATTTCAGTGTGTTGCTTTTCTTTTTTTCCTCTGTTGGTTAAACTGGATGGACTTTTGTCTTTTTCTAACCAGATTAACTATGTCTGCAATATTCCACACTGCAACGTAAATGCAACACAAAAGTATAGTCATGTAATGACACAGGGAATAAAAAGTAAAACACTAGCACATCAACAGATGCCATCACATAAAAAAATACACTGAAACATGCACAAAAAGGCATGTAAACACATATCAATGCACTATACTAGGCCTTTGGGAACAATCAATACATGTTATCAGAAGCTCCACAGTTGTGTGTATAAGCCACTCCCAACTTTGCCACCCAATATTTATCATTTCAATACAGCTTGAGGCCTGCAATGGAACTTAAGTGCACTTCCTGCGTTACTCTTTTCAACGTCCCATGAACAATATGTGCAGTTAGAAAGGGACTACTGAACCAACCATATCTGTCACAACTGGCCTTCACATACACAGGAGGAAAGTCATAGACACTCTTTAGACTTCTATCTGACCCTCCCACCAAAATGGCTGGTGCTTGTGTCTGACTCATGTGCATGTCAGAGACAAGGACACAAATCTCTCAGAGACCAGCATTGAAGTAAGGTTGTGTCATTACACCTTACTCAGCCACTAAGCCTGTCACAAAGACAGTCGCATGGCCGAGAAATTTTGAGGTTACCTTGCTTCAGTCTAATGGCACCTTTCAAATCTGCCCATTGCCATGCACTGTTCCCCATCAGGATCCACCCACCCAGCATCAAGACTGATGCAGGAACCATAGCCCTGCATTGCATGTGAAGATGCTGAGGGGCAATCCATTGCTAGAGTGAAGGTGAGTGCTGTATCCTCAGCTGGGGAGCCGAGGATCAGGCAAGTAAAAGTGCTCTTCCCGTCCTCTACACCAAACAAGAAGTTTATATTTGCAGTGCAGGTGCTGCCTCCCAGCAAAAGGGGCAACTTTCAGGCTTAGTTTACACAAGCATTGCTCTTTAAAAGGGCAATCAGGGGGTGCATTTCTTTTTAGAGAGTACAGCAGGCATATTATATAACAATATTAGTGCAGTGCAAATAAATGGCTTTAAAAACAGTCCATATAATCAAAGTTAAAAGATCCCTCGTGGTGCAGGGGAAAACAAATTCTTCTGTATGAAATACCGATAATTTCCACCCCAGACACATAAATGTGCTTACCGGATAAGGTGGACCTCTTGTTACAGGAGGTCATACAAGCATAAGTCCTATGGGAGCTGGATAAAAGCTGCATGGCCCCTCTGGATGTCCTCTGTGATCCACAAGACAGCGCTTCAGTGCATTGCTACCTCTGACCACCCAGCCAGTGCTGAGGACTTCTACCAGTTCAGGTGAAGGTTTTCCAATATCTAGCAGAAGGTTGAAAAGAGAAGTAGAGGTTCTCCTCAAAGGGAAGATGGATTAATCACCTGTATAGCGCTGTCTTATGGATCACAGAGGACATCCAGAGGGGCCATGCAGCTTTTATCCAGCTTCCATAGGACTTATGCTTGTATGACCTCCTGTAACAAGAGGTCCACCTTATCCGGTAAGCACATTTATGTGTCTGGGGTGGAGATTATCGGTACTTCATACAGAAGAATTTGTTTTCCCCTGCACCACGAGGGATCTTTTAACTTTGATTATATGGACTGTTTTTAAAGCCATTTATTTGCACTGCACTAATATTGTTATATAATATGCCTGCTGTACTCTCTAAAAAGAAATGCACCCCCTGATTGCCCTTTTAAAGAGCAACGCTTGTGTAAACTAAGCCTGAAAGTTGCCCCTTTTGCTGGGAGGCAGCACCTGCACTGCAAATATAAACTTCTTGTTTGGTGTAGAGGACGGGAAGAGCACTTTTACTTGCCTGATCCTCGGCTCCCCAGCTGAGGATACAGCATCCCTCTGGATGTCCTCTGTGATCCATAAGACAGCGCTATACAGGTGATTAATCCATCTTCCCTTTGAGGAGAACCTCTACTTCTCTTTTCAACCTTCTGCTAGATATTGGAATACCTTCACCTGGACTGGTAGAAGTCCTCAGCACTGGCTGGGTGGTCAGAGGTAGCAATGCACTGAAGCGCTGTCTTGTGGATCACAGAGGACATCCAGAGGGGCCATGCAGCTTTTATCCAGCTCCCATAGGACTTATGCTTGTATGACCTCCTGTAACAAGAGGTCCACCTTATCCGGTAAGCACATTTATGTGTCTGGGGTGGAAATTATCGGTACTTCATACAGAAGAATTTGTTTTCCCCTGCACCACGAGGGATCTTTTAACTTTGATTATATGGACTGTTTTTAAAGCCATTTATTTGCGCTGCACTAATATTGTTATATAGTTTGATACATAGGCTTGGTGAATCCTTATAGTGTTCAGTTTGCATTAATTTCTTTTCTATAGTTTGCGCTGATTGTTCCTGTTTGTTTTAGTACAGCAGGCATGGCTGACAAGCATTCAGGTGGTGATACGTTCACCTCTTCAATGACAGCCACAAAGGGTTATTTTTAAACCACTTCCACTCCGGAAGATCCTAGCCCCTTTATGACCAGGCCATTATTTGCCATTCAGCACTGCACTATAACTGGTAATTGCGCAATCATTTTTCTTTTTTTCACAGCAGCAGGTGAGCGGATGCCCGCTAACAGGTGCTGCCATGATGAATCTGAAATGACAGATGCTCTTTAAATGTAAGGACTTATTCTTACTGGTAGTTAGAATCTTTAATATTTGCAAACAAAATGAAGGTTTACTGTTTAGAATAATAAGCTGTCAGGTTAGTAAAACAGCGATATCAGAACCGATTAAATCATACAGTTTGTAGTGTACATAGATTTGCAAAACAATGGGATAAAGGAATATTCCTGAACTTTGATTTATCTCATGGTTACTGTGACATTGTGTGAATGCATCAATACAGTGCATGTTATCTCAGTTGCATTCATTGAATGAGTTTACCAAAAATGTAAATATTGCAGAATATACAGCCTTATGCTACATAACTAAGCTCCATTTCACGCTGAATAAACTAAATTATTAATGTATCTTAAATAGAAAACTATCTTTAGATAGATTTTTACTCCAGAAGAATCTAATTAAAATAAATTTGATATAAATCAAAATAATCTGATTTAAATTAAAAAAAAAAAAAAAAAAAAAAAAAAAAAAAAAAAAACCCTCATTGAGTTTTATCCACCCTGGTTTACATACGCAAAGCTCTGTCCTGTCATTCGCTTTGATGATCGGTGGGTCCTGGCCATAAATCATTGGCATGTGCTGGAGCTAATGACAGCACAGCCAGGTGCGTGCCCCCTACCTGGGAATGCAAAACCACATTATATATATATATATATAACGTCATTCTGCGCAGGCGGCCCACACTGTAGCAGTAAAACGACAGTGCGTGGTTGGCAAGTAGTTAATGGGAATACCATGCCACAACTGTGAGCACAGCATTTAGCTCCTGGTTGCAGCACCAGCTAATACTTTATAATCAGTTACAGCAAACAGTTTTATTCCTTTTTGGGATAACGGCGTTACATGAATAAATAAAAGCTGATCATTGCAACCACCCCAGTCAGTGGTAAATGGTTTGTCTCATCTCTGTAAACTGATTGGTCTGCAGGAGAGCTTGTGTTTTTAAAAAAATCAACAGACTTACTGGCTGGATCACCAGATGAAAATAAAAGGCGAAAAAAAGCAAAACGAATGCAGCCACTACATATAAGAATTGGTAAGCTACAATATATGAAATGTTTGTTGTTGGGTTTAATACTGCCTTAATGCGTGGAATGTGTTAAGGTAAAACAATGGAATTTGGAACTACTTTAACTCTTTTTTTTTATGTCACATAGTGACACTTCATTCATTAACAGAGGTGTGTTGTGTTGCGGTGCCATCCAGTGCATCTGATAGCAGCTCATCACACTAGCACTGTGGGGTGAATGGGGCACATAACAAAAGATTGTTTTCTATGTGCCCTAGTGGTGACCTGCGGGGGGGACACAAGCACTAGGGACGTAGTGTCAGGAAACTGGTGAATGCTTTATTGATCCCCCCACCTGTCATCAGGAAGGAAAGGGTTCAGGTAGGTCAGTCTGCTATGACAGGTGTCAGTGATGACCCGCCCCAGGACACACACGTAGAACAGGAACAGGTGTACAATGGAAGCTGTATAGAGATCCCCCTCCCCTTATTCTGGGATAGGCTCCTTACCCTCTGCGATCACCCGCTTCACTCGAAGCTTCAGCTCTCCCAGCTCCACGGTCTGCCCTACGAAGTCATGCTGGTCTCGCCCGGTGGCCCCCAGGGAGCCAGGCCCGGCCAGGAAGTCCAGAGCGGACTGCAGGAGAGACATGTCCCGGCCGCCTCACCCACACTTCCGGAAGGCCCCCGAAGAGTTAGCGCTCGGTGCCCGGCCGGTTCTCACTGCCCAGTTTCCGGCCTCTTTCCTGCTTCCGCATCCGTGACATCATCCGCCGCTGACGTACAACGACTTCCTCCTCCCACTCAGGGCCGGTGTTGTGCTCAGTGATGACGTGTACAGAGCACGGTGTTACTGGGAGCTGCACCTGCAGTAGAAGAGGAGGAGAAGGAAGAAGAAGAGTAGAAGAACGCCAGTGTACAGGAGATGTCAGTGGCTGGAAAAGGTTCCTTTCCTGAGTGGCCTCTTACATTCATAATGTGTTGTATGGAAATAATAAAGATTTTTTAATAAAGATTTCATATAAATCATTCTACAGTGGCATTCTTGCTTGAGGGGATGCCGAATAAATGGATAGTTTAGGGCAGTGGTTCACAATCAGTGGGCTGTGGCCCATTGCCGAGCCGTGGCCTCCTCCCTCCCGGGTGTCCAGCTAGCTGCAGAACTCCCACAGTGCCTCCCAGCTGCCACAATGCCAGACAACTTCCCAGAGTGGTCTGTAGAGTCCCTGCAGTACCCCATAACCTCTAGCTCCTCAAAGTGCCCTTAACAATTATACCAGTGTACTGCAGTGCCCTCCAGTCTCCTACATTGCCCATGCAAAACCCCCAGTCTTCTGGACAGACCCCCAGCCCCTATCAGAGACCCTATCTCCCACAGCTGCTATCAGCCAAGTCCAAAAATATTATCCCCTACAGGGCAACCAGAGTCTTCTGCAGAGCCCCGCATAGGGCCCCCAAACAGTGTCTCGTAGTGCCCTCCAGTCTCCCACATTACCCCTGCAAAACCCCCAGTCTTCTTGAAAGACGTCTAGCCCCCACAAAAGACCCTATCTCCCACAGCCAACTCCAAAAACCTCATCCCCTACAGGGCAACCATAATCTTCGGCAAAGCCCCGCATAGGGCCCCCCAAACAGTGTCTCATAGTGCCTTCCAGTCTCCCACATTGCCCCTGCAAAACCCCCAGTCTTCTGGACAGACCCCCAGCCCCAATCAGAGACCCTATCTCCCACAGCTGCTATCAGCCAAGTCCAAAAATATTATCCCCTACAGGGCAACCAGAGTCTTCTGCAGAGCCGCACATAGAGCTCCCAAACAGTGTCTTATAGTGCCCTCCAGTCTCCCACATTACCCCTGCAAAAACCCCAGTCTTCTTGAAAGACGCTTAGCCCCCACAAGAGACCCTATCTCCCACAGCCAACTCCAAAAACCTCATCCCCTACAGGGCAACCATAGTCATCTGCAGAGCCCCTTGCCCCCAGCAGTGTTCCACAGTGTCCTTCAGTCTCACACATTGGTCTTGCTAAACCCCCAGTCTTCTGGAGAGGCCCCCAATCCCCTCCAGAGTTCCATCTCCCACAGTTGCACCCAGCCAACTCCAAAACTTTACCCCTACAGGGCAACCAGAGTCTGCTGCAGAGCCCTTAGCCCCCATAGTGCCCCCAACAGTGTTCAACAGACCCTGTAATGCCCTCCAGTCTCTCATATTGCCCCTGCAAAATCCACAACCCCCTCCAGAGACTCCATGCATCATAGTTGTCCCCAAAAGCTAAAGCACCTGAAAACCACCCAGTGTGAAAGGGGCCTTATTGTGTGAGTATGAACTTTTTTTAATTTTTTTTTTTTTTTTTTTTTTTACACTTGAGGCACGGAAGGTTTTAGAAGAATCTTAAAGTGGAACTTTAGTCAAAAAATAAAGTCCTGCTAGATCACTTCAGTGGTCCCTTTTGCAGGTATAGTATAGCTATGTAAAACATTAAAAGTAAGTGTTTATACTGTTTAACCTCTTGCTTACTGGGTACTTAAACCCCCCTCCTGCCCAGACCAATTTTTAGCTTTCAGGGCTGTCACACTTTGAATGACAATTGCGCGGTCATACAACACTGTACTCAAATGAATTTATCATTTTTTTCACATAAATGGAGCTTTCTTTTGGTGGTATTTAATCACCATTTGGGTTTTTATTTTTTGCTAAACAAACAAAAAAAGACAGAAATTTAAAAAAAAAAAAAAATTTCATAGTTTGTTATAAAATTTTGCAAACAGGTAATTTTTCTCCTTCATTGATATTAGCTGATGAGGCTGCACTGATGGGTACTGATGGGCTGCACTGATAGGCACAGATAATGCGACACTGATAGGCACTGATAAGACAGCACTGATGGGTGGCACTGGTAGTTGGCACTGATAGGCAGCACTGGTGATGAGGCACTGATAGGCAGCACTGGTGATGAGGCACTGATTGGTGACATTTTATAGGTGGCACCGTGGGCACTGATAAGTGGCACTGTGGGCACTGATGGGTGGTACTGTGGGCGCTGATAAGTGGCGTTGGTGGGCACTGGTAGGTGGCACAGAAACTTCTGCAGAGGCTCTCCACGATCGGGACTGGTGTCCCTCTCACAACCGCCAGTGATCAGCTTTTTTTTTCTCCTCACGCTACGTGAGGAGAAAAAATAGCCGATTACGGGCTTTGTTTACATCACATGATCAGCTGTCATTGGCTGACAGCTGATCACGTGGTAAAGGATCGGGATCGACCCCTTACTCCAATCTGTGATCAGCCGAGTCTCATAGACTCGCCGATCACAGGGCGTGCAGGCTGCTCGAGCACGGGAGGACGTCTATGGACGCCCTCCCGGCAAATTAGGTCCACGCAGTAGCCATCTTTCGGCTATAGCGCAGACGGGAGGTGGTTAAAATCCAGTAATATACAGTGGGATTTATTCAATAAACATGGAGAGTGCAAAGTCTAGTGCAGCTGTGCATGGTAGCCAATCGGCTTCTATCTAAAGCTTGTTTAATTGAGCTTTGACAAAGAAACCTGAAAGATGATTGGTGTCTATGCAAAGCTGTACCAGATTTCGCACTCAACAGTTTTTGTAAATCAACCCCACTCTCATCCTGTTTTGCACATGCTCAGTTGCTCTCCATTTTTAGGTACTGCTGAATTTGTAGAGGCTGACCTACTGACAGCCTTAAAGCGGAATTAAACCCTCCTATCCTTTACAGCCAAGGAAGCTGCTTTTGCTTAATCTGCAACTGCCATGGTGCTGCACATGTGATCAGTTATGACACCAGCCATTGGATGTATTTGACAGTTGGTTGGGGAGACAAGCAAATGTGACAATTAGCTATGCCAGCATTCCAGAAATGTAACTGTTTTTTGGAACTTTTTTTAATTTGACATTGAGTTGCGGGCGCTGGCGGTAAAGCTTTACTGTCATTTTAACGGCACTATTCGCCTGCTAATGGGGCAGTTTTAACCCCTGCTAGCGCCTGAAAAAGGGTTAAAACCGCCCACAAAACGCAGCTGCAGCGGCGCTTTGCAGGCGGGTTTGGAGCGCGGCCCCATTGTTTTCAATGGGAGGAGCGCTTTAGGTGCGATAAATACACCACTCCTACAGTGCTCCAAAGATGCGGCTTGCAGGACTTTTTAGATCACCCTGCAAGCGCACCGCTCCAGTGTGAAAGCCTTTGGGGCTTTCACATTGGAGTGCATTGAGCGGCTCTTTCAGGGCGCTTTGCAGGCGCTATTTTTAGCACTTTGTGAAAGGGCCCTTAGTGCTCACAATTACTGCCAGCCCTGATTATCATGGTCAGCATACCTAGGGGGACACATGAACAGGCAGGTTCAACTAGGTTTTTTAAAGCATACAAAAGGGACAAATTATGTTCCACAAGCACTATGCGGTTTAACATGTTTTAAAGGAACAGGATCTTTTTTTTTTTTAACCTCTTTAGGTTCCACTTTAGGATCTACTGCTGTTCAGGGGCTCTGGGCTTTAGCAAAATGGCAGCCTCCAGTAAAAAGAAACAGGAGCAATGCTGGAGTCAATTTACAGCACACACTAATTCTGGTAGCATAATTATTAATGTGGAATGTATTTTCCTTGACAAAGATTTTTTTTTTCATCAAGTTGTTATGGATAAAATTCAGAGGACCATTGGTTTAGGGTACATCTAAAGAGCACTATACACAAGACCATATTCAGACATACCTAAAAGGTGACAAGCCTTTTCCACAAATGCTGTTCTTCTGTTACAAATGTAGACAAATTTCTTGATACCTTTCCACTCACAATTTTCTCTAAAATAACCTGAAACTAACCAAATTAAATGGCATCCACCATTGTTTATTCCACATTTAATACAAATCAAGCCTCACTTTTCATTCAATAATATTTTAAAGCTTAATTCCAGGAATTCAGCTCCTTTGTTAAAAGTGAAGGCACACTATACACCTTGAAGAAGGTGCATGACATCTCCTGGGCTTACAAGGAAAAAAAGGTGTACTATAACAGTAAACCTAGGTCAGACTTTAAAGGCATAGGAAACAATGAAGAGGTATGAGAATAAACACTATTTATTGAAAAATACACATCATGAATAGAACAATACAGAAAGATTAAAAATCATGTATACTGCTACATAATGTGCAGTGAGCCCTTGTGTATATACACGTTTCACCGTTAGGCTTCTTCAGGATACAGTCAAGGTTTTCAAGCAAATAAAGAGAACAGACCTCACTGTCTGAAAATAGAACATATAGGTTTTAAAATGGTGATATACCACTGTACATTTAAAAAATTGATTTTCGTCAACAGGAAATAAATAGGTTTTAAAATGGTAATATACCACTGTACATTTAAAAAATTGATTTTCGTCAAAAGGAAATAACCATAATGCAGGTGGATATATACAAGAAGAAAAAAAAGAAATAAAAGAAATCATAAAAAATCGATAGATACATTTAAACAGACGGCCATACCTTGCAGAGAGATATAGTCAGGTCCATAAATATTGGGACATCGACACAATTCTAATCTTTTTAGCTCTATACACCACCACAATGGATTTGAAATGAAACAAACAAGATGTGCTTTATACAAATAATGAGAAAATGATAATAACAAAGACCATGCGGAAAGGGTCAACCGGGTAGGAATACATTGCTCTAAGTACTTAAAGCATACAGAATCAAGCGGCCAATATCAGGAGAATATTGTACAAATATTATTGGCATCAGATGATATCTAGAAAAGATTTAAAACTTAGCATATCATTCAGGCCTGGGTACAGAGTTGCTCGTAAGTCATATACCCCCATTGGGTCTTCCTTTGGAGCACCCTCTTATCAAAGTTGCCCCCTCGAGGGTCCTCGTAGACATGATCGAGGGCGGCAAATTTGAAGACCCCAGGATCACATTTGTGTTTGAAAGCCACATGGTGGCCCATGGAGGCATTCAAAAGGCCATTGGTGGCATAATACACATGGTCCTTCATCCATTTCCAAAACGATCTAATCATCTTGCCAACGTAGAAGGCTCACATTGGCAAAAGATAATATAAATCACACCCCTCATTTGACAGGTAATATGATGCCGTAGGGTATGAGTATGGCCATTAGAAAGGGGGATAGAAGCCCCCTCCATCAACAGATGACCAAAATTACATGTGCCACATCGGAACAGCCCTGGTTGGTCCCTTTTGGTTTCTGATTTGTGGTAATGACTGTGTACCAGGCGATCTCTGATCGACCCCGCACGGCAAAAAGTGATCTCAGGTCTAGGTCCCAAATATTTAGCAAGTGTGGAGTCTGTGGATAATATGTGCCAGTGTTTTTGAATAATAGATCGTATTAATTGATGTTGCTCAGAGTACATTGTGAATAGCCTTACTACATTGGAATCAGTCTTTTTAGGTTTGGGGAGCAAAGCCACATTCCTAGGACGGCCTAGGGCTTTATTAACCACCTGCCGACCGGGCCAAAGCCGAAAGACGGCTACAGCACTGTCGGCTTGTTCTGGGAGGGCGTCCATGGACTTCCCTAATCAAGTGCTAATCTGTGCCCTACAGTGCCACTACACTACCAATCAGTGCCCCTACAGTACCCATCTGTCCACCAGTGCCACAGCAATACCCATTAGTGCCACTCCAGTACCCATAAGTGCCATTAGTGCCACTATAGTACCCATCAGTGCCACTAGTGTCTATCAGTGCCACTACAAGGCTCATCAGTGTCACTACAAGGCTCATCAGTGCCACATCGGTGCCACCAGTGCCCATAAGTGCCACTTTAGTGCCCATCGGTGCCACCAGTGCCACTACAGTTCCCGTCAGTGCTCCATCAGTGCCACACCAGTGCCACTACAGTGCCCAGTGCCACTACAGTGCTCATCTGTGCCACCAGTGCCACATCAGTGCCACCAGTGCCCATCGTGCCACCAGTGCCATCAGTGCCACTACAGTCTTCATCATTGCCACATTAGAGCCACCAGCACCACATCAGCGCCACTATAGTGCTCATCTGCACCACTACAGCGCTCATCAGTGCCACCATATCAGTGGATCCTCATCGGCGCCCATCAGCGCCGCCTTATCAGTGCACATCAGTGCCAGATAATCAGTGCAGCCTCAGTGTGGTGCATTAGTGTACATCAGTGCAACCTTATCAGTACCCATCAGTGCACCCTCATCAGTTCCCATCAGTGCACCCTCATCAGTTCCCATCAATGCACCCTCATCAGTTCCCATCAGTGCACCCTCATCAGTACCCATCAGCACCCTCATCAGAACCCAGCAGTGCACCCTCATCAGAACCCAGCAGCACCCTCATCAGAACCCAGCAGCACCCTCATCAGAACCCAGCAGTTCAGCCTCATTAGACCAGCCTCATCAGCACCCATCAGTGCAGCAATATCTGTCCCAGTGTCCCTACCACAGCAGTTTGTCACCACAGCCCACAGTCACCAGTATGGCAAAAAAAAAAATTTCCACTGAGGAGGCATTCCAACAGCTTAGCTTGACCGACAAGAGCAGCGGGGAGCTCTCTGAGTCTGATTCTGGTTCAGAATATGAACCCGTTGTAAGCAGTGGGTCTGCTGTTCGGAGGAAGAGCAAAGTGTGCCCATGAAACGAAGGCGTTCTGACATGGAGCAGCAGGCTGCCACAAGTGGCGCTGTGGCATCAACCAGCAGCTCAGTGCCATCCACCAAAAATGCAGTGGCATCAACTAGCAGCTCAGTGCCATCCACCAGAAATGCAGTGGCATCAACTAGCAGCTCAGTGCCATCCACCAGTAGCACAGTGCCAGCCACAAGAAATGAAGTACCACTGCAGCAAAGGCCAAGAACTAGAGGGGTGTCATCTCAGCCCCAAAGGGTTAGGACCCATGCCAGCCTTCCCTATGCCCTTGAAAACCCTCTGTGGCTTCCCCCTAATTCAGGAGCAGCAAACATCCCCCCTTTTACCGCCCAGCCAGGTGTTCAGGTGAACACAGAGAATTTTGCCCCTATTGATTTTTTTAATTTCATTTTTACCCAAGACCTATTTTCCTCCATCGTGGCCCAGTGCAACCTCTATACACAACAATTCATAACAAGCAACCCTGGTTCAAGTTACGCCCGTCCCTATGAGTGGAGAGCATTGACAGTGGAGGAATTTAAATTATTTTTAGGCCTAACGTTTAACATGGGACTCACAAAAAAAAAAATTAATTATACTCCTATTGGTCCACCAACCTTATCCACCACATGCCATTCTTTTCATCCATTATGCCAAGATCAAGATACCTTATGATAATGCGTTTCCTCCATTACAATGACAACACCCAGTGCCCTCCCCAAAATGACCCATCACATGACAAATTATTTAAAATTCAACTACTTATAAACTTTTTTATAAGAAATTCCCCCAGTTATTTATCCCCGACCAAAATATCTCCGTGGATGAGTCATTGGTCCACTTCACAGGCAGGCTTGGCTTCAAGCAGTTTATCCCCAACAAAAGGGCCGATATGGGGTTAAGCTCTACAAGCTATGTGACCAAGCCACGGGGTACATCTACGCCTTCCTGGTGTACGAAGGGAAGGACACCCAACTGCATCATCCTGAATGTCCAGAGTACATCGGAGCCAGCGGAAAGGTTGTTTGGGAGCTTGTATATTCACTCTTGGAAAGGGTTACCACCTTTATGTGAATAATTACTATACAAACTTGCCCCTCTTCCGCAACCTTCACCGGAAGGACACTCCAGCATGTGGTACAGTGCGAGCCAATAGAAAGAGTTTCCCGCAAAGGTTCGTTACTGAAAGACTACGACAAGGGGAGACGGCGTCTTTGCGGAATGAAGAGATATTGGCTGGTGGCGGGACAGACGAAACATCTACATGTTCACAACGATCCATAACGATACCTACATGGAAATCCCCAGAAGAAACGGCCCTATCCAAAAACCAGCATGTGTTCATGACTATAATTTATTCATGGGGGGAGTCGACTTCAATGACCAGATGATTGAACTCTACCTTCCCACAAAAAAAAGCCGCTATTGGTATAAAAAGGTCTCCATATATCTTTTCAGTTTGTCCATTTACAATACTTATGTTATTTACTGTAAATCTACAGGGACCCCCGTATGTTATCTTCAGTACCAAGAACAAGTTGTCTCCATCCTTTTGTACCTTGAAGGCTCACCAGAAAGCATTCGCTCAGATTCAGTGAGCAGACTCCATGAACACCACTTTCCTGAGAGACTCCC
Source organism: Aquarana catesbeiana (assembly GCF_042186555.1). Lineage (NCBI taxonomy): Eukaryota > Metazoa > Chordata > Amphibia > Anura > Ranidae > Aquarana > Aquarana catesbeiana. The sequence goes on from NC_133324.1 coordinate 550,572,592, forward strand.
CCACCATTAAACAGACTGAAACCGTCAGAAGAAATGCCAGGTGTGCACCAGAGGAGGAACTAGAAGAGACACCATGTATTATTGTCCCCAATATCCTTCCCAACCAGGCCTTTGTATTGGTGAATGTTTCCGCCATTACCATACTTCTCTACATTATTAGGAAAGTATGGTAAACATAATTGTCATTTGCCGCCACACCCCTTATGCCACTGTACATACCGCTGCCTTCTCCAGAACTGACCCCGACCTGCTAAATGACCACACTTCTCCCTAACGCTAAACATACCTCTGCCTGCTTCAGGAACTGACCCTGGCCTGTTATACGACCACACTTCTGCCTAACGCTAAACTGTACCTACCTCTGCCTGCTCTGGAACTGACCCAGGCCTGTTATATGACCATGCTTCTGCCTAACCTTAAACTGTACCTACCTCTGACCTCTGTACCTACCTCTGCCAATAAAAATCGTAAAAAATCGATAGATACATTTAAACAGATGGCCGTACCTTGCAGAGAGATAAGTCTCAATTATAAGTATCCAGAAACTGGTTCAGAGGGTACCATCCACTACACCACAGTCAGGATCTATGCACAGATAGGTCAGACCAGCCCAATCTAGTAAACAGTGTGAGATGATATAAATATATAACTACCATCACACAGAGTAGGTTCCTTTAAAGTATGTTAGTATACAGCACCTAATGACAATGATGATAGGAGAGGGGTACCTGCTAGTAAGAGAGGAGCAGGAAAAGCCAGACGGTTCCAGGGACAGGGACAAAATAATGCACAAAGAGTGGACTCAGTATCAAAGAGGGAGGGGAGCCAACTATGGGCTTCAAAGCCCACCAAGCAATGAGGACACCCACCAGGAAAAATAGTCCAAATATGAGACTGAGAGATTGTCCACAATGTGTAGCAAAATCTATAGAACAAAAAACAAAACCAAGAAATATAGTAAGCAAGAGGTTAAGTAACCAAGTGATGCACTAAAAGTATCCATTTATAGCTACAAAGCAAAAGTACTTACTTTAATATTTAGACAATGATGTATGGCCCCTGGGAGACAGCCTTGTGCTAGTCACATGTCCCTGTGTGTGGCGGCCATTTAAAGCCCACATTTTCACCAAAATTGCAGGAACAACTGTGCCAAAATGATGACATCATAAGAGGACGACAAAAAAAAAAAAATTTTTTGCATAATATCCATGATACATTCAGCTAATCTATCCTGTTTGATAAGGATAGACGAGAGAAACAGACTGAGGTTGCCAATCAAGAGATATGGAAGGATTTCACAGTGGCTGAATTTAGAGCACTGAGAAATCTGGTCCTCCTATTGGAGGAGAATGAGGATGGGTTAACACAAGTAACCCAACAGGAGTCTGATGAAGCTAGGGGTCTTCAGGTCCAATTGACCCTTTACCAGAATGAAATCAATTCATTGGGAAATGCGGTAAAAAAAAAAGTCTACTCAATTTCCCTCCTTACACACCAACCCCAATATTTGGACTTTTCTTACTCAAATAATTAAGGAAATTGAATCACTTACCTTTCCCAAACCGACGGGCCACAACCTTAGTCGTTCACATAGGACTGCACTTCAGAACCTTAGTAAGAACTCCGGTTTGGTGATCAAACCCTCGGACAAGGGTGGAAACGTGGTAGTAATGGATGAGTTACAATACAGAAATATGTGTTGGGACATCCTGAAAAACCAATCTTGGTATAAACCAATATCGGAAGATGTCATTACTAGATTAATTCAACAGTATGATGACACCATTGCTTTCCTCCTTTGCCGACAGCTTGATCACCAAACAGATTTTTGAGGGCTTGCAGGTTCCACATCCCAAGACCCCTACCTTTTATTCACTCCCTAAAACACATAAAAATCTTTTACACCCCCCAGGACGCCCGATCGTTTCGGGAGTAGGTTCCAAGACCGAGAGAGCTAGCAAATTTGTTGACGAATATCTTCATCCCCATGTAATCACATTGCCCTCATACATTAAGGACACTTCAGATCTCCTTCGGAATCTGGATGGTCTGACGGTACCCGTTGGATGTTCTCTTGTAGCTATCGATATTGAGGCCCTTTATTCATCCATTCCACATAATTACGGCATTGAGGTCATCTCTAGATTTTTGGTGGAAAGAGGTCCTAAGTCACAGGGTCTCAACAACTTTGTATTACAACTGTTATCTCATAGCTTGACCAAGAACGTGTTTTCCTTTGACGAGTCCCACTTCCTCCAGGTGCAGGGTGTCGCTATGGTCACGTGCTGTGTGCCCTCCTATGCGAACCTGTACCTGGGGGGGTGGGAACATGATCTGTTTTCAAGTGAGGAGTCTGTGGAATTTTTGGCCAGTGTTCTGTGCTGGTTCCGCTACATAGATGATGTTCTCATGCTGTGGGCGGGGCCAGTGGAGGCGCTGGATCAATTTATTAAAATGCTTAGTACCAATGGGTACAACCTTAAGTTTACGATGCAATCAAGTACAACTGTAATTGCCTATCTTGATATTACCATTAACATTGGAACGGATGGTACTATTAGTACATTACTTTATCGCAAGCCCACTGCTGGGAACACGATATTACATGCATCAAGTGCACACCCACACTCTCTGGTCTAAAGTATCCCCTTTGGCCAGTACTTACGCCTGAGGCGGAACTGTTCCAATGAGGCATATTTTAAGCAGGAATCTGACCTTCTTCATGAACGTTTATTGACTAGAGGATACAGCAGGACATCTTTAAAAAAGGCTTTTAATAAAGCCCTAGGCCATCCTAGGAATGTAGCTTTGCTCCCCAAACCTAAAAAGACTGATTCCAATGTAGTAAGGCTAATCACAACGTACTCTGAGCAACATGAATTAATACGATCTACTATTCAAAAACACTGGCACATATTATCCACAGACTCCACACTTGCTAATTATTTGGGACCTAGACCTGAGATCACTTTTCGCCGTGCGGGGTCGATCAGAGATCGCCTGGTACACAGTCATTACCACAAATCAGAAACCAAAAGGGCCAAAGCAGGGCTGTTCCGAAGTGGCACGTGTAATTTTTGTCATCTGTTGATGGAGGGGGCTTCTATCCCCCTTCCTAATGGCCATACTCATACCCTAGAGCATCATATTACCTGTCAATCGAGGGGTGTGATTTATATTATCTTTTGCCAATGTGGAGCCTTCTATGTTGGCAAGACGATTAGATCGTTTTGGAAACGGATGAAGGACCATGTGTATTATGCCACCAATGGCCTTTTGAATACCACCATGGGCCACCATGTGGCTTTCAAACACAAATATGATCCCCGGGTTTTCAAATTTGCCGCCCTCGATTACGAGCAACTCTGTACCCAGGCCTGAATGATATGCTAAGTTTAACATTTTTTCTATAGATATCATCTGATGCCATTTATTCTGTATGCTTTAAGTACTTAGAGCAGATTATTGCTACCAGGTTGACCCTTTCCGCATGGTCTTTGTATATATTATCACTTTCTCATTATTTGTATAAATTAGGTATATCTTTATTTTTTTTTTATTTTTTTTAAATGTGCATTTATTTTTTATTTTTTTAAAGTAAACTTATCCTTTAAGCTGGTCACACACTGGCAGATTTTTGAACAAGAGTGTCCCCTTTATCAGGGCTAGAAGGAAAATAAGAACATCCCCAAATCAATCTGATATCAATACAATAGGAGGTGCTCTTGGACCCCCAAAAACTTAGTGGTGGTGTGGCACTTCAATTTTAATTTGTGTTACAATGCACAAATCCAAGGCACCCTGCAGCCAGGTGCAGCAAGGTATACCCAAAACATAACTAAGCCTCCTCTATGTTTTTTCAGTAGGTACGATGTTCCATTCTTCGAAATCCTAAGTTTAGCAAAAATGAAAAACATAAAAGGCAGCACACTAGCACATTATGAAATGCTTATCTTGTAACAAAGTCCTACAGCGGTGCGCTTTCACTGCTGACAGGGCTTCCATCTTCCCTTGGTCTTCCTTCTGGGTTTGCTGGCTTTGGTCCTGTGAATGGCTGAGCCGCAACTCCCGCACATGTGCACGAGAGTCAGGGTTTACAGCACAGAGCTCTGAAGGGAGGGCACAGGTATGCCGTTCCTTCAGAGTGCATGTGCTGGTGACGTCACTGGGTGCATCATAGGCATGCGCATGGGGTGTGCCTGGGCACACCCTAAATCACCCCCTGTGCATACCTCCCAAGTGCTCTGGATTTCAACTAAATCCCTGTGTCCTGCCAATCTAAGCTGACAGATGTTCCGGCACTTGGCTCCTAGCCTCTCTGTCTCCCTTGCAGCTGTGCTTGTCACAAGCAGCTACAGAAGAAACAATGCTTGTTTATTCCGGGGAGGGGGCAGGTATTAAAGGGCCATCACAGGGAGTAGAGGAGGTGGGGCTATGACTGAGTGATTGGCTTTGTACGGGAGGGTGCTAAAGGCCATAAAATGTAGTGATAATCACATGCTAACAAATGTGTAATGAATTGGGCTAACTGTTGCAAACACAAAAATGGCCAATTCGTGGCCAAAAAAATTAAAAAGACAATGTGAATGGTACTGCGCTGTTATAAGTGAAGAGCAATATTGGATCGGTGATAAGATAAAAATCCAACAATATGCATGGTGTTAAAACAAATCCACATACATATCGAATAAAACAATGAACAGTGAAAAAATCCAAAAGGTGCAATAGAACAAATAACAGTGGTACAATATTGCATGACAGAACAAGTCCTGAGTGACAGTGATGCCAATAGTAAGAAAAAATGGATGAAAATGGTGTTTTCCCTCTTTCACTCTTGTGCAAAGTAAAACAATAAAGGTGGGTGTCTTTTCTTTTCTGTGTAGTGATCCCTAAGTGCAGGGTGGCCTCTCACCTTACATACCTTATATAGATAATATTGAAGATCCTGGGTGGTACGATCACTCTCGCTGTGGGCTTCTGTGAATGGATGCAAACAACTTACTCTAGGGGCCCTATATTCCTGGTAGATGATTCCCATTCGAATGGATATATCAAGTATACTAATATGGAGCGAATATATCTTTTGGGTATCCCTCCCGGGCTTACCCATATGATATAGAAGAAAAAAGGGGGGTTCCAGATAGTGTAGTATTGTAAAACAAACGGTAGTTTATTTAAAAAATAAAAGCTGATGTACTCACATAAATAGTGAATGCAAAGAACATAAAATCCATGAGCAGCGAGCTCGTATGCCGATGTCACTTCCGGTATGCATGTGACTTCATCAGGGGATATGGAGTGGCATAGGAAGTGTCCTTAAATAGGCCGAGTAATCAAATAGTAGAGCGGCCATTTTCTTGAAGTTCATATTGGGAAGTATTGCAGCGGCCATTTTCTAATGGACTCCCATATAGGTCAATTAACCCGGCCATTTTCTTGAAGTTCACATATAGAGACCATATATGGCCATTTTCTATCAGCTTCTCATAACAACACAGTGGCATGGCCGTTATCTCGTAAATCGAAACAAGGGGCTGGGACACAGGAAATGATGTCGGCGACACCACACAAAAAAAAGGGCTAAAGACATAAATATGAAAACATACAGTATCTCACAAAAGTGAGTACATCCCTCACATTTTTGTAAATATTTTATTATATTTTTTCATGTGACAACACTGAAGAAATTACATTTTGCTACAATGTAAAGTAGTGAGTGTACAGCTTGTATAACAGTGTGAATTTGCTATCCCTTCAAAATAACAACACACAGCCATTAACCACTTTAAGACCAGCCTTGTTTTGGATTTTAGGTGTTTACATGTTTAAAACAGGTTTTTCTGCTAGAAAATTACTTAGAACCCTCAAACATTATATATGGTTTTTCTTCTAACACCCTAGAGAATACAATGGCGGTCATTGCAATACTTTTTTTTGCACCGTATTTGCGCAGCGGTCTTATAAGCGCACTTTTTTTGGAAAAAATTCACTTTTTTGAATAAAAAAATAAAACAACAGTAAAGTTATCCCAATTTTTTTTTATATTGTGAAATATAATGTTACGCCAAGTAAATTGATACCCAACATGTCATGCTTGAAAATTGAGCCCGCTCGTGGAATAGCGTCAAACTTTTACCCTCAAAAATCTCCATAGGCGACGTTTAAAAAATTCTACAGGTTGCATATTTTGCGCTACAGAGGAGGTCTAGGGCTAGAATTATTGCTCTCGCTCTACCGGTCGCGGCGATACCTCACATGTGTGGTTTGACCACCGTTTTCATATGCGGGCGCTACTCGCGTATGCGTTCGCTTCTGCGCGCGAGCTCATCGGGACAGGGGGGTTTTAAAATTTATTTTTTTTATTTTTATTATTTATTTTACAATATTTTATTTATTTTTACACTGTTTAAAAAAAAAAAAAAATTGTGTCACTTTTATTTCTATTACAAGGAATGTAAACATCCCTTGTAATAGAAAAAAGCATGGCAGGACCTCTTAAATATGAGATCTGGGGTCAAAAAGACCTCAGATCTCATATTTACACTAAAATGCAATAAAAAAAAAAAAAAAAAAAAGTCATTTAGAAAAATGACATTTGAAAAAATATGCCTTTAAGAGGCGTGGACGGAAGTGACGTTTTGACGTCGCTTCCGCCCAGCAGTGTCATGGAGACGAGTGAGCGCCATCTTGGCCTCACTCGTCTCCAGACACACAACGGCACAGGACGCGATCGCCTCCGCCGCTACCGACGGCTCCGGTAAGCGGCGGAGGGCACCGGATCGCGGCGGGAGGGGGGGGCCCTCTCCCGCCACCGATAAAAGTGATCTCGCGGCGAATCCGCCGCAGGGACCACTTTTATCTGAAAGCCGGCCGCCGCACGAAAACGGGGATACCGGGGTTATGGCAGCTAGCTGCTGCCATAACAACGATATACCCCTTCAAACTTAGGACGTACATAGTCGTGTGGCGGTCGGGAAGTGGTTAATGTCTAAACAGCTGGCAACAAAAGTAAGTACACCCCTAAGTGAAATTGTCCAAATTGGGCCCAAAGTGTCAATATTTTATGTGGCCACTAGAGCTGCATTAATAAAAGTCTGGTAATACTGGTACAAAATAACATATATGAATTGATTGAACCATTTAGGATCATCCAAGTAAGCATGTATAATGATAACAGTAATATATACTGGACAACATGTAAAAAACGATGGTAATCTCACATATTATAAAACATAAAATTCCTTAGTTCATCATAAGACAAAAGGGTATATGCACTAATTTATATGGTATAACTTGCGGGACCTATGGTCTCATTGGACCTGAAAATGTAAATACATAGTAGCTTGAAAAATCTTGGTAAAGTTGATAAGAACATCGCAATTGATAGCTCTACGCGTTTCGTGGCTTTATACCACTCATCAGGAGCAAGCATGTATGATATTGAAGTTTGCTGTAGTGCCCATATGGTGGTAGGGCCGCACAAGCAATCCGGACACAACCCCAAACGGGAGCTGAGGTGGAAGCTCCCGAGGACTGGGGGAGGGGCGATACCCGAGGCGGTCACAGCAATCGAGGACAGACTGGTGAGGATGAGGAGCCCTATGGGGAGGGAACCATGAAGGTAGTGAGTTACCGTGATGTGTAGAAATCTGAGTGTAGGAAGCCTAGAAGGCTTCATGGTTTCACACGTTCCTCTCCAAACGTATATGGGATGGATATGCATGACCTTACCAGATCATGATATCAATTAAAGTCCCTAGGGATGGAAACACATGACCCCATCATGTCATGCATTCCTGAAAATCCTTACTCCCCCAAACCTTTTAAAGTATAAACATTGTAACAATTTGTCAATGGAATAGACTTTGTGTGTAAGTGAAAAAAGTTTAACCACTTAAACACTAAACCTTTTTCTGACATTTGTTGGTTTCAAGTTAAAATCATTTTTTTTTTGCTAGAAAATTACTTAGAACCCCCAAACATTATATATTTTAGTAGACACCCTAGAGAATAAAATGGTGGTTGTTGCAATATTTTATGTCACACTGTATTTGCACAGCGGTCTTTCAAATACAAACTAACCAGTAAAGTTAGCCCATTTTTTTTTCTATAATGTGAAAGATTTTACGTCGCAAGAATCGTGTTTTTTTTTAATTCTAAGCAAAAAAATTGTGATTCTCATTTTGGCCAGAATCGTGCAGCTCTAGTAACCACCATTATTTTCCAGCACTGCCCTAACTCTCTTGGGCATGGAGTTCAACAGAACTTCACATGTTGCCACTGGAGTCCCCTTCCACTCCTCCATGATGACATCACAGAGCTGGTGGATGTTAGAGACCTTGCGCTCCTCCACCTTCCGTTTGAGGATGCTCCACAGATGCTCAATACGGTTTAGGTCTGGAGACATGCTAGGCCAGTCCATCACCTTTCCTCTCAGCTTCTTTAGCAAGGCAGTGGTTGTTTTGGAGGTGTGTTTGGGGACCTTATCATGTTAGAATACTGCCCTTTGCCCCAGTCTTCAAAGGGAGGGGATCATGCTCTGCTTCAGTATGTCACAGTACATGTTGGCATTCATGGTTCCCTCAATGAACTCTACCTCCCCAGTGCCGGTAGCACTCACACCCCTGACCACGATACTCCCACCACCATGCTTGACTGTAGGCAAGACACACTTGTCTCTGTACTCCTCACCTGGTTACCTCCACACACGCTTGACACCATCTGAACCAAATAAGTTTATCTTGGTCTCATCAGATCACAGGACATGGTTCCAGTAATCTATGTCTTTAGTCTGTGTCAGAAACCATGAACCAGACCGAGACAGAAGTACAGTAAAATCACACTTGTTTATTAATAAAAATAAAAAGGTAAATAGAGTAAGCGTAGTCAAAGCATAGCCAGAGTCCAGTAACCGGATCGGGTAGTCAGCCAAGCCAGAGTTCAGTAATCAGATCGGGTAATCAGCCAAGCCAGAGTTCAGTAACCAGATCAGGTAATCAGCCAGGCCAGAAGTCAGGGATCCAAGTAGAGGAATAGCAAACAGGATAACCTAGCCAGAAGGGATGTCAGCAAAGCCAGTCTTTAAACAGGATCGAAGGAGATGGTTTCTTGTGATGTGACCAAGGCGAAGGCAGAAATTAAGTGAGCTGGAGATCTTTAAGAATAGACTTTGTGTGTAAGTGAAAAAATGATGGGGGCATTTTCCCACTGATCACCAATGTTCGGGGCCTTTAAGAAGACCTCCAACTGCTTGTTTTCAGAAAACTGTTTGCAGGCTTTCTTGTGAGTCTTTAGAAGAGGCTTCCTTCTGGGATGACAGTCATGCAGACCAATTGATGCAGTGTGCGGCATATGGTCTGAGCACTAACATCTGACCCCCCCTTCAACCTCTGCAGCAATGCTGGCAGCATTCATACGTTTATTTCATTTCCCAAAGACAACCTCTGGATATGACGCTGATCACATAAACTCAACTTCTTTGGTCGACCATGGCGAGGCCTGTTCTGATTGGAACCTGTCCTGTTAAACCGCTGTATGGTCTTGGCCACTGTGCTGCAGCTCAGTTTCAGGGTCTTGGCAATCTTCTTCTAGCCTAGGCCATCTTTATGTAGAGCAACAATTCTTTTTTTCAGATCCTCAGAGAGTTTTTTGCCATCAGGTGCCATGTTGAACTTCCAGTGACCAGTATGAGAGAGTGAGAGCGATAACACCAAATTTAACACACCTGCTCCCCATTCACACCTGAGACCTTGTAACACTAACGAGTCACATGAAACCGGGGAGGGAAAATGGCTAATTGGGCCTATATTGGCCATTTTCACTTAGGGATGTACTCACTTTTGCTGCCAGCCGTTTAACACATTAATAGTTGTGTGTTGAGTTAATTTGAGGGGAAAGCAAATTTACACTTTTATACAAGCTGTACACTTACTACTTTACATTGTAGCAACATGTAATTTCTTCTATGTTGTCACAGGAAAAGATATAATAAAATATTTACAAAAATGTGAGGGATGTACTCACTTTTGTGAGATACCGTATAACTAAAAGAGCAAAAGAAATCCTAAAAAAACTAGTAATTATGATGTTAAGGCAATGGGTATAAAACTGAGCCTATGAATAAAGTGGTAATAAAAGTAAGGTCTACCGATATCTAACTATGGGGACACAAATTAACCTTGACATAGTCATGGGGCATGCAGAGCAGGAAGTTATTAGATCAGGAGAAATAAACTAGAAATCATTAATAAAGCAATTTAAATCAAATTCAATGTTAAGTCCTCGAGGTGCAAAAGTATCCATTTTAAAGATCTATTTAGATTCAAGCTGGCTAAGTAATCTCACTTTATGACTACCTCGCCAGTGTTTTTTGTATGGTTCTATCCCCCAAAATCTTAGGTGGGTGGGGTCTTTATTATGACATATGGCAAAATGTTTAGATACGCTATGCTTGTCATATCCTTTAAGGATGTTCTGTACATGCTCTTTAATGCGTATTTTTAGGGGTCTTTTTGTCCATCCTATGTATTGTAGTCCACAACTACATTCCAAGGCACATACCACCCCCTCTGTATTACACCCTATAATTTTTTTTTTCTCATATGTAATTCCTGTACTTGTTGATGTAAAATTGCATTTGTTCTCATTCAAGCATTTTGTTCTTAAGCATGCGAAACATCGTTTACATGGGAAGAAAACCTTTCCAGTGAAAAAAGTGAAACCTCTTTTGGGTAGATCCAATATGCTTTTTATGATTTTGTCACGGATCATAGGTGCTCTCTTGAAAAAAAAAATTGGGATTTCTAGGTAGTCTATCTTGAAGGTGTCTATCTGTTAATAGTATATGCCAATGCCGTTGTATGATCTTCTCTATTTTCTTATACTGGATGGATGTTATAGTCGAGGATGATCAGTGCTGTAGAAGATGCTGTTTTTTCTTATCCTTAATTAGCTTGATACGATCCATTTCAGCTACTTCTGTCATTCTTCCTGTATACATTGCCTGTCATAGCCTTTCTTGATAAACCTATGTCCCATTTGATCAGCTTGGGTCTAATAATCATCTAAATTGGTACAGTTACAGAACAAGCAAACTTTCCCCTTTTTCTGTGTTGCTAGAGGCAACGGCCAGCAGGTTAACCGTGAAGGTGGATCTCGGTGGGACCTCCAAATGTAGCGATGGCCCAGCGGGGTTGCTACGTGTTACAGCATCCACACATTCCACCCTGCTGCCAGACCTTCATTAGACACACTTCTCAGTCAATGAACAGTATCTTGCTTGTTTTTGTTGTTTTTATTAGGGGATTGAACTTGGTTGGGGAAAAGGGACATGGGATGCCCATAGGATAAATTGTACTTTGTAGAATAAAAGTAACTGCGTCACACTTCTCAGCAGAACAAGATGGTTGACCCTAAACTTGACAGACTTTTACCTCAGAACACGTCTTCCAGCACACTTCCTGCAGCACACTACTTCACTGTCCAACTTTAGTACTCCTGTCACACCATCAGCACATGACTAGGCCTCACTCTGAATAAGTCACAGTCTTTACTTCGATAGCCCTTTGTAGGCCAGGGCCTGCAGTACCCCTTTGTGGTAGCAACCGATTCACTTGAGAAGAATAAATGTAGATGGACTACTGATCCCAGCAAATCCTGCCTGCCCTCCTGGCTGCAGCGACTTGACACAAGACTCCCACAGTCTCTACATCCAGCTCCCCTGGCATGTCTCTTCCAGAGCTTTCTACTGTGCTTTTCACTCACGGACACCTGCCCTGGATCCTTCCTGAATGACTTCACTCGGGACGTGCTGACCAACTGTCTCCTCCAGCTCCTGTTTCAGGACACCTCTCCATGACCATGTAAGGAGAGGCTCCCTCCCAACTCCCCGCCTGAGGTACACCCCCAGAAAGGGAGTTCTCGACATCGCAGGCTCCCAGGACAGGTAAGTGTCCTTGAATTAAAAGTCAGCAGCTATTTTTAGCTGCTGACTACATTTTGTTTTTTTACCCAGTCGGAACTCCACTTTAACGGTCAGCTTGTCTTTCAAACTAACACAGTGCGATTTTCCCACACCATGGGTGCAGCGTGCTTTTCCTGTAGGTAAGCTGCACTTTGCAATAGACTTCTATTATGTCCCACGGTTTTGATGCACTTTCAGAAAGCACATCGAAATCATGAGTCATAATAGAATTCTATTGCCCTGTACACACGATCGCACATTCCGACAACAAAATCCATCGGATTTTTTCTGATGGATGTTGGCTCAAACTTGTCTTGCATACACACGGTCACACAAAGTTGTCAGAATTTCCGAACGTCAAGAATGCGGTGACGTACAACACGTACAAAGGGGCTATAAAAGGGCAGTTCAATACCAAGCACGCCACCCTTTGGGCTCCTTTTGCTAATCTCGTGTTAGTAAAAGTTTGGTGAGAGACGATTTGCGCTTTTCAGACTCGTGGTTTTCAGATCGTTTTTCTGGTGTTCAGTTTGTGATTGTGGGTTTGTATCTGCTTTTCAGTGCATGCAATGAGTTCGTATTTGATCATCAGTGTGTTCTTGTGCGCTCGTTGCTGATTTTCAGGTCGCTCTTCACAGGCCTTGCTGTTCTTCAGTGCATTCTGACCAGCCAACCATTTTGAAGCCATGATGCGTGTACGTACTCGTCGTAGAGTTCTTGCCATGCAAGGGGTTGGTGTTGGGCTTTTAGCTTTGACACAAGCCCAGTCCATGAACAGGGCGAGGAGGAGTTCATGGATGAAGAATTGGTTGCTCCAATTCTCGCACATGCCTTTGCTCCGTGAGATCCGTGAGAATAATCCTGACAATTTCAGGAACTTTCTCAGGATGACGGACCCCGTTTTTCACCGTTTGTTGGCTTTGCTGATCCTGATGCTGATTATATCAGCAGGCAGGATACCTGCATGTGGCAAGCCATCACTCCGGAGCAGAGGCTAGTCGCCACGTTGCAGTACTTGGCGACTGGGAGAAGCCTGCAGGACCTTAAGTTCTCGACAGGCATCTCCCCCCAGGCTCTGGGGATCATTATCCCAGAGACCTGTTCTGCCATCATTCAGGTCCTGCAGAAGGACTATATTAAGGTAAGATTTATCCTTTAACATCACATTCTATGTATTTAATGTTTGCTAATGTTTTGTATTTCTTTCATCATTCCCTAATTACCATGATTTTAATATGCTGTGAATGTCCCCTTTGTCCTCATGCATGCTGGAATTTTTTAAGGTTTGTTTTTTGTCTTTCATGCATATTTACCTTCACTAACCTCTACAGCATGCTCTCCTGGGCCCATATCCACCTTTCCTAGTCACTTAACAAGGTATTTTGTCAGCTCCATTGTAGTGCTTTACCCTAAACACCCCCTAAAATGTGTACAAATGTTATTTGTGTCCTTAAATTCATGCAGAGTGCCAGAGGCTTTTTTTGGGGTTCCCAAAATCATTTGGACCCCCCCCCCCAACCGCTAAGTCAGCTGATACCAATCATCTGCTGACTTTGCCAAACCCATACACACTATACCTACCTCTTTGTGGTCATATTTATGGCTAAATTCACCAAAACATGTAGCAAAAGGGCCTGCCTGAATACTTTCAAATGGTACTGTTTAAAGTTTTTTTCTCCTATTATCTTGATAGGTAATTGCAGAATGTAAAAATGTGCTTCAATTTGTACAGTATGTATTTATATTTTTGTATTATGACACTTCTTACCTGTCCAGTGGGCTGCCAATAGTATAAGTAAGGAGGGACTGGCTAAAGTAACACACATTATTCATGCATTCAGCTCTCAATGAAGTGGAGACGGTTACCTGTCCAAAACATCTCCTCCCCCCATAAATTTTACAATGGGCCATCACAGGGGGTGAGGAATCTGATAGGTGGACCTTATACTTTTGTCTTTAAATACTCCCCAAAATAAATGTATACTGATGTTGGCCAAGAATGTTTGTGTCTAATCTGCTTTCAATGTTTATGTGCAAAATTACTTTTTTTTTTTCTTGTTTGACTCCACAGTTTCCTTCCATGCCACAGGAATGGCAGACTGTGGCCTCCCACTTTGGCCAGCATGGGGACTTTCCCAACTGCAGAGGGGCCATTGATGGGAAACATGTCCACATAGTCCCACCCCCCAACTCGGGGCATACTATTACAACTACAAGGGGTTCAATAGTATTGTGATGTTGGCCGTGGTGTCGGCTACTTACGAGTTCTTGTATGTGGACGTGGGGAAGAATGGCCGGATGTCAGATGGTGGAGTCATCGCCCAGACCGAGTTCTACAAGCGTCTCCAGAATGGCAGCTTGGGCTTGCCACCTCCAGAAGACAATGCGGAAGGACTCCCATTCGTCTTTGTTGTGGATGAAGCGTTTGCACTGGGGGACCATCTTATGCTGCCATTCCCTATGAGGACCCTCACCCCGGACCAGAGGGTTTTTATTTACTGGCTGGCTAGGGCCAGAAGAGTGGTAGAGAATACGTTTGGAATAATGGCCAGCCGGTTCTGCCTATTTCTTACACCCATACACATGGCGGAATATAAACTGAATCACATCATCCTGTCTTGCTGTGTTCTACACAACTTTTTAAGGAGAAATTCTGTGAACTATGCTGCCTCAGTTGGGCCTGAGGCCGGAATTCATAATGAACCAACCCTGACGGCGCTTGAAACTGGCCGTCCTGGCTTGCCCCCCCCAAAGAGCCTGCGAGGTCCGTTTAAGATACCTTGAATGCTTTGCAGGTAGGGGGGGCCATCAATATGCCAGACAATATCTGAGACATTTTTTAAATAAAAATATCTTTGAAACTGAACTAATATTTGCTTTGATTTACTGCTTGGCTTTCTTTCAACTGTCTCCTTGGTTATCTTTTAATGGTATTCATTTTTTTGGCCTTTTTCTTCAACAGTGCAAACGAAATTTGTTTGAGACATGAGCTGACAATCTCTTCTTCGGCTAACTATTATTATTATGTTGTGGGTCTGCTACACACACCTTGTTTTTGTTGTTAATGTATGTAATGCATTACTGATAAAAATATTCATCATTTTCAGCACCATGACCAAAATTTGGGGAGCCCTGAAAATGGCGTGATTGTGTAAAATTGTGTAAAATTATAAAGCACTGTGGGTGTTATTTATTAAAGGTAAATACACTTTGCACTACAAGTGCACTTGAGACTGCACTGAAACTGCACTTGTAGTGCAAAGTGGATTTGCCTTTAGTAAATAACCCCCTTTGCCACTGAAAAAAACAACTTTACTCTAAAAACTGCTTTTGAGCATTGAAAGAAGAAGCCACACATTGTTGATTATCAAACTTTTTACTCAAAGCACAATCACATGTGCATTTATAAAAAGGTTTTTGAACAAACCAACATGTTTGTTGTATAATGTATGGCCTTTTATAGGTAAAACAGTTCAACTTTTATAAAGTGAAGGCAATATCATACATGTCGAAACTGGGTTGATATTGCCTTCATCAAATGGGGTGATGTCACCCCTGTAACAGTCAAATTTTGAAGACGCACACAAATTGTGATTCAAAATGCTGATTTCCCTCCTGATCCCACTCCTAATGTCAACATGTGCTAGCTCCCATCATGGGGGATCAATGGATGTGTTTTGGGGGGTGCAACCCCTTCCTCTCAGCTACTTTAGTAGCGAGGAAGGGGTTGCACCCACAAAATGCGTACATTGATCTTCTGTGATCTTCACATGTTGACACACTGCGTGCATCTTCAAAATTTGGCTTTTAAAATACGTAAAAACCACAAAAAAGTAGAAAAAATGTAGGGATTTCTGGGTGTTTTAGATTCTCCCTAAAACATCAATGATGTTCTTCATTTTTTTTTGAACATCATTGATGTTTTCCTTTAGCTGTTCTAAATCGTGATTGCACCCTATTATCTCCCCGATGAGGATCTGGGCACTTTCACTTGTGAAATGCAATTCTTCTTCCACAACATCCCCATCACCGAAAAATAAACAAAAAAACACTCCATGTATTATAAATATGCAGGCATACATCTATTACCTGAAGCTGTGGTCATAGACACTCACCTGTTGTGGTGACAATTTCGCCAATTTCAAAGACGTCTCCCTCCTCCTCCTCTGGTTGGG
Organism: Aquarana catesbeiana; assembly: GCF_042186555.1. Lineage (NCBI taxonomy): Eukaryota > Metazoa > Chordata > Amphibia > Anura > Ranidae > Aquarana > Aquarana catesbeiana. Next base: position 550,588,729 of record NC_133324.1, read on the forward strand.
TTTGGGGGATTTACCCTTCTTCTGGAGTTGTGGAGTCCCTGATCTCTGATGTCCCGAGTCTTTTCTCCCCTATGTGATAAAAAAAGGTATACTTAGCACACAGATATTTGATGGCAGAAATAGGAATATGAAGCATTGCTTAGAAGTGGGGTACAATTGTCTGTTTTAGCAGAGTTTCAAACTGAAACATTATTTTTTTCCCTTTCTAAAGCTGGAATACTTACCTGTTTTGTGGAAGTTTCACAGATGGAGACACCCCTATAGTATTCACTGGAGCACCTGTGTGGGACACCCCAATAGAAAGGGTGTTCTGGTGTCCCACACTAGTGCTCCTGCGTCCAGATGTGTAAACAGCTGCTGAGTGTCCTCTCCTTACACTGAATCTAGTTTGCATTTCATTCTAGTTACAAACCCATCTAGACAACAAACTTTTTTTAATAGAAGTAAGCCAGAAAAAATGTATTGAACTGCATCTGCCCAAAACATCGTATTTTAGTGGCCGAACGAACAATGTTTTTTACGAATGATTAATGTGCCCATGAACATGAAAGTTGCTATTTTAAACTGTACAACAGTAAAGAAAAGCACATGGAGCAGCACAATTGTAATAATAATAAAGAATAGGAACACAGCACAAATACTTACTTTTTTGCAGCACTCTCCTGATCCTTCTACACTGATCGTGCTCCCTCAATTTCAGGTCTGACCATCGTTTCCTCAGTTGATCCTTGGATGGTCGTACCCCAAAATTCCTGCACAGACTCTTCACAACTTTAGCCATGATCTTGGCCTTTCTCACATTTGGGTTTGGGTAAGGTCCATACTTCCCATCATAGTCGACCCTTTTCAATATGTCCACCTTCTCCACCATCTCTACAAAGGCCATATTCGATGCCTTAAATCTCCAGCGGGATCGGGATGTTTCTGGCTCCGGGCTTTCGTCGGCCTCCTTGTTGCTGCTATTATCATGCACCTGCTGGCTCTCCGCCATGTGCTCTCCCCCACTGCGCCGAAAGAGAAGAGGCAGGGAATAGACTAGAAAGAACGACAGGGGTGGGCGGAGTTTCACGCATGCGCAGTGTATATAAAGCGTAACATGCGTGCGTCGTATATACGATCTGTGGGAGGAGGAAGGAGTAGCTGAAGCGCCGATCGTGATAACGAAGCTACAATTTTAACTTGGGCCTATACTGCTTATAGATTGAGGCCTATATTGGGACAAGATTAGGAGAGTTTAGCCTGATATTAGGGTTTGTCTTGTGTTGTGTCTTGCAGATAAAATGGATGGGTTCAAAGACCACAGCTTTCTCCTAATATTCCTAGACGAGTACAGGGAGCTGCCCTGTCTGTGGCAGGTCAAACACCCGCATTATAATCATAAACAAAAAAGGCAGGCAGCGGAGGAGAAACTGCTGGAGTTGGTGAAGACGCAGCAACCATCCCCTATTTAAAAGCCAGAATCGGTGGCCTGAGGAGCACATATCTTAGGGAGCGTAAGAAGGTCCAGGATTTCCAGAGATCAGGAGCTGCCGCAGATGACGTTTATGTCCCCAGGCTGTGGTACTATGAGAGACTGCATTTTCTGTCAGACCAGACTGAAGTCAGGGAATCCCTCTCAACACTACATTCCATTCTTCCTTCCACCCCAGCTGAGGCTTCCGATGTCCAACCTGGGACTTCCAGCCGGGAAGAAGTGGAGGAGCCCGGCTTGAGCCAGGTATAGCATTGTTCTACAGATTTCTTGTCAAAAAATAAATGATGTTTACTAGATGTTATTATCGATCACTAATTGCTGATTTAATAAAGGCGTTTATATATCAATAGACAGTAGCGGCCAAAAGCGATTGGGACAAGAATGAAAAATGCTGGGGTCAGAATAATAGTCTTTTCTATTTATTAACATTCGTGAGCTGAAAATTGTGTGCGATTGATGAACCAAAAACTAAAACTATGTCCCTTTTTCATACACAGGAATACCTCAGCCAGGAGGAGGCTGTGGAATGTGGCACACAGGAGGAGGCTGTGGAATGTGACACACAGGAGGAGGCTGTGGAATGTGGCAGCCAAGAGGAGGCAGGGGTTAGTGTCAGCCAGGAGGTGGCCAGGCCCAGTAGGAGCCTCACAGAATCGCAGGTGCCTCCCCTCCGCCTTCCAACCAAAAGACCCAGGAAGAGGAGTAACGTGGAGGAGTCAGCGCTCAGGCTGATTGGGGAGGCTTCTGCGGCCCTCAGAACCACTCCCACTCGTGAAGAGGTCTTTGCCTCCATGGCTGCCACCAAACTGCAGGACATGCAGGAGGGCCAACGCCTCATGTGTGAGGAAATCATTTATAAAACATTAAATAAGGGGTTGAGGGGCCAAATCACACACAATACCCACCTGTGTGACGTGTATCATCCTCCTCCTCCTGCCACACCTCCAACACCCCAGCCACGGCCTGGAAGGAAGAGTGGAAGGAAGACAAGAAAGTGATGACCTGCGTTCAGTCTGGTCTGACAAAAGATGCAGGCTCTTGTATGACCATAGCCTGGGGACATAGATGTCATCTGCTGGTGTTCATGATCTCTTGGATTTCTGGACCAGATTGTACTCCCTTAGATAAAGGACTCCTCAGGCCACCAATTTTGCCTTAAAATAGTTGATGTGTGCTCTGGGGGCCAAATTTCAGCAGTTTCTCCAGCGTTGCCTCCATCTTTATTTGGATATGACCCCTAATAAAGGTTTTTTATAACTAATACTTTCCTATGTATGTTTTCCTTCAAAAAGGACTGTTTGTTTGTGAGGAGGCACGTACATTTCAAAAATACAATGTCTAATTAACAAGGGACACCAACACCAAACAACCTCCTTGAGATTAAAAAATACAAGATTATAATGGTGTTGTGGCAACTTGACACACAAAACACACCCAAAAGAATTATGGAGATCACCAAAAAAAAAAAACAGGAGATCTGGATTAAAGAAACAAACAACAAATAATAAAAAATCTAAAAACATAAAACCCAAAAAATTATTTGGTGGATCTGATGAATAAAAATATTATATTCATGAAGTCACAAGAAATAATGAAGAAATAAGTTTGTGAGAACTCTGTGTGAATATGAGTAGCAAAACAACTTCATTCTTCTAGCATTATAAAGAAGAAGAGAGTGCGCTCCATTAAACAATTTAAAACATTGCAGTGTGACGAAAGTGCTATATCCATTACGAACGCTAATTTTACCAGACCGAGCACTTCTGTCTCGGAATTTATTCTGAGCATGCATGGCACTTTGTGCGTCGGAATTGTCTACACACGGTTGGAATTTACGCGAACGGATTTTGTTGTCGGAAAATTTTATAGCCAGCTCTCAAACTTTGTGTTTCAGAAATTCCGATGGAAAAAGTCTGATGGAATTTCCGACAACAAGCTCATTTTCCGTCGGAAAGTCCGACCGCGTGTACAGGGCATTAGGCAAACCACAGTTAACCCTCACAAAAACCACAGGTACACTGCAGTGCACCCATGGTATGGGAAAACTGCACCACATCAGTGTGAAAGCGCTCTACTATGGGGAGGGAGGACCAAAAGCATATTTTATGGGTACAGAAAGGCTTTCTTTTTAAAGTCCCTCCCACTGTAAATGCAATTTGGAAACAACCACCATTGCAATAGGCTGAATCCAGTGTGAATATCTCCTAAACATCAGAAGTTTAAGAGCTATGCACTGTACCTTATTATAGGCTTACCTGTAGGTACAAGTTCAAAAGCAGTACTTACTACCGCTTTAAAGGTGAAGCATAGGAATATAAAATAAATACAATATAAATGGAACAAACAAACATACTCAACTTGTATGCTCATCTGTCCCCCGCTTGCTCTATATCGGAGAACTGAGCAATCACATGATTAGTTATTGGTCTTCTCTGAGCAGAGAGAGGTGACTGTCAGCCACCGGCTCTCTGCTCTGCCCCTTGGCTTGGCTTGGCTTGTGTGTAGGAAGAGGCAAGTGTATCCAGCATGACCTTGAAATAGGTGTTGATCTAATTTATTGTCTTCTTACTTCAGGAATAGACAGGCCTGTGGGAGAACAGGACAGGGCTTGACAAAGAGGCGGCTTGTAACACATTATCCTAGAGACGAGTAGACATTCCCCATCACCTGGAAACAGTTTGGAGTATTAGTGGTGACATCACCTCCAGTTCCTGTGAGAGCATATCGGTTCCGACAGTACCTGGAGCTTGACCAGTAGTTGCCCTATCATTTACTTTTTGCTGACAGTGCAGCAGCACACCTCATCTTGATTGGCCACAAGTTATGGGGCATTATAGAGCAACAAAACATCACAACACCACCTGGTGGATGGTTTGGAAAGTCCCCCTTTCTTCCTTATGCGAGTGGATTTCATGTTTGTCATTGTTTTCTATTAAAGTGGAAACCTTCATAACACTTGTTTTTTTTTTTTTATTGGGAAATACTTCCTGGGACTGTACATTATCATTTTGATTAAATTCTCATTATGTGGTTCAAGTTATCTATGGGTGAACAAGGACAGTTGACATGTGGGTTTGATATCTAATTCTCATCGTCCTTTGGAGACACAGACACACAGGCCTAGCAGTGGCATCAGAACATTTATTATACCATGAATTACTTCTCTCTATGCCCACACATTCCTGAACTTCCTTTGTTCATTATACATTCTTCAACTGCAGATTCAGTTGGCTTTCATAGCAGCACACACACTGGATGGACTTTTGTATTTTTCAAGTCTGAGTTTGTTGGTCCCTAGCTACTGGTACAGTGCACATGTCAGTGTCCTTTAGCCTAATAGATTAAGGCTAGAGTGTATCGTGAATTTGAAGACTTAAATGTTGACATGACTATAAAGGGATTGAGAAACACTGGCCTAATATGTGCACTTTGTCACAGGCATGTAGAGATACATGGAACTAGCGTTTCCTGTTCACACCTGCAGCCACCTCTGCACTATCCAGAAGTAATGTCAGACATTATTTCTGGGTTGTGACTTTTGGTACAGAAGTGTGCTGAGTGAACAGTGAATAAATGGTTCTCTGCATATCTGTCACACTGTGTGACAGACTGTCAGTGATTCACACACAGCCAGGGAGACTGAAAAACAGGGAAAGCTAGCTGGACAGGATAAAATGTGTATGTGTTGACAGTACGCTACCCTCACTTATTTTACTGCACCCCCAGGTCAGACAGGCTAGACCTGCCCCTGGGGATTCATCAAAACTGGAGCAGCTGTGCATAGCAACCAGTCAGATTCTATCTTCAGCTTGTTCAGGTAAAGCAGTATTAAACCTATAGCAAACTAGGAGCACAGAGAGAGCGCACGCGAGGCAGAGCACATGAAACTTGACAGGTGGGCATTTATTGGGGTGCTTGGGATACGGACAGTATGTGAACTAGTCCACAGAACAACCCAAAGACACAGCAATGGAGAGGGATCCTCAGGGCAGCAATATGGAACAGCCAAAGGGGTGATAGTCCACAGGGCAGGGTTTGATACAACAGGGAGTAGGGCATTGGCACATGGGCAGAACAGGATTGGCCCAACAGGGATGTAAGTCCTCAGTGCAGGTAAGGCACAAGGGCAGAACAGGAGTGGCCCAACAGAGATGTAAGTCCTCAGCACAGGTAGGGCACAGGGGTTTAAGTCCTTGGCACATGGGCAGAACCGGGTTGGCACGGCAGAGATGTAAGTCCTCAGCGCATATAAGACAGAGGGGATCAAGTCCTTGGCACACGGGCAGAACAGGAGTGGGTAAGGGTTAAGCCAGCACACAGGGTAAGTCCAGCAAACAGGTAGAGATCCAGGCAGTAGAGGGTTAAGCCAGCACCAAGGCAAAACGGGGGTTAATTCCTCAGCACAGGCAGAATGAGGGTTCTGGGCTCCAGGACAGGGGCTGTGAGCAGTGGTGTATTTTGGTTTTGTGCTGCCCTAGGCAAGACTAAAGTCGGGTGCCCATCCATCTGAATTTGCCACACCCCTTCCTATTTAAGGTCCCTCCTATCTGTAAATGCCACCCCTTCCTCTTTAGGCTCCACCTCTTCATTTTAGAGCTCCACCTCAGGAGTTGGTCAGAGACTGCAGACATACTACAAGAGTTGGTCAGAGACTGCGGACATGATACAGGGGATGGTCAGAGACTGCAGACATGATCAGAGGCTGTGGACATGATCAGCATCTTCTCTAACATGATCATCGTCCTTCTTCTAATACATTTGCCGGTTATCATTACTTACATCACTGTGACCATCCCCTCCGCCTGAGCCCAGCCAAGCTGAGGTGAGTCACGCCTGCCCGCCTTCTGCCCACGTAGCACAACCGAGCCGAGGTGAGCTGAGACTGCCCCTCCGCTCGAGCCCAACCGTGCGGAGACCCCCCCCCCCCCATCCGAGACTAGGTGGGCTGAGACCACCCCTCTGCTCGAGCACAGCCAAGCCCAGTCAAGCAGAGACTGCCCCTGCCAGTCACTTTATGCCGCTTTATGGGGACTGTATTTGTGCGGCCATGGGGACTTGGTGAGGGGCTTTTTATTCGTGTGTGGGGGGTGGCTTTTTTGCTGCCCCCCTGCAAAGTGCCGCCCTACGCCTGGGCCTTGTTGGCCTAGGCCAAGAAACAGCACTGGCTGTGAGGTCTGGCCACAGCTCAGGACCACACACAGCTCAGCAGAGCAGTGAGAAGGACAGAGAGCAAAAAGGCAACACCCCCAACCCAGGCGCCACCCCAGCATTTTATCCAGCAGTTGGGCACTTTGCGGTGCCCAGGTAACCCAAGCTTCTGCGTTAGGTTACCCTGGCAACATGCCCCGCCCCCTACGTGCCAGGCCCGCATAGGGTGTGCAGACTTTGTCCCTGGCGGGCATGGATCATGGGAATACAGGGCCACCCCGTAGCCACTGAGACAGGGGAGAGGGGAGCCAGTGGCAACAGGTCTGTAGCCAGCATGTGGGGAATCTACATGCAGGCACAGCAGAGTGGAAGACTGCCTGGCACTCGGCCAGGATAAGAAGAGGGAGCCCTCGGCAGTGGGCAGCTCACTGGCACCCTGCCTTGATCTGGGGGAGGGAAAGAGAGGATGGGGGGGCCTGTGACATAGCAGTTTATTTACTAAAGCTGGAGAGTGCAAAATCAGACTCACTGTATAGAAACAAATCAACTTCTAACCTCAGCTTGTTCAATTTAACTTTGGCAATAAAACCTGGAAGCTGATCTTATTTGGTTATGGTTTCTATGCAGAAGTGAGCCTGATTTTGCACTCTCCAGCTTTTGTAAATAAATCCTGCAGTGTAGCTTACCAATCATTAGATGCGGTAGCTGAATTTTTCTTTAGGCATTTTCCCCCTCTTTGTAGCTGGTGGTCTGCCCACTAAGACACTTTCTACATTAGTGAGACACAACCTGGGATAAGGTGACCAGATTTTTAAAATGCAATCCGGGGACATATTTTTTTTTTTTTACTTGTAATGGCAGCAATCGATGACTTTTTGCCCGTCTCCGCCTTCGCCGCCCGCCTCACAGCCTGTCAAGTCTAAAGCCCCATACACACTATCAGATTTTCTGCTGATTTTTTTCCTTCAGATTTACCAAAACCATATAATATGAGGTCAAACCTTAGGAGTTTCAATTTGTATACACCACTACATGGTTTTGGTAAATCTGAAGACAAAAATCAGCAGAAAATCTGATAGTGTGTATGGGGCTTTAGGCTCGATTCACATCTATGCATGTTGCTTTTGAGCGTTTCTGCAGTGCTTTTTGCGGTGCTTCCCACGTTTTTGAACATGCGTTTGTGCCGCGTTTTTTGCAGCTTTTTTGCCGTGTTTTGCATTTTTTTTTACAGTGTTTTTTTTATACTGTATACAGTGAAAAAAAATTAAGAAAAAAATGCAAAACGCGACAAAAACGCGGTACTTGCATTTTGGATGCGGGTCCATTGAATTCTATTACATGCAAAACGCTGCATTTTGCATGAAAAAAAGTCCCCGACCCTTTCCAAAAACGCAGAGGCACAAAAATGCATTGATGTGAATATGTCCCATAGGAACCCATGTTAAAAAATTCCCATGCATTTCTGCAAAATGCATCAAAAAACGCATTAGTGTGAATAGAGCCTTACTCTTCGGGCCCCAGCTACTACTGGGTGGGGAGCAGAGGAAGATCACTCCACCAGGGAAGGCAAGGAGATAAGCAGGCAGGCGGCTGGCAGGGACTTGAGCCAAGGCAGAAGAACATGCGAGTGGAGCTGAATGGGCATGCGCCCGAAACTGAAGAAATAGTCCCTCCGCTCCGACCAGCAAATGATCATCAGAAAGGGGCACAGATAATGGAAAAAATAAACCCCCATAAGCTAGTAGGAGCGGCAGAGGAGGGGGGGGGGGTGCAATTCAGATTTTTTTCTTTTTATTCTGCACGGGCTGTCTTTGAAATTGCCCCAACCCCTGTTCAAATCCAATCCGGGGACAAAACTGGGGACAGACTTGGTCCGGGGACAGTGTCCTCAATCTGGGGACTGTCCCCAGAAACCGGGGATATCTGGTCACCCTAACCTGGGAGGAATGAGGACAGGAGCAAATTTAGATATACTAATAAATTTAAGCCAAACTCCAACTCACTTTTTAATCAGTTATAGCAAACAGTTTTTCTTTTCCTTTTGGGATAAAGGTTTTACATAAATGAATAAAAGTTGATCATTGTAAGCACCCCAGTAAGTGGTAAATGATTTCTCTTGACCCTACACTGCTACCTCTGCAGGACAGCATGTTCTGTTAAAAAGCAACAGACTTACTGGCCGGATCATCAGGTGACAGTAAAGGAAAGAAAGCCTATGAAAGAAATTAAATACAGCCACCACATTGAAGAATTTGTAAGCTGCAATAAAATAAATGTTTGCTTTTGAATTTATTACCACTTTAAAGTGGTTGCAAAGGCTCAGGGTTTTTTTTTTTCTTTTACCTTAATGCATTCTATGCATTAACCCCTTGTTTTTTTTTTTTTTTGACAGTGGGGGTGTTTTACACACAATCCGGTGGCTGACATCACAGAGCCGGACCAGGCTCAGGAAAGATCACAACCATATTGTTGGGATCGGCCTACATGCCAGGAACGGCACCCGGCTCAGCAAGCTGCTGAAAGCCTGAGCCGGCCGCTCCCATCCCTTCCACAGCCTAGCGTTCCAGCGTGCGAGGTGGGAGGGAATCGCATGGTTCTCAGCCTTAGAGCTTGTGGGGGGCAGATGCAGCATCGGACCAATGTTGCATCCACCTAGGTAAGTAGGATTCTAAAATAAAATAAAAAAATCTCATACTTCTCTTTGAAAATGGAGTACCACCTGGGAAAAAAAAACAAACTAATAGTCAGCAGCTACTAATACTGCAGCTGCTGATCTTTAATATAAGGACACTCACCTGTACAGGGCGCCCACCATGTCCTCACCTGAAGCCGACCCGTCCCTCGGCTCCGGGCGCCCACATTCTTACTAACTTTACAGCCTGTTTCCTACTGCGCATGCACGATCTGAATGGTCCCTGCTGTCTTCTGGGACCTATGTGTCTCCCAGAAGACAGTGGGGGGAGGAGGGGCGGGACATGGCTTAGTTCGCAGCACAAAGTGTGGCAATCTATGCCCGGAAGTGGGAGCAGATACCTGGATTTGACAGGTATCCGCTCCCCCCCTGAAAGGTGCCAAATCTGGCACCGGAGGGGGGGAGGAATCATTTCAGCGGAAGTTTCATTTCTGGGTTGAACTTCGCTTTAAGGTGAAAAACCTTCTACTGTAACACTTACCTGACTCCTGTATCAATCCAGTACTGTGCCAGGGTGCAGGTTTTCTCTCCCCCTCATCCTGATCTAACAGTGGCAGCTATTGACTCCTGCTGCTGTCAGTCAAACCCAAGGAGCAGACAGCAGGGCTGAGCCAGGCTGTGTGTGTCTATGGACGGTTCAGGAGTCAGCCTGCAGATGTGCCCCCATAGAAAACAGCTTGCTATAAGGACACAGACAGAAGAGGAGGAGCAGGGAGCGCTGGTGAGCGACCCCAGAAGAGGAAGTAAGGGACCACTCTGTGCAATACTATTGCACAAAGCAGGCAAGTGTAAACCTGTTTGTTATTTTAATAAAAAATGTGTTTTAGAATCTCTTTAATATTAATTTAAAGCCAAAACATTTTGGATGGAGTAGGAAAGGGTTAAGTTTTATTTTTGTTGTTTGTCCCACTGGAGAGATTTTGTTTCACTTTCTACCCCATGTTGATGGGGACAAGGGCCTCTTGCTGACAACCCTGGGCAGTGGTTGTGGGGGTCTGCGGGCAGGGGGCTTCTGGGAATCTGGAGGGCCCTTTAACCAGACCCCTGTGAATGCGTATGTGGTACATTATACGCCTACCCATTCACACCAACAAAAAAAAGCAGTGTGGTATAAATAAAAACAAGAGAGTTTTCACAAGTATTTTATTAAATATATTCCTCTGGTGTTCTCCCTTGCTGCCTTCTGCGCCAGCGACCAGGTTTTCCTCCGACACTGTCTCCCATCATTGTGCCAGCTCGGATCTCTGACGATTCCTATATAGCAATGGGGTGTGGCCATCCGGTGGCATCACAGTGAGACCCCGTCCCTTGTGACATCAACAATTTGAGGCATAACATGGAGAAATACAAGACCCTTACATTTCAAATGAGAATATATGTAAACATCATGTATTACTACATCCAAACTCTTTCTAAAAACCTGTTATGCTGTAGAGAAGTTAGTTGTAAGAATCCTATTTTGTATCAGGAGTAAGTGTTTAATGGATTCTGAAGGGTACATTTAAACATAGAGGAGGAGGTGTGAAGATAAAGCAGGGGGAAGCAGAAAGATTAGTAATAGAAATTGCTGCCTTCTGCCCAGGAGATGAAGTCCGATGAGTATCGGAACATGGACCGTGAAGTCCAAGTGAAAGAGAACCGTTTGTCTTTATTAGATCCCTCAGCCAACAGACGTTCAAGGTCCCTATTACGGTCCACTTCCCAGGGAAGGTACAATCATCGATCTCCAGTAACGTGGAATCACTATTCTGCTGCAGCCAAAAAGTGATGCAATACATGTTTTTTAATGGACTTAAAAGTTCCCAGGAACATGGATAAAAGAGCTACCTCAGGTGTAGGAGAGAGAGGTTGCCATCAGTTTGCAGTATAGTTGGAAGATCTGTTGGCAGAATTTCTGTATGGGAGGTCAATCCCACCAAACGTGGAGTATGGTACCCCTGGAGCTTAGACACCGCCAGCTGGTATCAGGTGTTGTCGGGTTGATATGATCCATAGTCGAACGGCATCTATACCGTCTCGTCACCAATTTGAACCCTTTTTCTTGAGTTTTAGTGGCTAGAGAGAGTTTGTGCATCAGGATAAAAATTTTTTGCCAATCAAGGAGGGAGACGGAGTGTTGTAGTTCTTCTTCCCAGGCCCTCATATAGGGTGGGGAATCAGTGTAAGAAGCATTCAGCAAGAGAGAAAGAAAAACAAATACCACATGCATTGGAGGATCGGCTTGGAGGAGCATATCTTCGAGTCCTGTCAATACAGCTTAAATATTTGATACTGATGGGAAGGTTCGGATATAGGAAGTTAATTATGGTCTCTGGAGCCACTGCATAGGATACCGAGAGAACAATCCAGAAGGTATACAGTGGGGACGGAAAGTATTCAGACCCCCTTAAATTTTTCACTCTTTGTTATATTGCAGCCATTTGCTAAAATCATTTAAGTTAATTTTTTTCCTCATTAACGTACACACAGCACCCCATATTGACAGAAAAACACAGAATTGTTGACATTTTTGCAGATTTATTAAAAAAGAAAAACTGAAATATCACATGGTCCTAAGTATTCAGACCCTTTGCTGTGACACTCATTTAATTAAATCAGGTGCTGTCCATTTCTTCAGATTATCCTTGAGATGGTTCTACACCTTCATCTGAGTCCAGCTGTGTTTGATTATACTGATTGGACTTGATTAGGAAAGCCACACACCTGTCTATATAAGACCTTACAGCTCACAGTGCATGTCAGAGCAAATGAGAATCATGAGGTCAAAGGAATTGCCTGAAGAGCTCAGAGACAGAATTGTGGCAAGACACAGATCTGGCCAAGGTTACAAAAAAAATTCTGCTGCACTTAAGGTTCCTAAGAGCACAGTGGCTTCCATAATCCTTAAATGAAAGACATTTGGGACGACCAGAACCCTCCTAGAGCTGGCCGTCCGGCCAAACTGAGCTATCGGAGGAGAAGAGCCTTGGTGAGAGAGGTAAAGAAGAACCCAAAGATCACTGTGGCTGAGCTCCAGAGATGCAGTCGGGAGAAAGTTGTAGAAAGTCAACCATCACTGCAGCCCTCCACCAGTCGGGGCTCTATGGCAGAGTGGCCCGACGGAAGCCTCTCCTCAGTGCAAGACACATGAAAGCCTGCACCTGAAAGACTCCAAGATGGTGAGAAATAAGATTCTCTGGTGATGAGATGAGACCAAGATAGGACTTTTTGGCCTTAATTCTAAGCAGTATGTGTGGAGAAAACCAGGCACTGCTCATCACCTGTCCAATACAGTCCCAACAGTGCAGCATGGTGGTGGCAGCATCATGCTGTGGGGGTGTTTTTCAGCTGCAGGGACAGGACGACAGGTTGTAATCGAGGGAAAGGTGAATGCGGCCAAGTACAGGGATATCCTGGACGAAAACCTTCTGCAGAGTGCTCAGGACCTCAGACTGGGCCAAAGGTTTATCTTCCAACAAGACAATGACCCTAAGCACACAGCTAAAATAATGAAGGAGTGGCTTCACAACAACTCCGTGACTGTTCTTGAATGGCCCAGCCAGAGCCCTGACTTAAACCCAATTCAGCATCTCTGGAGAGACCTGATAATGGCTGTCCACCAACGTTTACTATCCAACCTGACAGAACTGGAGAGGATCTGCAAGGAGGAATGGCAGAGGATCCCCAAATCCAGGTGTGAAAAACTTGTTGCATCTTTCCCAAAAAGACTTATGGCTGTATTAGATCAAAGGGGTGCTTCTACTAAATACAGAGCAAAGGGTCTGAATACTTAGGACCATGTGATATTTCATTTTTTCTTTTTTTAATGAATCTGCAAAAATGTCAATATGGGGTGCTGTGTGTACATTAATGAGGAAAAAAAAACAACTTAAATGATTTTAGCAAATGGCTGCAATATAACAAACAGTGAAAAAAAATTTAGGGGGTCTGAATACTTTCCATCCCCACTGTATCTGGCCTTAAAGGGGGGTCTGCTTGGAGAACCTGGGCGAGCCTCCTATGGTCTTCTTTTCGCTATTGGTCCAAAGTTAGTTACATGCATAACCGGTGGAAAGGCCGGAGTCCCAAACAAGGGAGTCATAGGCCTCAGATTTGATATGTTCCTGCTAGATAACAAGCGATCCCAAATTTGGATCATTTGAGTAAGGTCACAGAGGGGGTAAGAACCCCTATGATGTGCGGGTATAGTCCATGGAAAAGCTGAGAGTTCAATGGGGTTTCATATGGCTTTCCAAGTGAACCCAGAGCTTAGTTTTCCATTTTGGTGTGTGGTTTCCTTTCAAGATCCATACCAGACTCAAAGGGCCTGGTATGGATCTTGGGGGGGGGGGGTGGGGGGTGGACCCCATGCCGTTTTATTTTTTTTAAATTTTGGTGTGGGAGTTCCCCTTCAAGATCCTCAGAGCACAAGTCGCACCACAAGTCGGATCATATTGATCTGACTTGGATGCGACTTCCATTCAAATCAATGGGCTGAAAGTCGGATCAGCTCTCAGAGAACCATTGACTTTGACATGTAAAAAAAAAAAAAAAAAAAAAAAAAAAAAGGCTTGACGCGGCTAAATGCTGTATCGTAACATTTACAAGCAGTTACAAACATTTGGTGTTTGAAATGCTGGTAAACTATCGTCCTGAACGAGATTTATCTTCTTTCAAAATTATGTCAGTAAGCTCAACTGCCTCTAAACTACTATAAACGACTGTGTACAAGTACACATAAGATAACAGAGGACAGTTCAGGGGCTGCTGAAAAAAATACCAAACTGTTCCTAAACTTGAGTTTAGCAGCTGCAGTGTTCACGAAGCCTAATGCCGCGTACACACGATCGGTTTCTCGGCTTTTTCCGACGGGATTCCGCTCAAGTTTGCCTTGCATACACACGGTCACGCAAAAGTTCGCTGAAATTACGTCCGTCAAGAACGCGGTGAAGTACAACACTACGACGAGCCGAGAAAATGAAGTTCATTGCTTCCGAGCATGCGTCAAATTATTTCCAAGCATGGGTAGGGATTTTGCGCGTCGGAATTGCCACAGATGATCGCATTTTTGGATAGCAACTTTTCTCGACCGAAAAATTGAGAGCATGCTCTCAATCTTTTGCTGGCTGGAATTCCGCCAGCAAAAGACCGATGGAGTATACACATTTTCTGATGAAAAACTCTCATCGGTCTTTTGCGGGCCGAAATTCCGATCGTGTGTATGCGGCATTAGTCTAAGTTCACACTGTTTTACTACCTGAATTTAACCAATATATGTTGCGGAGCTGCACTGTCATGCATTCTTAATAGTACTCCACCACACCCAACAAACATGCTTTCAGCACATTAAACCATAAGGTAAAGGACTATGTATTGTGGTGCGCAGCGTTACAAAAAATAGTACATGCAAATTTTTTGGAATGTTCAGCAGCTTATTCAAATAAATAGGATGCCTTACAGTGGTATTAAACTCAAAAGCAAACACTATATTGCAGCAATTCTTAGATGTGATGGCTGCATTAGTTTTCATTTTTAGGCTTTCTTTTTTATATTTTCACTTGGTTATCCAGCCAGTAAGTCTGTTGTTTTTCAAAAGAACAAATTCTCCAGAAGAATGTATCAGTTGAAGAGATGAGACAAACCATTTATCACTGACAGGAGTGCTTACTATGATCTGCTTTTATCTATTTACGTAAAACCTTAATCCCAAAAGGAAAAAAACTGTTTCTGTAACTGCTTATAAAGTTTTGGATATAGTTTGTCTTCAATTTGTTAGTGTATTTAAATCTGCTAGTACATCTCCCCCAGACTGACAGTGCTGCTGTCCAAAGGTGCCCCCTGTGCTCCTTTATCCAGAGTGGGGGCACTCTAACACAGAAGATGTGTTACTGGCCAGATCACCAGGTGAAAACAGAGGGGAAAAAAACCCTAAGGATCGGTTCACACTACAACGACTTGGGAACCGAGTTGTCAGCCCTCAAGTCGCTTGACATTGGGAATTGCATTATAGTCAATGAGAGCCGCCTTAATGTACACTACTGAAGTCGCTCCGACTTCAGAAAAGGTTCCTGTACTACTTCAAGGCGACCTGTACCCATAGAATTCAATGGAAGTCGCCTCCAAGTTGGATCCTCATCTATAGTGAAGCGACTTTACAGGAAAAAGAAAAGATCGTGAGGGGGAACTGTACGCCAAATTTTAAATAAAAAAACGGCATGGGTTCCCCCTCCAGGAGCATACCAGGCCCTTAGGTCTGGTATGGATTTTAAGGGGAACCCCCTATGCCGAAAAAACAGAGTGGGGGTCCCCCAAAATCCATACCAGACCCTTATCCGAGCACGCAGCCCAACCCGTCAGGAAAGGGGGTGGGGATGAGCGACTTACAACATGACTTCAAGTCGCCCCCAGGACAGGTGACTTTGCCTGTGGCCAATCAGAGATAATCAGCTCCTGTGACATACAGTACCTGCCCACGAGAATGTGTTTCAAGTGTGGATCGTGCTGGTTCTCGACGACAGAGTACTGTACATCTGGCGCTCGCTGCAATAGGAAAAACACATTTTCCTATTGCAGCAAGCGCGAGAGGGAATTCCCCTCCAAGAACATACCAGGCTCTTAGGTCTGGTATGGATGTTAAGGGGAACCCCCTACGCCGAAAGAATGGCATGGGGGTCCCCCCCAAAATCCATACCAGACCCTTATCCGAGCACGCAGCCCGGCCACTCAGGAAACTGTACATCTGGCGCTCGCTGCAATAGGAAAAACACATTTTCCTATTGCAGCAAGCGCGAGAGGGAATTCCCCTCCAAGAACATACCAGGCTCTTAGGTCTGGTATGGATGTTAAGGGGAACCCCCTACGCCGAAAGAATGGCATGGGGGTCCCCCCCAAAATCCATACCAGACCCTTATCCGAGCACGCAGCCCGGCCACTCAGGAAAGGGCCACTTGTCAGCCCTCAAGTCGCTTGACATTGGGAATTGCATTATAGTCAATGAGAGCCGCCTTAATGTACACTACTGAAGTCGCTCCGACTTCAGAAAAGGTTCCTGTACTACTTCAAGGCGACCTGTACCCATAGAATTCAATGGAAGTCGCCTCCAAGTTGGATCCTCATCTATAGTGAAGCGACTTTACAGGAAAAAGAAAAGATCGTGAGGGGGAACTGTACGCCAAATTTTAAATAAAAAAACGGCATGGGTTCCCCCTCCAGGAGCATACCAGGCCCTTAGGTCTGGTATGGATTTTAAGGGGAACCCCCTATGCCGAAAAAACAGAGTGGGGGTCCCCCAAAATCCATACCAGACCCTTATCCGAGCACGCAGCCCAACCCGTCAGGAAAGGGGGTGGGGATGAGCGACTTACAACATGACTTCAAGTCGCCCCCAGGACAGGTGACTTTGCCTGTGGCCAATCAGAGATAATCAGCTCCTGTGACATACAGTACCTGCCCACGAGAATGTGTTTCAAGTGTGGATCGTGCTGGTTCTCGACGACAGAGTACTGTACATCTGGCGCTCGCTGCAATAGGAAAAACACATTTTCCTATTGCAGCAAGCGCGAGAGGGAATTCCCCTCCAAGAACATACCAGGCTCTTAGGTCTGGTATGGATGTTAAGGGGAACCCCCTACGCCGAAAGAATGGCATGGGGGTCCCCCCCAAAATCCATACCAGACCCTTATCCGAGCACGCAGCCCGGCCACTCAGGAAAGGGGGTGGGGACGCGTGAGCGCCCCTCCCTTCCTGAACCGTACCAGGCCGCATGCCCTCAACATGAGGGGGTGGGTGCTTTGGGGAAGGGGGGCACCCTGCGGTCCCACCCCAAAGCACCTTGTCCCCAGGCTGATGAGGACAAGGGCCTCTTCCCGAAAACCCTGGCCTTTGGGGTCTGTGGGCGGGGGGCTTATCAGAATCTGGGAGTCCCCTTTAATAAGGGGGCCCCCGGATCCCGACCCCCACCCTATGTGGATGAGTATGGGGTACATCGTACCCCTACCCATTCACCTGGGGGAAAAAGTGTCAATAAAAAAAACACACTACACAGGTTTTTAAAGTAATTTATTAGGCAGCTCCGGGGGTCTTCTTCCAACTTTGGGGGTCTCTACCGACTCCTCCGCTCTCTCCCGGTGTCCGGTTCTTCTGCCGGGTTCCTCCGCTATCTTCTGCTCTTTTGCCGCTCTCTTGCTAGTGGTGGCCCGGTCTTCTCCGTCATCTTTTTCTCTTTTCTCCTCTTCCGATGTTGACACGACGCTCTCGCTGAAATGCCGTGTGTGCGGTGCGCAACGACTTGTATAGGCATGGGGCGTGGTCACCGGGTGATGTCATCTGGTGACTCCGCTCCTTATGACGTCACCTCCTGGGCATGATGGGACTGCGATGTCATAAGGGGCGGGGTCACCGGGTGACATCACCCGTGACCATGCCCCATGCCTATATAAGTCATTGCGCACCGTGCACACAGCATTACAGTGGGAGAGAGCGTCGTGTCAACATCGGAAGAAGAGAAGAGGGAAGAAGACGACGGAGAAGACCGGGCCAACGCTAGCAAGAGAGCAGCAAAAGAGCAGAAGATAGCGGAGGAGCCCAGCAGAAGAACCGGAGAAGAGGCCGGAGAGAGCAGAGAAGTCGGAAGAGACCCCCAAAGTTGGAAGACCCCTGGAGCTGCCTAATAAATTACATTAAAAACCTGTCTAGTGTGTTTTTTTTATGGACACTTTTTTTCCCTCAGGTGAATGGGTAGTGGTACGATGTACCCCATACTTATTCACATAGGGCGGAGGGCTGGGGGCACCCTTATTAAAGGGGGCTCCCGGATTCCGATAAGCCCTCCGCCCGCACACCCCGACAACCAACGGCCTGGGTTGTCGGGAAGAGGCTCTTGTCCTCATCAACATGGGGACAAGGTGCTTTGGGGTGGGGGGGCCGCAGGGCACCCCCCTTCCCCAAAGCACCCACCCCCCCATGTTGAGGGCATGCGGCCTGGTACGGTTCGGGAGGGGCGCTCGCGCGTCCTCACCCCCTTTCCTGAGTGGCCGGGCTGCGTGCTCGGATAAGGGTCTGGTATGGATTTTGGGGGGACCCCCACGCCGTTCTTTCGGCGTAGGGGGTTCCCCTTAACATCCATACCAGACCTAAGAGCCTGGTATGTTCTCTCGCACTCGCTGCAATAGGAAAATGTGTTTTTCCCATTGCAGCGAGTGCCAGATGTACAGTACTCTGTCGCCGACAGGGGCGGATCCAGAGCCTAGTCTCGGAAGGGGCACTGACAGAAAATTGACAGTTACTTACCGATAACTGTTTTTCTAGGATATCTTCCAGGACGGCATAACCTGAGAGATGACTGGTCCACCTGACAGGAAACACAATCAACATACAAGGTTAAAAGGCCCCTCCCTTCCCCCTGCACCTCAGTTCTCCCAAAGTAATAGGTTATCCGGGTGACAGAGAGAAACTCTTCCCGTAGTACTTATATTAAAACATGGGTGGGAAGTAGGCCTGCCGTCCTGGAAGATATCCTAGAAAAACAGTTATCGGTAAGTAACTGTCAATTTTCTCTAGTCATCTTCCAGGGCGGCATAACCTGAGAGGATGGACAAGGAGTTCAAGGCCTACCTCAGGGCGGGACCACCGCTTGTAGCACCTTTCTTCCAAATGTCAGATCCTGGGGCGACAGCAGTTCCACTCTATAGTGTTTCAAAAAGGTATCCTGCTTCGCCCAAGTGGCTGTGCTACAGACCTGTTCTATCGAGGCCCCAGCTCTCTCTGCCCAAGAGGCCGCCAAGGATCTTGTTGAGTGGGCCTTAAGATTCCCTGGTACTGGGGAACCGGTCTGCTCATAGGCCAATGTTATTGTCTGCCTAATCACCTAGCCACAGTAGATTTAGACGCCTGCCCTCCCTTTCTAGGGCCGCTAAATAAAACTAAAAGATGATTCGACTTTCTGTAGTCCTTTACTCTATCTAGATATGTCAATAAACATTTCCTGACATCTAATAAATTAAATTTCCTCTCCTTCTCATTTTTTGGTTTATCACAGAAGGAGGGTAAAGTGATCTCCTGAGATCTATTAAACTTAGATGCGACCTTGGGAAGATATAGTGGGTCCTGTCTAAGAACCACTCTATCCTCCAGAATCAACAGAAAAGGCTCCTTAACTGACAGGGCCTGTAGGTCGCTCACCCTTCTGGCCGTGGTTATGGCCAACAGAAACTCTAACTTAAGAGTCAAAAACTTAACTGAAATCTCTTGCGCTGGTTCGAAGGGCGCTTTCGTCAGCGCCTCCAAAACCAGAGATAAATTCCATGGAGGAAATACATTCACTCTGACAGGGGTTACACTCTCCCTTGCCAGAAGAAATCTCTTAATCAGAGGTTCTAGTGCGAGCCTCTGATCCAAAAATACAGATAACGCTGTTATCTGTACTCTCAAGGTGTTCGGGGAAATCCCCTGATCCACCCCTGCTTGCAAAAATTCCAGTACCACTGGTACTGAAGGGTAAGACACCTCCTTATCACGGCACCACTGTGAGAAGCAATTCCACACCTTGGAGTAGATCCTCCTGGTGACCAGCTTCCTGCTGCCCAAGAGGGTCTCAATTACCCTATCAGAGCACCCCTTACCCCTGAGGATCTCCTCCTCAAGAACCATGCCGTCAGCTTGAGGAATCCCGGGTCGGGGTGGAGGACTGGCCCCTGTAGGAGAAGATCTCGTCTGATTGGAAGACGGAGCGGAGGAGAAATTGACCACTTTTTCAGAGTGGCAAACCAGGTCCTTTTTGGCCACCATGGGGCTATAAGGATCAGTCCGCAATCTGAGCGGGCCAATTTTTGTAAGACCCGTGGTATTAAGACTAGTGGGGAAAAAGCGTATGCTAGATGAAAGTCCCAGTCCTGAGACAGAGCGTCCACTCCCTGGGATCCCCCTTCTCTGTTGAGAGAGAAAAAACGATCCACTTTTTTGTTCCCTCTGTGGGCAAAAAGATCTATATCCGGAGTCCCGAACATCTGACTTATCTGGAGAAAGACCTCCTGATTTAACTCCCATTCCCCTTGGAGGATGGGTTGCCAGCTTAAGAAGTCTGCCACCACATTGGCGGTTCCTCTTATGTGACCCGCCGATATGGACTGAAGATTCTCTTCGGCCCAGTTTAAGATGTTCAGGACTAGACTCAGTAGTTTCCTGGATCTGGTGCCCCCCTGATGATTCAGGTAAGAGACCGTTGTCACATTGTCTGACAGGACTTGGATCTCTAAGCCCTGAATCCTGTCTCCAAAGGATACTAACGCCTGGCCCACCGCCAAGAGTTCCCTGTGGTTGGAGGATGCCCCTGCCTGAGAAGGCGTCCAGGCCCCCTGTGCCTGGATGTCCCCCAGGTGAGCGCCCCAACCCCAAGCGCTTGCATCGGTAGTGATTCTTGTGGGATTCCACTGGTCCCAGGGTAGACCCACCCTGAGCTTGTCCTGATCCAGCCACCAATCTAGGGAGGTCCTTACTCTTGTTGGAATAGACACCCTTGCATCCAATGACTCTCTCCTTTTGTCCCAGGAAGACAAAAGGAAGAACTGCAGCTCCCTGGAGTGGAGCTGAGCCCAAGGAACCGCTGGAATACACGAGGTCATTAGACCTAGAACCCTCATGATATGCCTGCGAGAGCACTCCCTGGCTTCTTTTAAAGAGGATACTGCTGTAACCACCTTTAACCGTTTTTCCTCTGGAAGAAACAGTTTCTGAACCTCTGTATCCACCAGATATCCCAGGAACACTTTTATTTGGGACGGTGCCAGAGAAGATTTCTCTCTGTTTACTATCCAGCCCAAGGACTCCAGAGTGAAAATCACTCTGCCTACGTCTATCTCCACCTGCTCTAAGGATTGCCCGTATACCAAAAGGTCATCTAGGTAGGGCATAAGGGACACCCCCTGTAGGTGTAGGTAAGCTACAACCTCCGCCAGGACCTTTGTGAAGATCCTTGGGCTTGCAGCTAATCCAAAGGGAAGAGCTTGGAATTGCCAATGCTGAATCCCTTCGCTCGTAAGGACTGCGAATCTCAGCAGGGACTGGTGTTCCCTGGTGATCGGGATATGAAGGTAAGCATCCCTTAGATCTATTGTGGCTAAGAACGCACCCCTTAATAGATGCCTGCGCACCGTGTATATACTCTCCATCCGGAAGCTCTTTTGTCGCAAAAACCTGTTCAACTTCCTGAGATTTAATATCAGGCGAAATTTCCCTGACGGTTTTTGAACGACAAATACATGGGAGTAAAACCCTTGGTAAAGCTCTTCCGGTGGAACGGGGATGATCACCTCCTGGAACACCAATCCCTGCAAGCTGTCCAACAGCCCTGCAGCTTTTGAAGTTTCCTTGGGGAGACGGGTCAGAAAAAAGTTTTGAGGGGGAGGGGAGAGAAGTTCCAGACGATATCCCTCTGTTACAATCTGCAAGATATAGGGGCTTTCAGAGATTCTCTTCCACTGAGGGACAAAGTGGGATAATCTCCCCCCTACCCTGATGCTGGCGTCACTTAGACTGCTTGGTGGCGTCTTTAGGTCCAGAAAAGAGCAGACTACCTTTTTGTGCGCTCTTTCCCTTTCCCCACCTCCTATTTGCATCCTTTTTTCCTTTGAATTGACCCTGGTTAGGAGGAGGGACGAAAAAACTTCCTGCCCCTTCCTCCTTTAGCTTTGACCGGGAACTTTTTTCCCTTTTCTGCTGACCTTGACAGCACCTGATCCAGGCCAGGTCCAAAGAGTTGTGAACCTTCAAAGCGCAAACCACATAGCCTTGATCTAGACATATGGTCCCCTTCCCATGATTTGACCCAGACTGCCCTTCTTGCGGAGTTAAGGAGGGCCGCAGATTTGGCTGTGTTCCTGACAGACTCCACAGCCGCATCTGCCAAATATGCCACAGCCTTACCTATTATTTCTAACGAGTCTGTGATTTCTTTGAAATCACTGCCTTTAGAAACATGGTTGGAAAGTCTGCCTAACCATGCGTCCACGTTTCTCGCCACGCATGCTGATGCCAAAGCAGGAGCCATGGCAGCCGCATTGGAATCCCATGCGATGCGCAAAAGCGCCTCCGCCCTTCTGTCCATTTGGTCTTTTAGGTTCCCTGAATCCTCAAAAGACAAGTCAGATTTTTTAGAAACCTGCGACAGAGCTGCGTCTAACTTAGGGGTTTTAAAGAATTTCTGCTCTTCTTCCTCCCCAAAAGGAAACCTTCTCTTCCAAGTTTTGAGTCTAAGAACCTTTCTTTCCAGGTCTTTCCACTCTCTCAAAATCACCTCCATTAGGGCCTGATGAACTGGGAACACCCTGGACTGAGGCTTTCCCAAACCCCTGTACATCTTGTCCCGGGCCGACGCCTGAACCGGAGGTTCTGGGATATCCTCAGAGGCATAGATCGCCCTAAGTAACTGCCCCATGTCTTCCACGGGAAAGAGGTGGCTACTAGCTCTAGGACTGCCACTATCCTGGCTGTCAGCGTCTGTGTCTACACCTTCCTCTAATGAGTCCTCCTCTGACTCCTCTGGGTCCTTAAACTCCTCAACTCCCGAAGTGACAGATGAAGGGGGTCCTTGCAAGGTTTTCTGACCCCTGTCTGAAAAACCTTCCTGAGAGGAAGTGCCTTCTCTAGAGGACAGGATTTCTCTATCCTCCGCTTTAGGTGCTATAGCAGTCTTAATAGACTGTAGGGTAGAAAGCATCTCCGACTGTACCGCAAGGAAGTCCCTCATAACCTGTGAAGTTTCCTTACTAGACAGTTTCTGTATGCACCTATAGCAAAAAGGTTTCCCATGGTCCTGTGGGAGCTTATCATTACAGTTCCCACATCTTTTTGACCTGGGAGGAGGGGGATTTTTGCCCTTCATCTTGTGAGCCCCTTGAGCAGAGCCGCCCGGATCTAGGGAGACAAAAAAGACAAAGTCCAAACTTTAACCAGTTTCCAAAGACTTTCTGTTTGTCTCTCTCTCTCACCCCCCCCCCCATGGTGTAGGCAAGACCCCTCTTACTTCACCACAAAAACGGAAGAGGACTCACCACCACAGGCCTCTTCCTGGGCTAAGGTTGCAGCTGTTACCTCCTCTCCATCCATATCTGCTGCTTTGTGAGGTTTTCCGACCCCAAGAGAGGAGTATCGTGAGGCCTCCTGCTTTTCCCTGGAGCGCTGAGTGTCTGTCTCCTATACACCGATGATCGGCGCCATTTTGTTGGAGAGCCGCTGTCTGAGGGAGGATTTTGGCCTCTAGTGTCCGAATCCGCCATTTTGGCATAGACCGGAAGTCGGAGGTTACAGCGCCCGGAACCGGAAACGCCGCCATCTTACTCCACCCTGGGATGCCTGCTCCATACACAGGAGCTTCAGCATTCCCTATGAAGTCCAGGACCTCCACCAGCCCTACAAGGCACCAAGGTACCGACCTGGCTGGCGTCCTCTACCCCCTCTGTGGCTTAGACACCAGCCTGAGCTCCAGTTCCTTCATCACCTCCGTACCTGACTGGGTGGAAGGAAAAAGCATGAGGTATGTGCTCACAGGAGTTCCGGGCTACTCCTCTGTACCCAGGAGGCTCCTTGCCGGGGAAGACTCTCTCCTTTGGCCATTGGGGGGACCCCCTGAGAAGAACAGGGCCATGGCTGGACCTGCCACCCTCCCCGGTTTTGGCGTCCAGCCCTCAGGGGGGGACCATCCGCTACCAGTTTCAGGTCTGAGAAAAAACAACAAACGTTTCGCTGCCGGGAAACACAATCAAGAACTGAGGTGCAGGGGGAAGGGAGGGGCCTTTTAACCTTGTATGTTGATTGTGTTTCCTGTCAGGTGGACCAGTCATCTCTCAGGTTATGCCGTCCTGGAAGATGACTAGAGAAAATACGTTTTTTGGGGGGTAAATTTAACGGGGAAATGGCTGGTGTTAGCGCTTCAATCATCACAGCACCATGGTTGTTATGGTGTCAGGATGATTGAAGCGCATTATTACGTTGTTATCAAAAATTAAATGGTTCAACTCACCATAGAATCAGTGGGAGCCCCAAGCGTGTCACTTGCCACACGCTGCAGATTGTCACTTGCCACGTCGCCTGTCACTAGATGCGGATTGTCACTTGCCACGTCCCATGCCACACGTTGCAGATTGTCACTTGCCACGTCCCATGCCACACGTTGAAGATTGTCACTTGCCACGTCCCATGCCACACGTTGAAGATTGTCACTTGCCACGTCCCATGCCACACGTTGAAGATTGTCCCTTGCTACGTCCCATGCCACACGTTGAAGATTGTCACTTGCCACGTCCCATGCCACACGTTGCGGATTGTCACTTGCCACGTCCTATGCCACATGTTGCGGATTGTCACTTGCCACGTTCCATGCCACACGTTGCCGATTGTCACTTGCCACGTCCCATGCCACATGTTGCAGATTGTCACTTGCCATGTCCCATGCCACACATTGCAGATTGTCACTTGCCACGTCCCATGCCACACATTGCAGATTGTCACTTGCAACGTTCCATGCCACACAGTACGGATTGTCACTTGCCTGCTATAATTGTCTGCTGTGTTCCAGAGTCAGGCTTATTCAACTGTTGACCCCCCTGTGTCCAAATCATGCTGATTGGCTGCCCGCTGCCCCCCTTGTGCCCAGATTGCGCTCTGATTGGCTGGCCGCTGCCCCCTGTGTCCTGTGACAGTGAATGAACTCCCAGGACAGCGCTGAACGCAAGCCACGCCCACCCCTTCGACAAGCACCATCTACCCGAGCCACCACGGGCTGAGCGCTGAGTGTCGGTCCCTCCCAGCCTGCGCTGACATCAGTGCTGGGTAGGGAGGAATGGGCTGGCTGCTGCCACTGGGAGAGCGGAGAGAGAGAGCAGAGCGCACAAAGGGCTCATCCTGAGCGGACGTGTCAGCGCTGCATCCCGCCCCAGGGGCAGCAGAGAGATAATGTAATCTCTCTGCTGCCGCGGCTGCCTGTACATTGCACAGTGAGGGCAGAACTGCAGGGCGGCCGCTGGGCAGTGAGAGATGATGTTATCTCTCTGCTCCCCCGCCCGCCGGCTCCCTGATTGGCCAGCAGCCACTCACACACTGTCACTGAGCCGCACAGCTGCTCACCAATGGAGCCGCCCGTGCTCTCAGCCGTGGAGCCGCCCGCCGCCTCTCTCACCCACAGCGACGCCTGCCCGCCCACTCACCCACATTCTCGGAGGGGGCAATTGCCCCGTTGCCCCCCCTGGATCCGCCCCTGGTCGCCAAGAACCAGCGCGATCCACGCTTGAAACACATTCTCGTGGGCAGGTACTGTATGTCACAAGAGCTGATTAGCTCTGATTGGCCACAGGCAAAGTCGCCTGTCCTGGCGGCGATTCGAAGTGCGTTGTAAGTCGCTCAAAGTCGTCTTCAAGTCGCCTTGCCAAGTCACACTGAAGTCGTTTTTTGTGATTTCATACATTTTTGTGTGGAGTAAGCTTCATCTTGATCAGCCTAGATGAGAATACTTTTGTCTTTGAAAAAGCCTGTTCTCTTTACCTATTTCTTACGTGCCTCTACTTTAGTATATGAGCTTATTGAGTAGTGTCGCTAGGGCCAGGGAGTTGGACCAGTGATGTATTGTTTTTTTCCCCATTATCTTCGGGTTTCTGTGTTGGTTTTCCGCTCTTCCTTCCCAGGGATTTCACACTGCTGTGGGAAGCCATATCAGTCACCACCAGATGGCGCAACTGGTGTATGAGCTGCGGAAAACACAGATGTCAATGGGACATTAGATTAACTAATTTTATTTTAATAGTATATGCTGTATCTTTTGCTGAGTCTTGTTTTTAATAAGGATTATTGATCATGTAATAAGAAATTTGAACTAATTGTATCGCTTATACCTTCCACTAAGCGCATCTAATATGTACGGAGAATCGTTTTAATGTTTGTGTATGCCGTTGCCATGACAGCGGCGTCTGTTTTAACTGGCTAGCAGGCACCGGACTCCTCATCCCTTTGAGAAAGTCACGTGGTGTGACGCAACGCGTCAGGGTAGGAGGAGCCAGGTGCCGACGCTTCCCGGGGACGGCCGAACCCGGAAGCCGCAACATTGCTATTACTGCTTGTTTTAATACTTCAAAGTAAGTTACTACGTTTGTCTCAATAAATTGGTATCTTAAATACTACACTATGGGAGTTTTTTCCTGTCTTTTCAACTACTGCTGTGGGACTGCTGTGAGAGGCGAGTGGTGAGACAGAGAGCCAGATCCACGGGCATCCCCCAGGAAAGGTGCATTGCTGCAGGAAACCCTTCTACCATTACATTATCCATCTGCCTTACTCGGCTCATTTGGGGGCCGCTACTGGAGGTGAGAGGCTGGGGGGAACAATTGGTGTGTGCACCAGAAGCTAATTAGAAGAACAGCACAAGTCACTGCCATTTGCACCTTTTAAATAGACTTATTTGTGTGAACACCAGAAGTCACATTTTGCATGACAATAACATTGGTGTGGACTACATTGCACTATTGTCACTTTTTGGACTGTATTTTAATTATTTATACATTGTTGCACTTATGTCACTTTTTGCTTAACATTATTTATGCGTTGCTGCGGGGAATTTTTTCCGCATCGTTAGTTGCGACTTTTATTTATGACTTTTTCTGCATATTTTGGTTATCTGCATTGTTTTATTTTGAGGAGATGAGATATTTAACACGTAGCATCTGATTTATCTGCACACTTTATATTCTTGCACTGTAGTAAGTGTTTTGGGTTATATTTGTAGTCACGTATTGATGTCACTACATATTGATATATATTTTTTTGACACTATGTCATTCATTTGATTTGGTCATTGCATCAGGAATCACATTTGTGCACACAGTCACTTTAGTATTTATAGTTGGTATTTTAGATTTCTACACAATGTATGTATTATCAAGGTAGTTTTTGTCACCATTATTTAGATACTGGAATTCTTCGCAGATTCCCTTTGTTGAATGGTAGGAAGTTGATTGACATAATTAGGAGTGTATTTGCTCTCTGCAGTGTGGTACAGGGGGGGGTAGAATAGCGCCACATATTATCTTATTTTATTTTATTATTCACACACTGAAGTCGTGTTGCCCCTGTGTGAATCGGCACTTACAAAAGAAAATACAGCAACCACATCTGATTGGTAAGCTGCAATATATTACATTTTTGTTTTTACTAGTGCTATAAAACAAGGCACCACAACAATGTGAATCGAACCTCAGACAATGCTGTCTGGGGTCATATTGTGTGCTACACAGGTGCTGCTTGATTGCCTGTAGCAGCACAATTAGGGGACCTATCTGTATGTATTGCTGAGAACTTATTCAGACATGCTAGTTGCAGTAATGTACAGTAGAACATGTGCATTGTCGCAACCCACGTTACCACGCCCTCTTTTGGGCAACACGAGTCAAGCAAGGGAAATCAAACACAACATGTCACCATAGATACTGAAAAATACACTTTGGGTTTACATACACTTTAAGTGAACAGCCTCTACTTCTTTAGGGCCCGTTTACACATTTATATTGCGCTGACGCATACTGTAGTATTGTATTTAGGCAGAACCAGTAAGAAATAGGGACTAGCCAGGCAGATGATGCCCAGGCTGTACGACTCTGGCATCTTAAAGAGGAAGTAAACCTTCCTGTATACTTTGTACCTATAGATATGCCTTATTCTAGGCTAACCTATAGGTACTGTAAATATCTCCTAAACGTGCGCCGTTTAGGAGACATTTACTGTATACTGCGCCAATGATGTCATCAGCGCATGCGCTCTGAAGGAACGGCTGCCAGTGCCATTTCTTCAGAAGCTTGTGCTGTGACCGGTGGCTTCGGCAAGTCAGTCACACAGCCAGAGTCCGCAGACCCGGAAGGAAGACGGGCAAAGATAAATGCGGCCTCCAGTGGGGACGACGCGGGCTTCACTTGCAGGCAAGTATCACATAATATGCTAGTATGTGATGCATACTAGCACATTATGCCTTTACTTTGCAGGGAAGAAAAAAAAATTTAATCAGTTTACATAGTTACATAGTAGGTGAGGTTGAAAAAAGACAAAAGTCCAAGTCCAACCTATGTGTGTGATAATATGTCAGTATTACATTGTATATCCCTGTATGTTGTGGTCGTTCAGGTGCTTAGCTAATAGTTTTTTGAAATTATCGATGCCCCCGCTGAGACCACCGCCTGTGGAAGGGACTTTCACATCCTTGCCGCACTTACAGTAAAGAACCCTCTACGTAGTTCAAGGTTAAACCTCTTTTCTTCTAATTTTAATGAGTGGCCACGTGTCTTTTTAAACTCGCTTCCGCGAAAAAGTTTTATCCCTATTGTGGGGTCACCAGTACGGTATTTGTAAATTGAAATCATATCCCCTCTCAAAATTTTCCCCTTCTCTTGCAAATTTGTATATGGGTTGGTGGTAGGAGACCTTCCTCTTCTCTCAAAGTAACCCATATGGAGAATTCATTGATTGGTATTGTCGCTTTTTTGGATGATTTGATATTTGTATGGAGGGGCCAGCCAATGTATTGGATTCATTTTTGGCTTATCTCAATACCAATCATTTGAATTTGGAGTTTACCCACACTTCAGATCCAGTCAGTATTGATTATCTGGATTTGACTTTGGTGGGATGTGTGGATAGTGGAATAGTCTCTACCAGAGCCTACAGGAAACAGTGTGCAGGTAACTCACTTTTGTCGGCATCAAGTTGTCATCCAATGCATCTAGTGCGGGCAATGCCAACGGGTGAGTTCATCAGAGCAATTAGAAATTGTTCCTCTGATAAGGATTTTGTAAAAGAATGTAACACTGTTTCCCGTAGATTGAGAAAGCGAGGATATAGCAGATAGTTAATAGATAGAGCAGAAGACTGGAAGAAAATAGAGAACGTGGTGATCTGATTGTGAATTTTTCTTCTGCTAGTAAGAAGGCACGGTCCAGTGGGAGGAGAGGTGTTCACTTTGCGACCACTTACTCACAACAATATAACCAGATTGTTTCCATCATAAAACACTTCCTCCCTGTCCTATACGCGGACAAAAGTTTTTCTAGTAAGAAAGCTCCTACTTTGGGTACTATGCTTTCGCCTTCTCTATTTTGTTCCACTTCCCCTTCCATTTCATCTTTGGGGACAGTGGGCTCCTATCCCTGTGGTTATAACACCTGCAAACAGTGCAAAAGACACAGAAAAAGCAAGTCTGATTTCATTTTCAATAGGTAGAACATATCCAGAAAAAGTTTTATAGATTGTAATTCAAAGATGATTGTTTACCTAATTGATTGCAGAACTTGTAGAGTACAGTATGTGGGATGTACTATCCGCAATCTATGTATTAGAACAGGGCTCAAAATCCTGAGCTACTAGCCAGGCCTCAAGGGTTACTCGCCACCAGTTGCCCCCCCAACCCCTACCATGCCCCACCCCTAATACCACCCATAAAAACGCCCTCATAAATTATCTCATGAAATGACACTTAAATGTTTTATGCAGAATTACGTTATAAAATAGATATTAACAACTACATCTGTGTCCCCATTGCAGCCATGTGTCTGCCAGTGCAGCTCTGTGTCCCCAATGCAGCCAAGTGTCCCCATTGCAGCCTACCTGTGTAGGGGAAGGGAGAGAAGAGCTGCCGCCTGGTTGATCAGAGCGTGGAGAACATAACAGCTTTCATTTCAATAGCTGCGTGTTCCCCACCGCGCGCCATCATATACAGCCCCTCCTCCTTGTCCGGGCACTTTGATAGGCGGGTGATCTGTCTGTCTATCAAAGTGCCGGACAAAGAGGAGGGGCTGTATACGATGGCGCGGGGCGGGGAACACACAGCTATTGAAATGAAAGCTGTTATGTTCCCCACGCTCTGATCAACCAGGCAGCGGCGGCTATCCTCTCCCTTCCTTCCCCTACGATTGCTCTGACAAACCCAGGCTGCCGGCGGTGCTCGCCCCCCCGCAACCCACACTCGCCAGCCCTCAAAATCCACTCGCAAAATGCGAGGAGAGTGGATTTTTTGAGGGCTGTATTAGAATATCAGAACACTACAATGACACTTTACATAGTAATGTAAAAAATATTTAAAATGTATCTAAACAATTTAGAATAGTTCGTGGTGGTAATCTGGAGTCCATTTCTTTTTGCGGTCTGGAACAGGTGAGAAGATCGGTTAGGAGGGGAGATACACACCATACCCTACTTCAGTGGGAGGTGTGGTGGATACACAGATTGAATACTCCATTTGCTAGTGGAATGAACAGTAGAATGGAAGTGAACTTGTTTTTAAAATAAAATAATAGGATTTTTATAACAGCTTACCTGTAAAATCCTTTTCTTTATCGTACATCATGGGACACAGAGCACCATAGTAATCACTATGTGGGACGTCCCATAGAAATGTTATTTGAGGGGAGGGAGAGACAACCCATAGGGCAACCCCAGACTTGAGGACTTATACGGCTGCCTGTAGCACACTGCACCCAAAGGCGATATCCTCATTAGGGATGAGCCGAACACCCCCCCCGGTTCGGTTTGCACCAGAACCTGCAAATGGAACGAAAATTCGCACGAACGTTAGAACCCCATTGATGTCTATGGGACTCGAACGTTCGAAATAAAAAGTTCTAATTTTAAAGGCTAATTTGCATGGTATTGTCCTAAAAAAGGTTTGGGGACCCGGGTCCTGCCCCAGGGGACATATATCAATGCAAAAAAAAGTTTTAAAAATGGACGTTTTTTCGGGAGTAGTGATTTTAATGATGCTTAAAGTAAAAAAAAAAAAAAAAAGTGAAATATTCCTTTAAATATCGTACCTGGGGGATGTCTATAGTATGCCTGTAAAGTGGCGCGTGTTTCCCGTGCTTAGAACAGTCTCTGCACAAAATGACATTTTTAAAGGAATAAAAGTCATTTAAAACTGCTTGCAGCTTTAATGTAATGTCCTGGCAATATGAATGAAAATCAGTGAGACAAACGGCATGGGTACCCCCCAGTCCATTACCAGGCCCTTTGGGTCTTGTATGGATATTAAGGGGAACCCCACACCCAAATTAAAAAAAAGGAAAGGAGTGGGGCCACCAGGCCCTATATACTCTGAACAACAGTATACAGGCGGTGCAAACAAGACAGGGACTGTAGGTTTGTTGTTAAGTAGAATCTGTTTGTAATTTTGAAGTGGTACATTTTTAACGTGTTTAGCTCCAGCCAAAAAATCTATTTTAAGCTTTTTGGAAATCATAGGGAAGGATTATCACCCCTGTGACATTTGTTTGCTGTCTGTGCTCCTCTTCAGAAGATTTCACCTCACTTTCTGTCCAAATGACAAATGTTTTTTGAAAATTTGGGGTTTTTAGTGAGACAAGGTTTGGTGATAAAGCATCAGTGGAAAGGAGAAACGTTTTTCCCATATTAACTCTTACAGGAGAGAATTTCCCTTCCTAGGGGTAGATTTCATGTCACTTCCTGTTGTCTCCTTCTGTTTGCAAGTAGGAGTCGTTTGTAAGTTGGATGTTTGAAAGTAGGGTCCTACCTATATACTAAATTTGGGCCTTAGGTGTTGCCACAACACTGTAAGCCCTCACAGGGCCCTGCTGTGAAATATTAGATCAAGAATTGTAATTACATGCCCCTGTTGAACAGGGGCAAAAAATTGGGCCTTTGGTGGTGCTGATGCCACAACACTGTAAGTCCTCACAGTTACTCTTGGTGGGCGCTGGAATGGGCCCGGCTGTGAAATATTAGATCAAGAATTGTAATTACATGTCCCTGTTGAATAGGGGTAGAAAAATTGGGCCTTAGGCACTGGTGTTGGTGCCACAACACTGCAACCTCTCACAGATACTCTAGTTGGAGCACAGGAACGAGCCCTGCTGCGAAGTATTGCATCAAAAATTGTAATTACACGCCCGTTAAACAGGGGCTGAAAAATTGGGCCTTAGCCACTGGTGGAGGCGCCCAGAACCAAAAATGTTCTTACAAGCTATCAACATGATCATTGAGGAAGAAGAGGAAAATCACTCAGCATAACAGGATAGTCACTCAGCATCAGCATAGGCAGTCTTGAAGGGATCTGACATTTCAAAAAAAATTATTCGTTTACATCAGCATCAGGTGCTTGGTAGCTGGTGGTGATCCAAGACTGATTCATTTTTATGAAGGTCATTCGATCGACTGAGTCGGTGGACAGACGCACCCTGTGATCGGTTACAAAGCCTCCAACAGCACTGAATGTGCGTTCCGAAAGAACGCTGGATGCAGGACAGGCCAGTAGCTCAATTGCATACTGTGCAAGCTCTGGCCAGTGATCCATCTTCAAGACCCAGTAACCCAGAGGATTTTCGGTGGGAAAGGTGTCCAAGTCACATCTTGCCCCTAGGTATTCCTGCACCATGTAAAACAGACGCTGGCGATGGTTGCTGGAACCGATCATACCTTGGGGCTGCAGACTAAAAAATTGTCTGAACGCATCGGTCAGACGGCCACCTTCTCCACCGCTCCTTCTTTGACCGAAGCCTCAGCAACACATTGTCCAGGAACAGGAGTTTGTAACCTCCCAGTCTCTGGGAACGCGTTGCACAGACCTTTCTGCAAGGCCTCCCGAAGAGGTTTCATCCCCTGCTCCCTCTGCGACGGCAAGATAAGGTCCGCAATCTTACCTTTGTAATGTAGATCAAGGAGGGTTGCCGGCCAGTATTGATCCCTCTCCTTGATACCACGAATACGAGGATCCTTCCGCAGGCTTTGCAGGATCAGGGAGGCCATGCAGCGTAGGTTTGCTGAGGCATTCGGTCTGGAGTCCTCTGGGTCACTAAGAACGACACGATCCGCAGCCACCTCCTCCCAGCCACGTACAAGTCCATGGGTTTCTTGGGACTGTAAATGATACCTTAAAGACTGATGCTGAGTGCCAGGCTCCTCCTCCATGCTGACACAATCATCCTCCTCCTCCTGTGTGATCGGTGGGCACGCAGGAATACTGTCTGGATAAAGGGGGCCTTGAGAGCTAAGGAAGTCCTCCTCTTCCTGCCTCTGGTGCCCTGTCCATTATTCCACGCAGCGTGCGCTCCAACAGATGGACAAGGGGGATAGTGTCACTGATGCATGCACTGTCACCATCCTCGTGGCCTCCTCAAATGGTAACAGGACAGTGCATGCATCCCTGATCATGGCCCATTGGCGTGGGGAAAAAAAACCCAAGCTCCCCTGACCCTGTCCTGGTGCCACAGTCGCACAGGTACTCATTGATGGCCCTCTGCTGCATGTGCAGCCGCTGCAGCATGGCCAACGTTGAGTTCCACCTGGTGAGCATGTCACAGATTAGGCGGTTCTTGGGCAGGTTAAATTCCTTTTGGAGGTCTGCCAGCCGAGCACTGGCATTATATGACCAGCAGAGGAAATGCACACAGACTTTCCTGGCCTGCCTTAGGACATCCTGTAAGCCTGGGTACCTGCCCAAGAACCGCTGCACCACCAAGTTAAGGACGTGAGCCAAACAGGGCACATGGGTCAGTTGTCCCTGTCAGAGGGCGGAGAGGAGGTTGGTGCCATTGTCGCAAACCACCATTCCTGCCTTAAGTTGGCGTGGTGTCAACCACCTCTGAACCTGCCCCTGCAGAGCTGACAGAATCTCTGCCCCAGTGTGGCTCATGTCCCCAAGCACACCAGCTCAAGCACCGCATGGCATCTTTTGGCCTGCGTACTTGCATAGCCCTTTGAACGCCTATGGAGCACCGCTGGTTCCGAGGACAAAGCACAGGAAGAGGCCATGGAGGAAGAAGAAGAGGAGGGGGTGGAGGAGAGAGGTGTGTCAGAATCACTAGTAGTGGCATTTTGGAGGCGTGGTGGAGGAACAACCTCCAACACCTTGCAGGACCTTGTCCTGCATCCTTCCCAGCTGCCAGCAGAGTCACCCAATGCGCCGTGAAACTTAGGTAACATCCCTGTCCATGCTTGCTGGACCATGAGTCAGCGGTAATATGCACCTTACCGCTGACCGCCCTGTCTAGCGAGGCCAAGACATTGCCTTCCACATGCCGGAATCACCTTCTGTGAGAAAAAGTGGCATTTGGAAACCTGCCACTGAGGAACCGCACATTCCACAAACTCACGGAAGAGGGCAGAGTCTACCAACTGAAAAGGTAGCAGTTGAAGTGCTAGCAATTTTGCCAAGCTAACATTCAACCGCTGGGCATGTGGATGGCTGGGAGCGAACTTCTTTCTGTGGTGCAGCAGCTGGGGCAGGGAAATTTGCCTGGTACAATCTGACGTCGGTGTACCGATAGCAGATTGCCGGCCAGTACTTGGCTGTGACACACCTAATTCTACACCTTCATTCCTCTCAGTGCAGGTCTCAGAGAGGATTGAAGGTATAGTGGGGTTGGAGATCCCAGCTGATGAGGAGCAAGGAGAGGTCCTCTTTGTTCTTTGGTGTGGGTCTTTTAGGTACGCTTGCCAACGAACTGCATGGCAGGTCAACATATGTCTGGTCAAGCATGTGGTGCCCAAGTGGGAAACTTGATTAGGAAAGCCACACACCTGTCTATATAAGACCTTAAAGCTCACAGTGCATGTCAGAGCAAATGAGAATCATGGGGTCAAAGGAACTGCCTGAAGAGCTAAGACAGAATTGTGGCAAGGCACAGATCTGGCCAAGGTTACAAAAACATTTCTGCTGCATTTAAGGTTCCTAAGAGCACAGTGGCCTCCATAATCCTTAAATGGAAGACCTTTGGGATGAGCAGAACCCTTCCTAGAGGTGGCCGTCCGGCCAAACTGAGCTATCGGGGGAGAAGAGCCTTGGTGAGAGAGGAAAAGAAGAACCCAAAGATCACTGTGGCTGAGCTCCAGAGATGCAGTCGGGAGATGGGAGAAAGTTGTAGAAAGTCAACCATCACTGCAGCCCTCCACCAGTCGGGGCTTTATGGCAGAGTGGCCCGACGGAAGCCTCTCCTCAGTGCAAGACACATGAAAGCCCGCATGGAGTTTGCTAAAAAAAACACCTGAAGGACTCCAAGATGGTGAGAAATAAGATTCTTTGGTCTGATGAGACCAAGATAGAACTTTTTGGCCTTAATTCTAAGCGGTATGTGTAGAGAATACCAGGCACTGCTCATCACCTGTCCAATACAGTCCCAACAGTGAAACATGGTGGTGGCAGCATCATGCTGTGGGGGTATTTTTCAGCTGCAGGGACAGGACGACTGGTTGCAATCGAAAGATGAATGTGGCCAAGTACAGGGATATCCTGGACGAAAACCTTCTCCGGAGTGCTCAGGACCTCAGACTGGGCCGAAGGTTTACATTCCAACAAGACAATGACCCTAAGCACACAGCTAAAATAACGAAGGAGTGGCTTCACAACTCCGTGACTGTTCTTGAATGGCCCAGCCAGAGCCCTGACTTAAACCCAATTGAGCATGTCTGGAGAGACCTAAAAATGGCTGTCCACCAACGTTTACCATCCAACCTGACAGAACTGGAGAGGATCTGCAAGGAGGAATGGCAGAGGATCCCCAAATCCAGGTGTGAAAAACTTGTTGCATCTTTCCCAAAAAGACTCATGGCTGTGTTAGATAAATAATAATAAAAGGTGAGACTGTGCGGGGTACACAGTACAGTAACTGGAAATACTTCAAAAGAGCCTACACAAGCACCTGGCTGCAGGTAGCTATACTGTAGGTGAGACTGTGCAGGGTACACAGTACAGTAACTGGAAATACTTCAAAGAGCCTACACAAGCACCTGGCTGCAGGTAGCTATACTGTAGGTGAGACTGTGCGGGGTACACAGTAGAGTAAATGGAAATACTTCAAAGAGCCTACACAAGCACCTGGCTGCAGGTAGCTATACTGTAGGTGAGACTGTGCGGGGTACACAGTAGAGTAAATGGAAATACTTCAAAGAGCCTACACAAGCACCTGGCTGCAGGTAGCTATACTGTAGGTGAGACTGTGCAGGGTACACAGTACAGTAACTGGAAATACTTTAAAGAGCCTACACAAGTACCTGGCTGCAGGTAGCTATACTGTAGGTGAGACTGTGCAGGGTACACAGTACAGTAAAAACACCTGCCTGCCTGTCAGCATATTAGGAAGAGAAGAACAGGATCTAGCTAAACTGAATACAGTATAAGTATATATATATACATACATACACATGTACACACATACATATACACACACACACACACACACCACAACTGGGATGCATATATATTATATATATATATATATATATACACATATACATATATATATATATATATATACATACATACATACATACACAGTAACTGCAGCTAACTGACTTGACCTGCCTACTCTAACTTAAATCAAATGACACTGTCTCTCTATCTCAACGCCGCAACACACTACACAGGGCCGACGTGCAGGCGGCCTTATATGGTGTGGGGCGTGTACTAAACCCCCTGAGCCATAATTGGCCAAAGCCTCCTTGGCTTTGGCCAATTACGGCTCTCTGTACACACATAGTGCATGCTTGGCCAATCATCAGCCAGCAATGCACTGCGATGCCGCAGTGAATTATGGGCCATGACGCGCCACTCGAATTTGGCACGAATGGCCCATATCGTTTGTAATTCGGCGAAAGACCAAACACACGATGTTCGAGTCGAACACGGGTTCGACTCGAACACGAAGCTCATCCCTAATCCTCATGCTTCCTTACATCCACCTGATAAAACTTGCGGCCTTACAGATCTGAGCCATGGAGGCCTGGTGACGCACTGCCCAAGAAGCACTAACCACCCTGGTAGAGTGCGCTTTGACTTGAAAAGGAGGAATCTTACCCCTTAAATCATAAGTCTGAATTATAACTTGCCGAATCCACTTAGTGATAGTGGATTTCAACGCTGCCTGTCCTTTCTTAGGACCCTCTGGAGGAACAAATAAGACATCAGTCTTCCGAATTTGAGCAAAGTCTTTAGATAGACTTTGACCGATCTCACCACATCGAGACAATGTAGTGACTTCTCTTCCCTGGAACATGGTTTTGAAAAAAAAAGATGGCAGGATAATATCTTGGTTCAGGTGGAAACCTGAGACCACTTTTGGCAAAAAATCTGGACGAGGGTGCAACACCACTCTATCCTCATGAATCATCAAGTATGGCTCTTTACAAGAAAGAGTAGCCATTTCCGAAACCCTCCTTGCGGGGGATAAAGCAACCAAGAATACTAGCTTCCTTGTCAGGACTAAGGGAATATGCTGTATAGGTTCAAATGGCTGTTTTTGTAACACTGACAAAACTACATTCACGTCCCAAGGGCTTAAAGGTGATTTAACTGGCGGATTAATCCGCATCACCCCTTGCATAAAACCCCTGACTAAAGAATGTGTAGCAAGCGGTCTTTGAAATAACCGATAAAGTTGCGACTTGACCTTTAATAGTACTGAAGGCCAAGTTCATCTCTACCCCTAATTGTAGAAAGGCAAGAATTCTGCCTATGATATATCTCCGAGGGTGCCAACCCTTGGATTCACACCAGGAAACGTAAGCCCTCCAGACTCTATAATATATAATGCTGGAAGTTGGCTTCCTTATATTAATCAAAATAGAGATAACTGATCCGGAAAGCCCATGTTTCTTCAGAATGTGGGTTTCAATAACCAAACCGTTACATTTAGCGTTCGTAAGGTAGGATTGAATATCGGCCCCTGTGAGAGTAGGTCTGACCGTAGTGGAAGGGACCATGGATCCTCCACTGCCATCTTTACGATTTCTACATACCATGATCTTCTGGGCCATGCTGGTGCTACCAGAATTACCATCTTTCTTTCCAGCTTCATCCTGCAAAGAAGTTGTGGCAGTAACTGAATAGGGGGAAATGCATAGATCAGTGAGAACTGATCCCACCGGGTCACCAACGCATCTATTCCGCATGCAAGTGGATCCCTTGTCCTGGACACAAAGTTGACTAACTTCATGTTGAATCTGGACTCCAGAAGATCTACGTCTGGAGTCCCCCATCTTTGGCAAACAGCCCGAAAGATGTCGGGGTGAAGGGACCATTCCCCCAGGAACAACTGCTGGCGACTCAAGTAGTCCGCCTGCCAATTCTCTACTCCCAGAATGAAGACTGCCGGTAGGCACGGAACATTCCTTTCTGCCCAAGTTAGAATATGGTTCACCTCTGTCTGCGCTGCAAGACTCTTGGTGCCCCCTTGGTGATTGACATAGGCCACAGCTGTGGCATTGTCGAATTGGATCCTGACATGACAATCCCGTAACCTGAAAGTACAGGCCTTCAGAGCCAGATGCACTGCCCGAATCTCTAGGATGTTGATGGGCATGGCTCTTTCGGTTCTTGACCACTGTCCCTGGACAGTTGTCTTTTCTAGTACTGCTCCCCAGCCCGAAAGGCTGGCATCTGTCCTTACCACTTTCCAGATAACCGGTCTGAAGGATCTTCCTTTCTGCAGACTCTGGGTTAGTAACCAACTGAGGCTTTGGGACACTCTTGGGGACAGCTGCATTGGCAAGTCTAAAGCTTGAATCGTTTTGTTCCAAGCAGACAGGATACTGTTTTGCAACAGTGTTGAATGGAACTGGGCATAGGGAACTGCTTCGCATGAAGCCACCATCTTTCCTAACAACCTCATGCAAAGGTGAATGGAATGATCTCCTTTTGACCTGACCATCCGCACCAGCTCTCTTATGGAATTGATATTTGCCTGAGGCAAGAACACCTTTTTCTGGGCTGTGTCTATGATCAGACCCAAGTATTCCTTTTTAGCGGTTTTAGGGAAGACTTCTCTAGAATCCAACCCAGATTTTCCATGTAACTGGTTGTAATGCGCACGCTTTGCTCCAAATGAGCCACCGACTGTTCTATTAGTAATATATTGTCTATGTACACCAAGACTGTTATGCCCTGTACCCTTAACCTGGCTGGAGGTGGAGCTAGGATTTTTTTCTAAACACCCGGGGTGCTGTAGCCAGCCCAAAGGGCAAGGCTACAAACTGGAAATGCTGCTGTTCTACCTTGAACTGCAGAAACCTTTGGTGAGCAGGAAATATAGGGACATGCAGATATGCATCCCTGATGTCGATAGATGCCAGAAGTTCTCCTCCTAGTAGGATAGACACCACTGACCTGATCGACTCCACGCGAAAGGAGCGGATCTTCAGGAACAGATTTAGATTTTTTAGATCTAGAATGGGTCTGACATCTCCATTTGGTTTTGGTACCTTAAAGAGGTTTGAATAAAACCCCAAACCTTGTTCTTCTATGGGGATATGTATGATCACCGCCTGAGCCAGTAATCGGTCTAGTCCCCAAAACAGAGATTGCCTTTTCCCTGGATCTTTGGGAACGTTTGACCTCAAAAAACGAGACGGTGGAAACTCCCGAAATTCTAGTTTGTACCCTAGGGACACCGTGGAGATGACCCATTTGTCCTGAAATTCCTCTTGCCAGACTTCTGAGTATTGCAGATGTCTTCCCCCCACTCTGGTGAGGGGGGGCGCCCTTTCATTATAAGGCTTTGGAATTCTGCTTTGCAGGTTTCCGCCCCCAGGACTTCTTTTGTGCCTGACCCTGAGGCTTTCCTCTAGAGTCTGACGGTGGAGGCCATCGCCACTGCCTAGAGGCGGATGCCCCTGGGGCAGGAGAAAGAGTCCGCTTAAATGAAGGGCGTTTATACTTTCTTTTGACTGGCAAAAGAGTACTTTTCCCACTAGAAATCATTTGGATGTATTTATCCAAATCATCCCCAAATAGCCGATCCCCATGAAAAGGAAAACCAGTCAGGAGCCTTTTGAATGGTGCTTCAGCTGACCAATTTTTTAACCACATGATCTTACGCATGTGTACTAGCACAAGCGCAAGGCGGGAAGTCTGGTGAATAGAATCTTTCATGGCGTCTATGGCAAAACATAATACCCTTGGTAGTTCGGCCAATTCCCAGGCTTGTTGTGCAGGAACCTCTTTAAGGGCCTGTCTAAACTGGTCCTTTAGGGACTGACAGATGCCTATTGCAGCGACTGCAGGCTGAGTAATGGCACCTGCCGAAGAAAAAGAGGATTTTAACAGGAATTCCAACTTTTTATCTTTTGGAGCCTTAAGCATTTGTGCATTGTCTACTGGACAAGTTAGACTTTTATTCACACTGGAAATTGCAGTCAACTGCTGGTACATTCCATTTTTTGGTGAATTTCGCCTCCATGGGATAGAGCTGT
The DNA here is from genome assembly GCF_042186555.1 of Aquarana catesbeiana. NCBI lineage: Eukaryota > Metazoa > Chordata > Amphibia > Anura > Ranidae > Aquarana > Aquarana catesbeiana. The sequence goes on from NC_133324.1 coordinate 550,629,237, forward strand.
GAATCTCTTTGGAGGGAGAAAATGCTTATCCGGGTGATCCCATTCAGTATAAATAAGCTGTTTTAGTAATGCATGGACAGGAAACGCATGCAAAGGCTGTGAAGGTTTTAAGGAACCTAAAGAATCCCGACTCCATTAGGGGTAGCTTGAAAGTGGAACGAACCATCTCCGTAAGAGATTGTACCAGCAATTTCTTAGATTGCGAGGCTGGAAGTTCATCCGCCGTTGTCTCCTCCGAAGAGGATTCATCGGTTTGACTTTCCTCCTGATCGCCTAAGGGTAACACCTCATCCTGTACCAACTGATCCCTTGGTAAAGGGTCTAAGGTGGGGGAGGGGGGTCTAACACGCCTCCTATCCTTTTGGATGGAGGATGCGATTAAAGCCACTAATCTTCCTTCTAGGCCTTGCAGGGCAGAGGAAAATGCATCTTCAGTCACGTATACAGGGGCTGGGATGTGAGAGGCCGCTGCACCACCAATTGGTTCCAATGACTCACCATGGCTTGCCATATCTGGTATTTCAGGAGAGGATGACAGCGTGAAGGCACGGCTGGAATTCCCAGCGCCTGGGGGTGGAATTTTTCGTACCTTTGTGGTGTCTTTTTTGGAAGCCATAGTGCTGAGCACAAAAAGCAGAGGCACCAAGTAAATGCACAACTCGTTGAGCAATAGTCTAGCAAAAAACAATGCTACTAATAAAGTTCAGCTTTGTCGCTGAGTATAAATGTTATTCCTGTACTGGAAATGCCTGTATACATCCTTACGTGCCCCCAGCGCTCCTTGTGTCCTGTGTCAGACTGCAGCTATTAGCTGGAAGCGTCTGCGCTGTCTCTGCTTCTGTTTGTCTCCAGCGCTGTGTGCTCCTCATGGACTTACGTCCTGCAGACGGCGCCGTGCCCTTAAGCCACGCCCCCATTATTCAACACGTCCTCCCCTCTGTTAAAACTAGCCATAGTTCGCGTGTGCGCGAACAGGATCAACACGTTACTTTCCAGTGGAGACCCAGCGAGAGGGGAGGAAGGGAGGGCTGGATTTTTAAAAAGTAACGATCCTCTGTGGGGATGCGAACATAGGAAAGCCGCCGCTCCCCCCACTGTTGTACCTCCCTTCCCCACAGGGGAAAAGCAAACATGCTGTCTCTGGATGAGGCATCCCCCTGGTTTGCTGAGACCACACACATGCTGTTAGCTGATACACTGAGCTAACTGAGCAGCGACGTACTAAGGTATGTGCATTTACTCCCTCTAGTGGAGACTTTAAGGCATGACAGCATTTTACTCATGGAAGAAAACGCATAGGTGGACTTTTTCAGGTTCCTAGGCTTCTTCCATTACCTTATCCTCCCTGGAGGATATTGCTGAAGTCGGACAGATCCAAACTTCACCCATCACGGCAGGCTGCGTTTAGCAAACCTTCAAGGACCGGGTCCCTTTTTATCAGGGTTCCACTCCCTTGGACCTGTATAGCACCCCCTCAGGAAAAAAACTTTAGGTAATGTGAGCATGACCAAAAAGCCCTGGGTCCTGGGATCCAGCCCTGCAAAGAGAGGCTTTACAGGCAAAACCTCACGCTTCGTATATGAGGCCCGGGTACCATCCATCTTGGCCTCAGTGGCACTTTGGATGGATCCGGTCTGTGGAGGCTATTTAAATCCAGCATGGATCCCTCCTGGAGCTCCTCAGACCACATCTTCACTCGTGACCAACACCTTAGACACTGGTGAAAAAACTGAGGTACTTCTGATAGGAGGGGGGGTTATATAGGGAGTGAACTTCCTGTATTGGGTATAACAGTGTCCATCACCTGAAGGTGCCTATATACCCACATAGCGATTACTATGGTGCTCTGTGTCCCATGATGTATGATAAAGAAAATATAATTTGATTCCACAGGGGGTTAATAATTGTTTGCCTTTGAGTTTTCGGTCTGTTTCCATCCTTTCTCTCCCCCCCTTTTCTCTGGTTCTACCAACCTCACATTAATTTAATTGTTAATTGATTTTAAATTGGATTGTACCGCCCCCTTTTTTTAGGAGGAATGGATACTTTTTCCTATATAAACTTGATTTTATTGTAAATCTGTATGCTATGAGGAAGGCTTTTGCCGAAACATGTTAGCGTTTTGATGTCGCACTGCTGTCTGTGCTCAATAAAGATTTAAGAAGCAGCAATCGAGTTGTATTTATTTTTGCAATTTTGATGTATGGGACACAATGGCCTGAGCACCGTTATTCAGCTCATCATCCTATAAAACATGGGGTATAGCTTGGGTGAGTCTTTTTCTACATGCCCTCTCAAGCGTCTCTTCTCCAGTGAGAATAAATTCAGTGCTATAACCTTTCTTCATAACTAATATCCTCCAGACCCTTTATTAGCTTTGTTGCCCTTCTTTGTACTCGCTCCATTTCCAGTACATCCTTCCTGGGGACTGGTGCCCAGAAATGGACAACATACTCTAGGTGCGGACGGAGCAGAGTCTTTCTAGAGCGGGAGAATTATCATTTTATCTCTGGAGTTGATCCCCTTTTTAATGCATGCCAATATTCTGTTTGCTTTGTTAGCAGCAGCTTGGCATTGCATGCCATTACTGAGCCTATCATCTACTAGGACCCCCAGGTCCTTTTCCATCCTAGATTCCCCCAGAGATTCTCCCTCCAGTGTATAGATTGCATCAATAATTTTGCCTCCCAAATGCATTATTTTAATTTTTTCTACATTAAACCTCATTTGCCATGTAGTTGCCCACCCCATTAATTTGTTCAGATCTTCTTGCAAGGTTTCCACATCCTGTGGAGAAGTTATTGCCCTGCTTAGCTTAGTATCGTCCGCAAATACAGAGATTGAACTGTTTACCCCATCCTCCAGGTCGTTTATGAACAAATTAAATAGGATTGGCCTAAGCACAGAACCCTGGGGGACCCCAATACCCACCCCTGACCATTCCGAGTATTCCCCATTTATCACCACCCTCTGAACTCGCCCTTTAGCCAGTTTTCATTCCATGTACTCACCCTATGGTCCATGCCAACGGACCTTTTTTTTTTTGTACAGTAAACATTTATGGGGAACAGTGTCAAATGTTTTTGCAAAATCCAGATACACCACTTCTACGGGCCTTCCTTTATCTAGATGGCAGCTCACCTCCTCATAGAAGGTTAATAGATTGGTTTGGCAAGAACGATTCTTCATGAATTCATGCTGATTACTGCCAATGATACCGTTCTCATTACTAAAATCTTGCATACTATTGATGTTAGGCTAACTGGTCTGTAATTCCCAAGGATGTATTTTGGTCCCTTTTTAAATATTGGTACTACATTGGCTTTTCTCCAATCTGCTGGTACCATTCCAGTCAGTAGACTGTCAGGAAAAATTAGGAAAAATGGTCTGGCAATTACTTGACTGGGTTCCCCAAGTACGCTTGGATGCAAGCCATCTGGTCCCGGTGATTTATTAATGTTAGGAAACATTACTTCCTCTTAAAAGGAGCCACCAGCCAGGTATACACAGGATTACAAAATAAAAAAGGTTTTAAAGCCCAATTACAATGACAGCAGTCAGTACCCATTAAAGTAACTGGTCTAACATACCCCCTACTCTTCTTCTGCAAAACATGTTTTAAAGTGGAACCCAAAACAACTTGATAAAAAAATATGTTCTTTAGCTAGGAACATACATTCCACATTACTAATTCTGCTACCAATATTAGTGTGTGCTCCAAGGGTCCTTTCACACTGGGACTGTTTGCAGGCGCTATTGTGCTAAAAATAGCGCCTGCAAACCGACCCAAAACAGCCGCTGCTGTCTCTCCAGTGTGAAAGCCCTGCTAGCAGCATCTTCGGAGCGGTGTATACACCGTTCCTTCCCCGCTCCTGCCCACTGAAATCAATGGGACAGCGCGGCTATACTGCCGGCAAAGTGCCTCTGCAGAGGCGCTTTGCAGTGGTATTTAACCCTAATACCGACGGTAAAGCGCCGCTAACAATAGCAGCGCTTTACCGCCGACGTCGCCCCCCCGCGTGAAAGGATCCTAAATTTCCTCCAGCATTAGAGATAATTATGGGGTATTCCTGCGCTATCGTGATCGGGGTTGGAGAGAGAGGAGAGAGTGGACACCCAATCTCAATAAAGGCAAGGACAAGCAGCATACACCGAATGGGGTACAGCCTGTCCCCGGTTAAAACAAGAATGGAATAAAGTGTGGTGCTGCGCTAATCCTAATGAGATAGGCGCATAAAGGCTCTGTGCTCGTAAGCGTCTTAAAGTGCATCAAAATAGGCTTTGCAAATGTAACAGAGCAATAGAGAGATGACCTAATATGGCAATAGTGTCCTTATGTGCTAATAGTGTATATGGTCAAGAAAATCATAATAAAAATACACAATAAATAATAATCAATATAACGTGCAAAGTGATTGGTGCTTAAACATCACAATAGCAAACATAAAAGTATGAGTGAATATAGCTTGGATAGAAATATAGCTTGGATAAAAATAACAGCTGGCTAAGACTATCATCAATCGCCAACTGGCTAAAAACAATATAAATCAACACATTCGTAGGTGCGTATATAACCAAAGTGCATCCAGTGCAAGTTAAAATGTGATTAGGTCTCTTAAGCACCTAATCACATTTTGATTATTATGATTTTCTTGACCATATACACTATTAGCACATAAGGACACTATTGCCATATTAGGTCATCTCTCTATTGCTCTGTTACATTTGCAAAGCCTATTTTGATGCACTTTAAGACGCTTACAAGCACAGAGCCTTTATGCGCCTCTCTCATTAGGATTAGCGCAGCACCACACTTTATTCCTTTCCTCCAGCATTGCTCCTGTTTCTTTTTGCTAGAGGCTGCCATTTTGCTGAAGCCCAGAGCCCTTGAACAGCAGTAAATCATAAAGTGGAACTAAACCCATCAATTTAATAATTAAAAAAAAAAAAAAAAAAAAGTGACATTCCTGGAATGCTGGGATTGATAACTGTCACATTTGCTTGTGTCCTTGTGACCAAACTGTCAAACCATCAAATGGCTGGTGTCATAACTGATCGCATGGCTTCCTTGGCTGTAAAAGGATAGGAGGGTTTAATTCCACTGCATTCACACCTGAGCGTTTCGCTTTCAAGCAGAAAATCGCTTGTTTTTACCACAGGTCAAGAGGTCACCAATGTAAAAAGCAGAAAAAGCCTGTAATCTGCCCAAAACGAATCTTATGTACTTTTCTGAGCTTCAGGCGTTTTGCTTCAGGCTACAAAAGGCTCAGAACAGGGGCCATTTAAATGAATGGGATTTTGCTTGTTGGACATTTTACGAGCTGAAAACGCTCAGGTGTGAATGCAACCTAAGGCTGGCAGCAGATCGGCCTCCACAAATTCAGCAGTGCCTAAAAATGGAGAGCAACTGAGCATGTGCAGAGCAGGGTGAGACAGTATTACTAGATTTTAAACAATATGGGCACTTATTTTTAATGTTTTACATAGCTATACCTGCAAAAGGGGCTAGCCTTAAGTGATTTAGTCTAAATTGTCTCTAGTGTGTGTATGTATGAATGTGAGTTAGGGACCTTAGAGTGTAAGCTCCTTGAGGGTAGGGACTGATGTGAATGTACAATGTATATATAAAACTTTAAGTGTGAACACTTGTGATGGCTTTATGTCTTGTTACTCAGCTACAGTACGTCAGCATGGAACACTGAAATTTAAGGACAGTAAGCACCCTTTTTACTGACACTTTTGATGGATATATTTTAAAAGCATGTCCAAGCACAAATCGGTCACAAATCATAACATGTGGGAGTATAGGACCCAAAAGTGGAGTTCCACGCGTTTTTTCGTTTATTAAAAGTCAGCAGCTACAAAAAGCATAGCTGCTTACTTTTAATAAACCAACACTTACCTGCCCCACAGTCCAGCGATGTGGCCGCCCAGAGGCTAGCTCCTCTCCCCCTCTTCGGCGCTGTCATGGTAACTGTGGGCACCCGGCCATGACAGCTTACGGCTTCACGGCCGGGCATGCACTGCACATGTGCAAGTAGCGCTGCGCTCTCCTATTGGCCAGCCGATCTTCTAGGACCTGAGTTGTGTCCCAGAAGATTGCTGGCAGGGAGGGGTCGCCTAGGGCAAGAGGAGGAGTCGCCTAGGCGGCCGAAGATAGGAAGCAGGAAGTGGGACAGGAAGTCCCACAAAAAAAAGGGTACACACTCCCCTCCCAAAAAATGACATGCCAAATGTGGCATGTCAGGGGGCGAGGAGTGCTTAAAGCGGAAGTTCCACTTTTGGGTGGAACTCCGGTTTAAGGCCTCATGCACACAGGACATTTTGCAAACTCTCCTAGAAGCCTTTCCTCCTGGCAGCAGCGTTTTGTCAGGAAAAAAGCTTTTAGGCACGTTTACAGGAGTCAAGAGGTTGGGCAGTAATTCATTTTATTGGCCATAATTACAATTTATTCTGGCCACTGCAATAAATTAACGCTCAAGTGATGAATGTGCCTAGCATGAAAGCCCATTTAGGGGCGTTTAGCAGGGTTTTTCCTGCCAAGAGGCTGCTGCTCCTGGACGCATTGGCAGTGGGTTTATTTTCCTGCCTCTAAAAGCAATGGCCGCTAAACGCTGCTAAAAGCCTGTGTGTGCATGGACACATAGTCTAACATGCAGAGGAGTTTAGAGGCATGAAAAAAAAAAAAAAGACACCCGACACCGTTAGAAGCAGCTGCAAAAACATCCAGTGTCCATGAGGTCTAAGGGCCGGTTCATACTGCTGCATGGTGCGAGATGGCATGTGATTTGCACCGCACTGCAGTGCAAATCACATGCGTGCAATGCGAATTCAGCCATACAGATAGTATGGCTGAATTTGCATCGCATTCAGACCAAACTCGCACAGGACCCTTTTTTTGGTCCGCATGGGTGTGAACACCCATGTGATCTGATTCCTGTCCGAATTTGCAGATCGCCAACTGATTTGGGGGTGTCATTAACCTTTAACTGACACTCCCAGCAGTTCGCATAGGACAGTATGAACTGCCGCCGGGAGACATGCGATGCGGGAACCCGCAGTGGATTCACAGGGTTCCCGCATTGCAACAATGTGAACCGGCCCTTAAGCCTAATACACACGGGCTGAATGTGGGGTGGCATCAGCCAGTTCGATAGAAACCGGCCAACATTCAGCCCATGTGTATGGAAGCCAGTTCGACAAAAGCCGGCCGCTCAGCCGAAAAAGGGTCACGAAGAAGGTCTGCTGACCGGCTCCCGATCTGTGCTCTCAGCCAATGGCTGGGAGCGCTGACCAGAATATTCTCGCAGAACACAATAGCACAGCAGGGGAGTTTTCTCTACTAACATTGAATTGTTAGTACAGCGGCTCCGACCAGAGGTGTAAGGTTTTTTTTTTTTTTTTGTTTTTTTTAAAAAGACTAGTAGTGTGTACCAGGATTTAAGAGAAAAAAGGGTGGGGGGCTTCAATTGGGCTTTGAGACATCCACTCTCCAACCTAAAGCAGATAACACAAATGAATCTATAGATTAAAGACTGACAAGCAGGGATGTGCTCCGGCGTGTTTGCATGCTGCACATGCTGAGCCCGCCAGGAACTCGGCACTGCACATCGCTAATCACAAGCAGTGAGACATTTCTCGATGTGTGGCTGCAGAGATTGGGAAATGTCTCAGTGCTTGTGATTAGCGCAGCGCATTGCCGACTTCCTGACGGGCTCGGCTCATCCTTACTGACAAGTATCCACTGATAAGATGACTGCTTTGGTGTTTTTTTTTTTTTTTTTATCTCTACTGGGTACAGGGAAGTTAGCTATGTGGTTATCTATTTAGACAGTACTGAAAAACATGCAAGCAGTTTCATTCTTATCTTTTAATAAAACAAATATAAACAAAAGACAACAGACAAAAAGTTTAAGGTGGCAACACATAAGGAGAAAAGGACCCTGCCCACACAAGCATATAATCAGAGATGTAAAGTATGGCAACACAGTAAATAGTTAGGATCCTCGTTTATTTTCAGTCTCAGACTGTAGACGATTGGAACCCAATTGGCATATACAGCCAATAAAAAAGAAATTGCTGTTGGCACACTCACATACATACTTATATACAAACATAATATATATATGAAAATTGTAGGCATTTAGGATATATATATCCCAAATGCCCACAATTTTCATGAATCAAGAGTATGCCTACGTATCCAGTGCTTATTCATCTAACTTTAAATTGGGGAATGGTTTAAAAGATTAAACTGAGAAATGCTGTATACTCTTTAACCACTTCAGCACCAGAGGATTTTACCCCCTTCCTGACCAGAGCACTTTTTGCAATTCGGCACTGCTTCGCTTTAACTGATAATTGCGCGGTTGTGCGACGTTTTACACAAACAAAATTGACATCCTTTTTTTCTCCACAAATAGAGATTTCTTTTGGTGGTACTTGATCGCCTCTGCGGTTTTAATTTTTTGCACTATAAACAAAAAAAGAGCGACAATTTTGGAAAAAAAAAAAAAAACGCAATATTTTTTACTTTTTGCTATAATAAATATCCCCCAAAAATATATATAAAAAAATGTTTTCCTCAGTTTAGGCCGATATGTATTCTACATATTTTTGGTAAAAAAAAAAAAAAAAAAAAAAAAAAAAATCGCAATAAGCGTATATTGATTGGTTTGCACAAAAGTTATAGCGTCTACAAAATAGGGGATAGTTTTATAGCATTTTTATTTAAATTTTTTTTTTAATTAGTAATGGCGGCAATCTGATTTTTATTGGGACTGCGACATTATGGCAGACACATCGGACATTTTTGACACTATTTTGGGACCACTCATTTATACAGCGATCGATGCTATAAAAATGCATTGATTACTGTGTAAATGACACTGGCAGTGAAGGGGTTTTAATTACTAGGGGGCAGTGAAGGGGTTAAGTGTGTCCTAGAGAGTGATTCTAACTGTTAGAGGGCTGGACTTCATCACACAGGACAGCGATCACTGCTCTCGATGAGAGAGAGCGAGAGCGGTGATCACTGTCCTGTCACTAGGCAGAATGGGGAAATACAAATATATACACAATACAGCGCTAGTAAACACAATATAAGTGGGAAAAAAAACAAACAATTGATTAATAATAACCATAAAAGTTTATATAAAAGCGACTTTAGTGCTCCAATCGAAAAAGTGCATAAACATGGTGCTGTGAATACAAAAACGTTGTTCATGGCGTGCGTTCCACGATACCGGAAGTGACGTCAATAGGAACCGGAAATTACGTCTACGCATTTCACCCTCCCACAGGGCTTCATCAAGGACCTCATTTCCGGTTAACTGAGCCCTCTTTAAATACAGGAGGAAAAACACCTCCCCCTAAAAGGACCAAATTGGCACTGTGGCCATTTTGTTGGTGGGCTAAAAAATGTCGCCATTGTGGACAGAGCAAGAACCACAGGGGAGACAAAACCGCCATATTACTGGTTGGATAAAATTCCTAGAATTTCCAAGGACTTGACGTCAATTCTGGCTTAACACAATATAAACAATAACACTAATAACATTTAAAAAATGTTAAAAAATAACTCAATGAATTAACGTAACTGCAACAATAAATATAGAAAGTGTAAAACAACAAAAATAAGGATAAACAAAAAAAGTGTAAATAACATAAAAAAATTGAAATAAAAATAAAATTAAAAATGGAAAATAAAAAATGAAATAAAAATAATAATAAAAATAAACACAAAACAAAAACAAAATAAAAATATCAGAAAAAAAAAAAAAAAAAACACATGCGATAATAAAATGCTACCAATTAGACAAAAAACAGTTTAGATCCAATTCAATGTTCAACCCCAAAGAGTTCATTGTTCTAAGCCGATGGATCCACTGGGTCTCATTGCTCTCTTAAGGTTGCCTCCTCTCCAATGCCCTTCAATTTTGCCTATGCCACAAAAAGTCAAAGCACTCAGGTCCCTTCCGTGAAATAGTCTAAAATGATTGGACCAACAGGTCCTTGAATCCCTTTTTTTAACCTATTTACATGTTCCCGTAATCTGACTCCCAATGCTCTGGTGGTCCTACCCACATGGACAGGACAAAAGATACGTGACATGGGTGGTGCCACACATAATAAACTTGGTAATTTTAAAGGACTCACCAGAGGAGTGTGCTATAAAATATGTGGTCTTCCTCACCCTGTCTGGACGTTTTGCACATTACACATCTCCCACAACTAAAGAAACCCACCTGATCCAAAAAGGTGCAAGTTTTTTTTTTTTTGGGGGGGGGGGGGGGGGGGGGGGGGGTCAACGACATTAGGTGCAAGTTTTAAACGTAAAGTAGGGAGTTAGGTATAAAACTGTGGTCTACTAGGTAAGGTTTTAGCAAGATCGTTATCTTTTAATAACAAATGCCAATATTTGTGAATAATTTTTTCTACTTGTTCATGTTGACGGGTAAAGCCGGTCATGAAAGTGACTCCAAAGTCTCTTTCACTGACCTCCTTTTTAAACAGCTCGTCTTTATTCATACTTCTTACTATAGACAAAGTTTTATTCAACTCTTGTGGGGTATATCCTTTTTCTACAAATCTTTCAAATAGAACTTTAGCCTGTGTATCAAAATCCTCCATTCTAGCGCAATGCGCTTAACTCTTATGAATTGACTTTTGGGGATTGTGCTGAGCCATCTGGGGTGATGACAACTCCCCAGGGGGATATAACCATTTCTGTCCACATCCTTAAAATAAGTTTTAGTGGACAGTTGGCGATTGTCTTTAAAAATAACTAGGTCCCACTGTGAGTGGGGTGGACTCTGTTTGCTAGAATTGGTGAATATTTGGACTGGTTCTTACAGTCTTTGGCACAGAAGTGTCCAGCTTATCTTAAGGATAGCAGGAATCTTATGGAACTATTGCAGCAGGTAGAGGTCAATGAAGGTCATTTGTTGGCTAGTATTGATGTCAATTCTTTGTACACCAATATCCAACAGCATATACCCCAGCTTAAGTTTTACAAGCGTTACATTGATGACATTATTATTTGGGCAGGATCAAAGGAGTACTTTTTACATTTTTTGGCAAAAATTGGTGAGAACAGATATGGAATTTCCTTCTCAGCAACTTTTGACAACCAAAGTATCAACTTTCTGGGCCTAGTTATTTTTAAAGACAATCACCAACTGTCCACTAAAACTTATTTTAAGGAAGTCGACAGAAATGGTTATATCCCCCTGGGGAGCTGTCATCACCCCAGATGGCTCAGCACAATCCCCAAAAGTCAATTTATGAGAGTTAAGCGCAATTGCGCTAGAATAAAGGATTTTGATAGACAGGCTAAAGTTCTATTTGAAAGATTTGTAGAAAAAGGATATACCCCAAAAGAGCTGAATAAAACTTTGTCTATAGTAAGAAGTATGAATAGAGATGATCTGTTTAAAAAGAAGGCCAGTGAGAGAGACTTTGGAGTCGCTTTCTTGACAGGCTTTACCCGTCAACATAAACAAGTAGAAAAAATTATCCACAAATATTGGCATTTGTTATTAAAAGATAATGATCTTGCTAAAACCTTACCTAGTAGACCACAGTTTTATACCAAACCCCCTACTTTATGTTTAAAACTTGCACCTAATGTCATTGACCCCCCCCAAAAAAAACTTGCACCTTTTTGGATCAGGTGGGTTTCTTTAGTTGTGAGAGATGTATAATGTGCAAAACGTCCAAACACAGGGTGAGGAAGACCACAGACTTTATAGCCCACTCCTCTGGTGAGTCCTTTAAAATTAACAAGTTTATTATGTGTAGCACCACGCACGTCGTGTATCTTTTGTCCTGTCTATATGGACTTCAGTACGTGGGTAGGACCACCAGAGCATTGGGAGTCAGATTACGTGAACATGTATAAATAGGATAAAAAAGGGATTCAAGTACCACAGTTTGTCCAATCATTTTAAACTATTTCACGGAAGGGACCTGAGTGGTTTGACTTTTTGTGGCATAGACAAAATTGAAGGGCATTGGAGAGGAGGCAACCTTACGAGAGCCATCGGCTTAGAACGATGAACCCTTTGGGGTTGAAAACTGAATTGGATCTAAACTGTTTTTTGTCTAATTGGTAGCATTTTATTATTTTTATTATCACGTGTTCTTTCTTTTTTTCTGATATTTTTATTTTATTTTGCGTTTATTTTCAATTGTATTTCAATTTTTTTATTTACACTTTTTTGTTTGTTTATCCTTATTTTTGTTGTTTTACAATTTCTATATTTATTGTTGCAGTTATGTTAATTCATTGAGTTATTTTTTTTTTTATCTTTTTAAATGTTATTAGTGTTATTGTTATAGTGTGTTAAACCAGAATTGACGTCAAGTCCTTGGAAGTATTATAGGAATTTTATCCAACCAGTAATGTGGCGATTTTGTCTCCCACCAACAAAATGGCCGCAATGCCAATTTGATTGGTCCTTTTAGGGGGAGGTGTTTCTCCTCCTGTATTTAAAGACGGCTCAGTTAACCAGAAATGAGGCCCCTGATGACTCCCTGTGGGAAGGTGAAACGCGTAGACGTAATTTCGGGTTCCTATTGACGTCACTTCTGGTATCGTGGAACGCACGCCATGAAAGCGTATTCACAGCACCATGTTTATGCCAGATTTGATCTTGCTTCTTGTAAGTATCCTTCTCCATGCGCAATAAATCCTTTTTTTAGCGATACTTCACTATCAGTCCATACTTTTTCATTTTTGGGTACCTGTTTTTCTGGCTGAGCATCTTTACAAAGAAGTTTTGTCTGATGATCTGATGCCAAACCTGCCATTCCTGGCCATCACTATAAGCCTGAAGTGACCCCTAGACTGAAAAGCTGGGGGTCCATTTGATCCGGTGAGTGGGGACACAAGAGGGGGTGTTGTGGTACACCTTGAAAATTCTGGAGCACTTTGCAGGTTTGGATTGGAGCACTTCAGTCACTTTATATGGACTTTTATGGATATTATTGTTTTTATTTTTCACTTATATTGTGTTTGCTAGGGCTGTATTGTATATATTTGTTCAAGTGATTAGTACCTTGTGTACAGTAGCTGCATTTGTTATCGTAAGTTTTTTCACTTCATAATATTTTGTACACAATCAGCGCAAGTATATATATTTAGAATATATTTCACAGAACAGGGAAATGCTTTGTTTACAAAAGCATCTCCCAGTTCTTCCTCTCTGTGACACGATCGCGGGCACCCGGCGGAGATCGAGTCCGTGGGACCCGCGGTCATGCACCTGCACCGCTGGCGCGCGTGACACCGCTTCTTAAAGGGGACGTACCTGTACGTCCTTTTGCCTACCAGCGCCATTCTGGCGATGTACATCGACGTGCGCTGGTCGGCAAGCAGTTAAAAAAACTGTATCTTAAATTTCTTCAAAGTGTTATTTATCAGCATTGTTCCTTATTAAACGTTATTGTTTAAGAACTGTCTTAATCTTTAAAATTAACAATGGATAGTTTTGCAACTGTTGCTATAAAATGTATAACATGTTGTCTGTATACATGAGCAGCATTAGATTAGCAAGCATTAAACCAAACTTGTGTACAAAAACATTTGTCAGAAGGCATATGCTTTCATGCATAATTGAGTCGATTGACAATTTCTTGAAATACCTACAAGAACAAGAGAAATATTCAATGCAATAGCAATACTTTCAATTTAAATGAAAACAATAGGAAAATAATAATATATTAATTCTTTACTTACACAAAAATTTGTAAACAAATATGACATTGCTATGAAAAGGGTCTTCTCTTTGTCATCAAATCTCCAACAATGAATGACATGTCCTATCAAAAAAAAAAAAAAAATAGTGAAAGGATTTAAAATAGTTATACTAAATCACAAACTGATTACCTTCTGTTTTATATACTGTATTTAGGCCTGTTAGACATGGGCTTTAGCTTCTATAGCAGCAGTGTGAACAGCAAGCTTTTACAAAACTTTCAGCTAGCTTCAAGCAGCTTTCTCGATCCTTTAAGTCTAGGTTCACACCTATGCAGGCTGCAGTTGATGCGTTTTCCTGGTGCGTGTTTGATGCACTTTGCGGTTGTTGGGATGTGTCTGTCATGCAGGACAAACCAGCAAAAATGCCTCAAAAAATGCAAGCACTGCGTTTTTGAGGCATTTCCACTGAAGTCTATAGAACCAAAAACTACTGCAGGCAAAAAAGTCCCTGAGCCTTTCCAAAAAAATGCACCTGTTGAAAACGCATAGATGCGACCCATAGAAAATCATGGTAAAAATGACTGCAGTGCGTTTCTGCAGAACTGAAACCACATTGCAAGACGTATAGGTGTGAGCCTAGCCTAAAGCACCCTTCAGCCCCTGTTTGGAAGCATTATATGTAGATCTTACGTGGCTATCAGCGGCCGTTTACCACGTGATCGCTCCGTCAAATGAGTGCTATGTGCCCATTGCAGCCAGCCATCCATCCATGCTCAGCATACCCATCCATACTCACTCACCCATCCACACTCAGCATACTCACCCATCCATAGTCGGCATAATCACCCATCCATACATCCATGCTCACCCATCCATACTCAGCATACTCATCCATCCATGCTTGCCCATCCATACACAGCATACTCATCCATCCATATTCAGCATACTCATCCATCCATGCTCAGTATACTCATCCATCCATGTTCACCCATCCATACTCATCCATCCATGCTCACCATACCCATCCATCCATCCTCATCCATCCATACTCAGCATACTCATTCACCCATCCATACTAAGCATACTCATCCATCCATCCATGCTCAGCCATCCATACTCGGCATACTCATCCATCCATCCATGCTCAGCCATCCATCCATACTCAGCAATACTCATCCATCCATGCTCTGCCATCCCATCCACCCCCATCCATACTCAGCCGTACCCATTCATGCTCAGCCATCCCCATCCACGGCTCATCCATCCCCATTCATGCTCATCCATGCCACATCAGTTATCATCCATGCCACTACAATGCCTCACAAAAGTGTAATAGGTAGTCAAATTAGATTTGAAACTTATGCCCCTAGAACACCTGACGGTGCTCCCTGCATGTTGGTCCTCTGTATGTGGCCACGCTGTGGAAGTCTCACACATCGCTGTACTCAGGAGAAGGAGAATCTATTTTGGGGTGTAATTTTTGGTATGTACATGCTATGTGTTAGAAACATTGTGTAAATGGACAACGCTGTGTAAAAAAAAATAAATAAATAAATAAAATGTGTTTTTATTTTCTGTACACATTACACCAAAAACTTGTAGAGAAAAATGACATGTTGAAAAGACTTGATATGCCTCATAGATTTTACATTGGGTTGTTTTCTTTCCAAAATGAGGTAATTTTTGGGGCGCTTCCATGGTCCTGGTTCTCCAGGGCCTTCAAAAGTGTAAGAGGTAGTCAAGAAATTATATGTGGAATTTATGCTCCAAGAACGCCTGATGGCGCTCCCTGCATGTGGCCACGGTGTGTAAAAATCTCACATATGTGGTATTGCCATACTCAGGAGGAATAGTAGAATGTGTTTTGGGGTGTAATTTGTGCTATGCATATGCTGTGTGTGAGAAATAACCTGCTAATATAACAATTTTGTGAAAAAAAAAATCTCGATTTTGCAAAGAATTGTGGGAAAAAATTACAACTTCAAAAAACTCACCGTGCCTCTTACTAAATACCTTGGAATGTCTACTTTACAAAAAGGGGTAATTTCAGGGGGTATTTGTACTTTCCTGGCTTGTTAGGGTCTCAAGAAATGCAATAGGCCGTAAGTACTTCAGGTGTGACCAATTTTCAGAGATTGGCACCATAGCTTGTGGACTCTATAAATGCATTTTTTTTTTACAGAATCTTCTGTCTTTTTTCTTTTATAACGCAAAAATAAAAAACCCAGCGGTGATTAAATACCACCAAAAGAAAGCTCTATTTGTGTGAAAAAAAGGACAAAAATTTCATAAAGGTACAGTGTTGCATGTCTGAGTAATTGTCATTCAAAATGTGAGAGCACCGAAAGCTAAAAATTGGTCTGGTTATTAAGGGGGTTGAAGTGCCCAGTGGTCAAGTGGTTAATGGGACTGCCGATTGTCACTTTAAACAAGCTGTTATCAGGCTTCAGCAGGCTTTCAAGCAAGCTTCAGGTAGTGCTGAAGCCCACTAGCAACGTATTTAACCACTTCAAGTCCAGACACTTTCTTCCCCTTTCAGTCCGTGCCAACTGTCAGCTCTCATCACATGTAACTATGTAATTACTCGGTCATGCAACGCTGTACACAAATGAAATTTTTATATTTTTTTTGCGACAGATAGAGCTTTCCTTTGGTGATATTTAATCACCTCTGGGTTTTTCATTTTTTCTTATATGAAAAAAAAAAAAAAAAAAAAAAAAAAAAAAAAAAAAAAAAAACACACACAACACACACTTTTTTCCTTAGTTTTGTTATTAAATTTTGCAAATAAACAATCTTTCTTAAAAAAAATAAGATAAAAAATAAGGCCAAAATGTATTCTGCTACATTATTTTAGTAAAAGTAACCCAAAACAGGATGTATGTGATTTAGTCTGTATGAAGGTTAGAGTCTACAAACTATGATATACTGTATATATTTGAAAATTGATTAATCCTGATGATTAATATTGACTGACTCATTTCTTGAGACTCTAAAATGCCAGGACAGTATAAATACCCCCCAAATGACCCCTTTTTGGAAAGTAGACAGCCCAAGGTAATTAGTAAGAGGCAGGCTGAGATTTTTGTAGTTGTAATTTTTTTGTCAGTTTTTTTGAAAATGGAAGAAATTAAATACAATTTTTTTTTTTTTTTTACAAAGTTGCCATTTTCCAAGCTATTTCTCACACACAGCATAGGCATACTTGCAATTACATGCCAAAAATATATTCTTCTACGCCTTCCGAGTATGGGGATTCCACATGTGTGAGACTTTTTTTTTTTTTAGAGCCTAGATGCATAGAGGGGTCTAAAATCCCAGGATCACCTTCAGGCATTTCAAGGGCATAAATTACGCATCTAAATTCCTGACTACTTATCACATTTTTGGAGGGCCTGGAGCACCAGGACATCCACCAAATTACCTCATTTTGGAGAGTAAAACACCCCAAGGTATTTTTAAGAGGCATGGGAAGTCCTTTGAAGTTGTACTTTTTTGGCACAAGATTTGGAAACTGCGGAAAGAAAATGAAAATGAGTGTATTTATTACACACATTTATTTACACAAAGTTGGATTTCAATAAGATATTGCTCACACATAGCATGGGCATATTTAGAATTACACCCCAAGGGGCGTGGCCAGGACTGGCATGTGAGAGGAAGCATGTCTAACAGCTCCGCTCCAGCACAGGCAATTGATCCTCTCCCAGCAGCGATCCAGCGTTGACAGACAGCTTTCCAACTTCCTACCGACCCGGTCCACCTGCTGGCCCTCTTGCACCTGCGGAATGGTGAAAAAAAAAAAAGGATTTCTCGGGTCCCGAAATCAAAGATGGCACCGCGCGGCCCTGGCACAGCGCATGCCGAGGGGTGCTGAGGAAGCTAAAGAGGGCGGCAGCAAAAAGACACAGAAGAACCAGGGTAAGGAGTACCCGAGGGATATTCTGTACTATACCCAAAAGCTGGGGGGACATCAGGACCGCAAAGTCAGTACATAACACACTGGGGCAGTCTGCAAGAGACACAGCATGGCATGGAGCTGCTCCCCTCTCCGCCCACAGATCTTGATTCTGAAGAACCCGAGCAGCAGACTCTGGCTGAAATACAGTGCATGTGTGTACAGCTTCAGTGAATGCATTTAAGGAACAGTTTGGGGGCCTAAGAGAGGACGTATCCCTGATGAGGCAGGATCTTCAAAAGATCTGGGAACACCCTACTGCAGTGGAGAGCAGAGTAAGTGACACTGAAGCTCGGGAAGCCCATGTCGCCCATCAGCTGGCCAATGACACCATCAATAGAGCTGATGACATAGAAAATCGTCTGAGACAACAACATATGCATAGTGGGGAGGGGAGAGATCCAACCTCCTTTGTTGAAGGGTGGCTTATTGAAATATTCGTAAAGGACGCCTTTTCCCCGTTCTTTACTGTTGAGAGGGCTCATCGTACACCAGGTCGCCCACCGCAACCAGGCGCCCCTCCGAGGCCCTTCCTAGCTACATAGTAGGTGAGGTTGAAAAAAGACACAAGTCCAACCTATGTGTGATTATGTGTAATCCTAGCCCGTCTCCTACACTTCAGGGACAGGAAAGCTGTGCTGAGAAATACCCAGGAGCGGGCCAATGTCCAGTTCAACGGCGTCAGAGTGTCCTTTTATCCAGACTTCTCTGCAGAGACGCCGGGCTAAGTTCTCAGATGTGAAGAGGCGTCTGAGGTCTCTGCAATTACCCTATGCCATGCTGTACCCTGCTAAGCTCAGAGTCAGTGCTAACCAACAGGTGCACTTCTTTGAATCGGCCCAAGATGTGGCCTGATCGCAATGAGCAGGCCCTACGCCACTGCAGAGAAGATGGAGATTAATGTGTGCCACACTCCTGCAAGATAAGGCACCTGGTTCCTGTCTGCGCAGAGCTCTCTAAAAGTCCACTTTTTGTTCATTTTTTCCACTCTACTGGTTTTCTTTTTTTACATAATAATTTCTTAAAAGAAAAAGCTTACATTTTGTTCTGCTGGGAGACAATATTATTATGTGAACTTTAAGCTATCTCCTGAAGTCAACAAGAAAAAATGTGCCTTATCTACGTGAGAAGTAGAGAAAAATCGATTAATGTGTTTTTATTCAAAATTGGATTACAGTGGCCTGTCCCGTTGACTGCCTGTTTTTTTGTTCTTTTTCCCCTTCCCTCACCGAAGGCTTTTTATGGAGGATACTCGACCCTGGAACTGTTACTATGCAAGACTTGGCACACTAGTGCCATGCTGCATAAGGTTGGTGCTAGCAGCCCTTTGCCGGGAGAAGAGCCGGTGGACAGTATTCCCATCCAGTCTGCCCACTAGGGGTTCTTTAGACCTATTCAGACCTGTGACCTGAGAAGAGTTTTACAGATAATATACTGACAATATGTCCTTATTTGTGCCCATTTCTAATTGTTCCCAATGGCTGAAATACCGGTAATATCTTGGAACGTTTGAGGTCTAAGCTCCCCACTTAAAACGCATAATGATTTCTACCTGTTTGAAAAAGTTCCATCCGGCCATCTTATGTTTCCAGGAGACTCTTAAGTTATCCTGTTTCTCTAAGACACATGGAACGCTGTCCAGAATTGACCTAGCAATCGGTAACTCGGCCATGCTCTGTCAGGAAGGGCATGCCAGCACCCAAGATGGCTGCCGAAGAAGACGACCTGTTACCTCTGCCTGTCAGGAAGGGCATGCCAGCACCCAAAATGGCTGCCGAAGAAGATGACCTGTTACCTCTGCCCCTGTCAGAATTCCATTGGTGCACACACACCCTGTGACAGCTTTTTGACACCCAAACAGGCCACTTAAACTCAGTCAGTTTCCAGACTCAGTGCTGTCTGCTCTACAGCGTTCCCTGTGTATCCTGCAATTATCTACCTGACTTCTGTTCCTGTTGTGACCCGGCTTGCTTCCTGACGTTCCTGTTTCCTGCCTGCATCCGACCCCGGCTTGTCCTCTACTCTGCATCTGCCTGCTCCTTCTGCCACTTCGCTGCCAGTCTGCTGACGACCCGGCCTGTAATCGGATTCTGCTTCCGCCTCTGTTCCTGACGTGCCCGTTTGTGTATGACCCGGCCTGCCTGTACCTGCCTTCTCTTCAGCCTCGAGGGTGCCACCATCCCTTCTGCTGCACCTGCACTTCTGCCTGTGGGGACCGGTTGTCTACTCACTCCAGCTACCTGCCTACCACTGCTCTGGGATTCCTACAGACACCTCTACAGCCCGGCCGAGTGCTCCGATCCAGCTCCAGGTTCAGTGATCCCGCCAGGCACTCGTGCGACTCTGCATCTTGGTGCTTCCTGTCAGCTCTATCAGGGGCTCCAAGTCAGAGTTGTAAGAGAGGCCGTCCTCTGCATATCAGGCTCCATCACCAGGTACGTGACAGTAGCAGACAGCCATGTCTGAGCCTGTGCAAGGACCCTCTCCTATGGAGGAACTCTGCCAACACCTAGCCGGATTAACACAAGCTGTAAAAGACTTACAACAGGGTTATACCCAGCTGGAAGGCCAAATACAGACCTTATCTGCCTCTGCTGCTCCCACTTCTGGGATGCCAGCAGCTCCTGCAGTCATTATGCTACCACCTGAACCCAGAGTCCCAACTCCTGAAAAGTTCCACGGAGAACGCAACGAGTTCAGAGCCTTCCGCAATGCATGCAAACTCTATTTTTCGCTACAACCACGAACCTTCTCCCTGGAAGCCACCAAGGTCGGGTTTGTCATTTCCTTGCTTCAGGGGGAACCACAGGCCTGGGCTCACCGACTCCTTGAACAAAAGGCCACATCTCTGACGGACTTAGCCTCCTTTTTTGGATCCATGGCTCAGTTATATGAAGACCCCCAGCAAGCCGCCACTGCGGAAGCCGCCCTCCACACGCTTCAGCAGGGTCACAGGGCCGTGGAGGACTATGTTTCAGAATTCAGGCGCTGGAGTTCCGACACTAACTGGAACGATGCTGCCCTGCGTTACCAGTTCCGCATGGGCCTTTCTGATAATCTCAAGGACGAGCTAGCACGAACAGGTGTCCCCTCCACTTTGGAGACACTTATAAATTTGTCAATCCAGATTGACCGTCGCTTAAGGGAACGTAGGTCGGAACGAGCTACCGACCAGTCCCGTCCAGTATGGATGCTTCCACGAGTGTCTGGTTCTTTCAGTCCCGCTTCACCTGCTCCTGCCGCATCCGCTTCAGACGCACCTGAACCCATGAAGCTTGGTCTCCTCCGTCCTTCTCTGGCTACAGAAGAACGCCAGCGCAGACACCAGCTAAATCTTTGCCTGTACTGTGGAGGATCAGGACATTATGTGAGGTCTTGTCCGGTCAAGATCCGCAAGTGCCTCTCAGTTACATCCGCTTCTCCTCCATCTCTACCCAATCACTCTCCTCATCTTGCTCTTTCCATTTTGTTACAGCTCCCAGGAGGAACTATCCAGACCCCCGCTATAATTGACTCTGGAGCTTGCAGCTGTTTCATAGATTTAGCTTTTGCTGCCAAACATCAAATTCCTCTACTACCCAAGGCTCAGAGACTTTCTGTACATCTGGCAGACGGATCCACCATTAAATCTGGATTGGTTACTCATGAAACCATCCCATTATCTACCACTATTGCCGAGAACCATCAAGAGCTTCTACGCCTAGATGCAATCGCTTCCCCTCTGTTCCCAATCATTCTGGGTATGCCTTGGTTAAAAGCTCATAACCCTTACATTAACTGGGTTACAGAAGAAATCAAGTTTCTTTCCCCCTATTGCCTTCAGCATTGTTGGCAAGAGAATCATCAGGACCAATCTCCCCTGCTGTGCATTGATTTGGAGTCCGAAGCCCGCCAAGTCGTTCCAGCAGCATATCACGACTTTCTGGATGTTTTCAGCAAAAAAGGGGCAGAAACGCTTCCTCCTCATAGGGCTTATGACTGTCCAATTGAGCTCCTTCCTGGGGTTGAAGTTCCTTTTGGCAGGATCTTTCCTCTATCTGAATCTGAACTTGTTGCTTTGAAAGACTACATTGATGACAACCTTAAAAAGGGGTTTATTCGCCCCTCCACATCTCCTGCCGGTGCGGGGATCTTCTTTGTAGAAAAAAAGGACCACTCATTACGGCCCTGTGTGGACTACCGTGAACTTAATAAGGTCACTGTAAAAAAACGTTACCCTCTTCCACTTGTGCCTGAATTATTCCAGCGACTCGGTACAGCCACCATTTTCACAAAATTGGATCTTCGGGGTGCTTATAATCTGGTTCGCATACGAGAGGGGGATGAATGGAAGACGGCGTTCCACACACGGTTTGGGCATTTTGAATACCTTGTGATGCCCTTTGGACTTTGCAATGCCCCAGCTACCTTTCAGCACTTCATCAACGATGTCTTCCGAGATTTCCTGGATCTATTTGTTGTTGTTTATCTTGATGATATACTAATCTTCTCTCCCTCTCTAGATCACCACCGTAGTCACGTCAAGAATGTATTGAGTCGCCTTCGACAACACGGACTTTATGCAAAACCAGAGAAATGTGTATTTGAACGCCAAAGCATCCAATTCTTGGGTTTAATCATTTCCACCGAAGGCATCCAGATGGATCCCCAGAAGGTTACAGCCATCCTGGATTGGCCTGCTCCCAGTGATAAGAAGGGTGTCCAACGTTTCGTGGGGTTTGCAAATTTTTATCGAAAATTCATCAGAAATTTTTCTGCAATCATATCCCCCATTACAAGTTTAACCAAACAAGGTACAAGATTCTCTTGGTCTCTGGAAGCTCAGAAAGCTTTTGACACCCTAAAAAGACTTTTCACATCTGCATCTGTCCTGAAACACCCTGACCCAGCCTTGCCCTACGTCTTGGAAGTAGACGCCTCAGAAACAGCGGTAGGAGCAATATTGTCTCAGAGGCGGGGAGCTAAGGCTCTACTGCATCCAGTTGCTTTTTTTTCCCGCAAGCTGTCAAATGCCGAAAGGAACTACGACGTCGGGGACCGTGAACTTTTGGCCATCAAAGCCGCCCTGGAGGAATGGAGGTACCTTCTAGAGGGGGCCGCACACCCAAACTTAATCTATACCGATCATAAGAACCTCGAGTATTTAAGAACAGCAAAAAGATTGAAACCCCGACAAGCCAGGTGGGCACTATTCTTTTCTAGATTCACTTTTCACTTAACATTCAGGCCTGGATCCAAGAATTCAAAACCCGATGCGTTATCACGCATGTTCAGCAAACCTGAAGAAATCTCATCTCCGGATACCATTCTATCCCCTGGGAACTTCCTGTTACTTCAAGGAGAGTTAATAAAACAAATTAAACAAACTCTAGTAAGGAACCCTTCACCAGCCGGGATCTCTCTACTGGCAAAGGATGGGCTACTTTGGCATGAAGACAAGGTCTTTGTGCCGGAAGACCTCCGAATGGCCATCCTGGTGCGATGCCATGATCATGTGCTGGCAGGTCATTTTGGCATTGGCAAGACAACTGAATTAGTACAACGGACATTTTGGTGGCCTGGGGTGGAAAAAGATTGTAGGAAATATGTGGAATCTTGCACCACTTGCATCCGCAATAAAACCAGCAGATCCAGAGCCTGGGATCTGCTAAAACCCTTACCTGTCCCCAGTAGACCTTGGAAGATGATCTCAATAGATTTTATTGTAGAACTTCCCCCATCTGAGGGCCACAACACCATTTTTGTAGTTGTCGATAGACTATCTAAGATGGCACACTTTCTGCCCATGAAGGGTACACCATCTGCTCGAGAAACAGCTCAAACCTTTGTCAAGGAGATCGTAAGGCTTCACAGGATTCCGGCCAATATTGTGTCCGACCGTGGGGTGCAGTTTACATCCAGATTCTGGAGAGCCTTATATGATGCACTCGGGATTGAACTTTCATTTTCTTCTGCATATCACCCACAAACAAATGGGCAGACAGAGAGGACTAATCAAACCCTCGAACAGTACCTGAGATGTTTCTCCTCATTTTCTCAAGACGATTGGGCTTCTCTGCTTCCCCTGGCCGAGTTTTCTTATAACAATTCAGTACACTCTGCTACAAAGCAATCTCCATTTTTTGCAAACTACGGTTTCCACCCTTCTTTTTTGTCTAATACAATTCCAGATTCCCCTGTACCAGCTGTTTCCGAAACTATAAATTTCTTCAACGCCAATAACAAACTGCTACAGGAAACAATGGCCAAGACACAGGCATACAATAAGGAAGTTTTTGACAGAAAAAGAAGGGGAGAATTGATCTTGAACCCTGGTGACCAAGTGTGGCTAGCAACTACTAATTTGAAACTGGCCTGTCCCTCGAAGAAACTGGGCCCTAAATTTATAGGACCATTTCCGGTGAAGAGACGGATCATTGAGGTTGCGTATGAATTAGAGTTGCCTGAGTCATTTAGAATCCACCCTGTGTTCCACATAACCTTGTTGAAACCTGCCATTCCTGACCCATTCCCAGGACGAAGTTCCGGCCCGCCTGAACCTGTAATTATTGACGGGGAGGAAGAGTTTGAGGTGGAAACAATCTTAGACTGCAGGAAGAGAAGAAATCAGATCCAGTTCCTGATAAAATGGAAAGGGTATGGGCCAGAGGACAACTCCTGGGAACCTGAAGGTAATATCCATGCCCAAAATTTGGTTCAAGCTTTTAAGAACTCCCATCCTGACAAGTGGGCCAAGTTGGGTATCCGGAGGCTGCCCTTTGGGGGGGGGGGCAGTGTCAGGAAGGGCATGCCAGCACCCAAGATGGCTGCCGAAGAAGATGACCTGTTACCTCTGCCTGTCAGGAAGGGCATGCCAGCACCCAAAATGGCTGCCGAAGAAGATGACCTGTTACCTCTGCCCCTGTCAGAATTCCATTGGTGCACACACACCCTGTGACAGCTTTTTGACACCCAAACAGGCTACTTAAACTCAGTCAGTTTCCAGACTCAGTGCTGTCTGCTCTACAGCATTCCCTGTGTATCCTGCAATTACCTACCTGACTTCTGTTCCTGTTGTGACCCGGCTTGCTTCCTGACGTTCCTGTTTCCTGCCTGCATCCGACCCCGGCTTGTCCTCTACTCTGCATCTGCCTGCTCCTTCTGCCACTTCGCTGCCAGTCTGCTGACGACCCGGCCTGCAATCTGATTCCGCTTCCGCTTCAGCCTGTTCCTGACGTGCCCGTTTGTGTATGACCCGGCCTGCCTGTACCTGCCTTCTCTTCAGCCTCGAGGGTGCCACCATCCCTTCTGCTGCACCTGCACTTCTGCCTGTGGGGACCGGTTGTCTACTCACTCCAGCTATCTGCCTACCACTGCTCTGGGATTCCTACAGACACCTCTACAGCCCGGCCGAGTGCTCCGATCCAGCTCCAGGTTCAGTGATCCCGCCAGGCACTCGTGCGACTCTGCATCTTGGTGCTTCCTGTCAGCTCTATCAGGGGCTCCAAGTCAGAGTTGTAAGAGAGGCCGTCCTCTGCATATCAGGCTCCATCACCAGGTACGTGACATGCTCCCATCCGTCTCGGAGGCTGTATACAAACTCCGCAGTGTGTCGGACCACTCACATATGGTGATTAGTTTAATTGTGTCCCCACTGTCCAGGCTGCCTAGGGCACCCTGGAAATTTACCGCCTTCTGACTGAAGCCATTTTCATCTCACAAGGGGATGGAGTGAGTTTTTTGCTAGCCAGGATTCTGCTGACTCCCCTTTAGTGCAATGGAAAGCCTTCAATGCTCATCTGAGGGGGCTGCTTATCAAAGAAATTGTCAAAGTTAAACGTAATTCATCTGGGCTGAGGGAGGAGCTGGTGAAACAGGTGCATGTACTCGAAGAGCGGTATGTACAAGACCCTAATGACTCGGCCGGGGAGGCTTGGCAGTCAGCTCAATCTGCTTATGAGCGGTTGCTGTCCACCACGGCAGAGAAAGCAGTTCTTTTCCAAACTGGCATTCTTTGAGGAGGGGGAGAGCACGGGGCGCCTTCCAAGATTGCTAATTCCCAGCAGCAATCCCATGCTATTGGAGCTATTAGAACAATGGGGCAAACTGGTGCACGCCCAGGATCAAATTTTGCAGGAACTAGCAGGTTTCTATGAAAACCTGTATCTTCCTACCCTAGAAGATTTAACAGGGTATTGGCATGGCATTAATTTCCCGCAGCGGAGACCAGTGGAGAGCCCTAGACGCTTCACTCACTCTGGAGGAGCTGCAGACGGCGATTGCGGAATTCCTCAACTGTAAGGCCCCTGGTGCGGATGGTCTGCCCATGGAAATCTACAAGCAGTACACGGGAATCCTTTTACCTTAATTACTGACGGTGTTTAATGCTGCTAGGGAGCAACGGGTCTTACCCCCTTCTATGTCCACAGCCAACATTGTCTTGATATTAAAACCTGGAAAGGACCCTGTGGATCCGGGTTTGTATAGACCCATATCCTTGCTACCAAGTGACATTAAACTCCTAGCCAAAATCCTGGCACTTAGATTGAACGGGGTCATTACGTCCGTTGTGCACCCAGACCAGGCTGGATTCATGCCCAACAAGTCCACGGCGGTGAACCTAAGGAGACTCTTTCTGAATATGCAATCTCCAGCAGATAACATAGGACAGAGGGCCCTGCTTTCACTGGACGCTATGAAGGCCTTAAATAGCGTTGAGTGGTAGTATCTGTGGGGAATTCTCCAGAAGTTTGGATTTGGGGAAACATACATTTTATGGGTTCGCTTACTTTATTGCTGCCTGCATTCGGGCATCGGGTAGTATGTCTCATGCTTTTGCTTTGGCTAGGGGCAGGAGACAAGGGTGTCCGTTGTCACCCTTGCTCTTTGCACTAGCCATTGAACCCCTGGCAATTAAAATCAGAGACCACCCGGGTATTGCTAGCTTCCGTTATGGAGACAGACAGGAAAAAGTGATGCTTTACGTACGCGGATGACACAATGATTCTGCTTGGAGACGTCGAAGGTTCCCTTAAGAAAACTATGTCCACCATAACGGAATTTGGTACATATTCAGGTCCCAAGATCAACTGGACAAAGTCCTCCCTAATGCTCAATGACGCGGGGGGTACACATTCCAATGCTAGCTCCATACCACTGGCTACCTCCTTCAGGAACTTGGGGGTCCAGGTGATGCCCAGTATCCTTTACTATGGGAGGCTGAATATCTCCCCACTGCTGCAAAAATTCCGGGATCGGATTAAAACATGGAATTCGCTCTGCCTGTCGTAGCTCGTATGGTAAACCTGATCAAAATGATTCTGATGCCCCAGCCACTCTATGTGCTGCACAACTTACCGGTAGTGGTCCCCCTTAAGACATTTCGAATAGTGAACTTCCTATCCCGCAAGTTGATATGGAAGAACCGCTCCCCTAGAATTAAACCTGAACATCTGCAGCGCCCTAAGGATGAGAGGGGTCTAGCAATGCCAAATTCCTGGCTGTACTATCTAGTCGCACAGTTACAGCACCTGATAGGAGTGATGAGTTGGGGTAAGGAGTGCTAAAGGCAGCTCCTTCGAGACCGTGATGCTGCATACAGTGAAAGGAGAGTCTAATCCAGTGGCCCTGGAGGTTCTGGCCTTCGGTAAACCACATAAGATATACCTGACTTATTACCTTATTCAAAAAGTATGGAATAAAACTAGATATCTGCAGGGAGTGACTGAATACACGGAATTTGGCCCGATCTGGTCTAATGGAACCTACCTTGAAATTACCAAGTTGCAACACGGGGCCTTATGGAAGAGGTACAAGGTGTTATACAT
This sequence comes from Aquarana catesbeiana, assembly GCF_042186555.1. Taxonomy (NCBI): domain Eukaryota; kingdom Metazoa; phylum Chordata; class Amphibia; order Anura; family Ranidae; genus Aquarana; species Aquarana catesbeiana. Next base: position 550,656,703 of record NC_133324.1, read on the forward strand.
TAGTCATATTTTCCATAACGGAGTAAAACAGCCATCTTCCATGTGCTTTTATTATATGCAATTAAGGCATGCTGTGACAGCTCAAAGTAGATCTTCTGAATGGTCTCCTTCTCCGACACCATTGTTTAATTTGATCAAGAGCCTCTACCACCAAGGGATTTATATCACAACATTATAGTATGTTATTGCAGAATTTTCTGAAAAAACACCCTCTGCGAATGCAGGATAAATGGGAGGGAGATGTAGGTCAGATGGATGGGGACCAATGGGAAGAAGTGCCAATCTGTTCACTGAATGTCTCGGAGAGGCTAACGCAACTGTACATCTTACTGAGGGTGTACTATACCCCCAATAGAATGTATATTATGGGTCTCAGGCACACCCCGCTATGTACTAGATGTAAACGAGACCATGGTGACTTGATCCATCTACAGTGGAGGTGCTCAAAATTACATTCTTATTGGAAGTGAGTGGTGGACACCATAAACAGGATATTTCAGATCTCTATGCCTCTAGACCCCAAACCCTGTTTGCTCAATTTGCTGGAGGTGTTTGAAAAGAGTGTACTAGAGTAGCAGTTATCAGAACCCTATTACTGGTGTGCAAGTTAATAATGATACATTGGAAGTCAGAGGACCCTCCTACGATTAAGGAATGGATCACTGCAGCGGGAAATATGCTCCGGATAGAGAAAGTCATATACCAACATAGCGGATGCACCCAAAAGTTTGAAAAACTCTGAGGCCCATGGCTTGATGTACCTGGGCTTGTCCCGGTGGATCTGGTTATGGGTAGGTTACTAGGTCTGAATGCCGGTTGAAACTGATCTCAACAACATTGGAATGGGAAACATAGGACTCGGATGAGAGTCTTTTATTGCACCATACTAGAGATCCGGTTATGTTCAATCCGCAGTGTGATTATGTTTACTGTGCTCTGAGATTGACTACTCGTGAAGCCTCTGTGTGTATGTATATGTTTACTGTAATAAACTTTTTCTTTGGCTTAAAAAAAAAAAAAAAAAAAGAATTACACCCCAAAACCATTCTGCTAATCCTCCAGAGTAAGGAGATACTATATGTGTGAGACTTTTACACAGCCTGGCCACACAGAGGGAACCAGGATCCAAGAAGCACCTTAAAGTGATTGTGACCCTGCACCTTGTAAAAAACAGCTCAGTTTAAGAGAGAAATTCAAGGCAAAACATACTATAAACTCACTTTTTTTTTGGGGGGGGGGTGTGTCAAAGTAAAACTAAAATAATGTGGTTGCATAAGTGTACACACCATGAAACCTGACATTTTCACAGGGATGTGTAGACTTTTTACATTCATTCTCTCTACATGCAGTCCCCGAGTTACAAACAAGATAGGGTCTGAAGGTTTGTTCTTAAATTGAATCTGTTTGTAACTCAGATCAGGTACATTTAAGTCTAGCTCCAGTCCAAAAAACTATTTTTAAGCTTTTTGGATAGCATAGGGAAGGGTTAACACCCCTGTAACATTTGTTTTGCTCTCTGTGCCCCTGTTCAGAAGATTTCACCTCACTTTCTGTCCCTAATTGGATTTTGAAAATTTGGATGGTTGTGGAAGCAAGCCTTGCTGATAAAGCATCAGGGGAGGCACCTTTTTCCCATAATAACCCTTACAGGAGTGAATTTCCCTTCCTAGGGGTAGATTTCCTCGCACTCCCTGTTGTCTCCCTCCGTTTGTAACTAGAGGGCCGCCTGTATCTATATATAAATTAAAAAACAAAAACACTGTAAATACCTTTTTTATAAGTGATCACATTCCTTCTATTCTTAGCTGCATAACAGCTGAGGAAGAGACGCAGCAGTACATTGAGCTTACCAGTGAATGGCTGTGCATTAAAATTCAAATTAATTTTAATGCACATAAACACAATATAATACCCAATTATTTGTTAAAATATAGAAGATGATGTTACGCCAAGTAAATAGACACCAAAACATGTCACGCTTGATGGGCATGGCCGGGATGCGAGACCAAGCGGACATGAGGCAGCAGAGCTCCGATCCTGACACCATCCTACATCCATCCTGGGACTTCAATTCCTCACCCGGCTTACCTGTACCGTCATCCAGGGCTCCAAGAAGGCATCTAGCACACCGGGGGCTCCCCCGATGTCCCCTGGCTCCGATCCTCCCACAATAAGCCAAGCTCTCTCCGCCTCCCTTCCTCGGCGGCGGCTAGATTGGACACGAGGTAGCAATCGGCCAAGATATCTGTCAGCACACAGATGGCCCCGGTGGCTGGGGACCCAGCTGCACCCACTTTGGCAGACATCATGGAGGCAATAAGAGCCTGGAAGGACACCCTGATGGTAAAAATCAATCACATGGCCACTGAAATCGGCCTGATCCATCACAATATGGACAAATTCAGGTCCAGGGTTTCTGAGGCAGAGGAGCGCAGCTCCCATCTGGAGGAATCCACCAGGACAGATTCTAGAGAACTCCACGCTCTGCAGATGCAAGTGAAGGCACTGCAAGACAAGGCAAATGATACAGAAAACCGCCTCAGACGCAACAACATCCGCGTCCTCGGTCTACCTGAAAAGGCGGAGGGCCCAAGACCTGCAGAGTTTGCAGAGACATTCCTTACACAGCTGCTGGACCTTCCTGCTATGCCACCCATGTTTGTCGTGGAATGAGCTCACAGGGTCCCGGCCCCCCCAGTTCCTGGTGCACTTGGACCGGATCCTGACAGCCGCCTGTGTTGGAAAACACCTCCACTATGAAGGCATCAAGATCCTTCTTTTTCCCGATTATTCACCTGAGATCCAGCAACGTCGTCGTTCCTTTACTGAGATCCCCCAAGAGACTCTGGGAGCAAGGTCTTGAGTATAGCCTCCTGTACCCGAGCAAGCTCCGTGTGACAGACGGTGGCAGGGCCAGGTTCTTTGAGTCTCCCGAGGCCGCTGTGTTGCTGGCGTATGTGCTACACAAGGTCTTCTGATACCATGATCCCTGGGATCTAGGACACAGCAAGTATAACGGCCATCGGGCCTTCCACGGTTTCCCCTTCGTTATGCTATCGTTGCTGTTTGAATTTTCCTCCCTGATCTTACACATCTCACCCCAGGTCCCTTCCTGCTATTATGTCTGCCGAGAACCCCTTAATATCCTGCTGCAGGGCTTTATAGCTATCATACATTTATACAGGAGCCCAACATAAGGAGCAAGAGGTTGCCACATTGCTCCACCTCTCTAAACTTCTATTTTGTCTCCTTTGATACCTCGGGGCACAGAGAGCTGGACTTCCTAAAAGCTCTCCCTGTTGACTTCCCCATTCCCCCCCCTCCCACTGCCCTGCTGTAGCTCCAGAGTACTGTTAGTGGTTCAGTTTTGGGTACAGGTTGCTACCTTGACCCCCCCCCCCCTCATAGTTTGGGGGGTGTTGGGTAAAAGCAGGGTTTAGCACTAAGTGCTCGGGGTGTTTTCTCTTTTAATTTTGGTTAAGTTTAAAGTTTCTGTTTTTAACTGCATAGTTACTTTACCGGTGTGAAATTACTGCCCATCCATTGTATTGCACAATATCCATATGCCCCACTTTTATGACGTACCTAGTGGATTATGGCATTGCGTCACTGAGACATTCTCCGTACTCTCTTGGAACGTACGGGGCCTCAACTCCAGATTTAAGAAGGCACGCCTCTTCCAATATATCAAGTTTCCATCTTGGTAAATAAATCGCTACCTTGTGTGATCGAGGTGGTCCACACAGACCCACAAGGGAAATATGTCATACTAGTAACCCAACTCTGGCAACAGCATTATGTTTTTGTAGGAATCTATATCCCAACACCATTCCAACCCGCTACCCTACTTCAGACGATTGCCCCATACTGCCCTGCCAAGTTACTTCTGCTGGGAGATTTTAACGCAGTTCTATCTACAGACCATCAGCCACTAAATCCTCTACAGGGGAACTATTGAAGTGGGCCTTATCGGCTGGTCTGATGGAGGCCTGGAGGTGGAAACAACCTGTAACTAGAGCTTATTCATGGTTCTCCACCTCATACAAAACTTACTCCAGAATTGACCTTGCCTTCGCTAATCCTGCTATGCTAGCGGATGTGGTAAGAGTTCAGTAACTCCCCAGTGATCTGTCTGACCATAGCCCTCTGGCTTTGGAGCTGCGTTCCCCAATGGTGCAGAGTGGTTCCATGTGGCATTTGGGCGCTCACTGGATATCGCACCCTGATATCTCAGACCAAGCCTCATCCATTCTGAAAGAATACTGGAGCATTAATGCGGGGTCCTCTTCCCCAGAGGTAACTTGGGATGCTTTTAAGGCTTACACCAGGGGCCATTACATATCTGTCATTAAGGTGGTAAAAACTAACCAACAGGCCTATTACGGTGCATCTGCAGTCTGATGTCCAGAATTGTGAATGATATAAAATTTAAACTCGCGCTAAATGGTGAAAAAACAGTGGAAAAGAAAACTAAAGCAGCTGCCACACACAAAGTGCTACTCACTAGAAATGTAAAATTATAAAAATGTGGCACTCGCAAATGTTATTAAACATGTGTAACTAAGTGTAGATAAGTGCAGATGTGAATATACAAAGCAAAAAACGTATAAAGTCCAAATAAGTATGCTGAATGTTCTCATCCACAAGGGAAAAAAAAAAAAAAAAAAACTTAAGAAGTGCAATGGACCACAGACGCTCCAGAACTTTTCAGGTGCAGACATGCTACTCCCACTTGCCAAATGGCGATGACCCCCAGCTTTGCAGTCTGGGGGTCACTTCAGGCTTATGTGATGGTATCCAGAGAAGGTTCAGAGAAGTCCAGATTTATTCCAACAGGTATGCTTTGGACCCCTTAGTAGCGAACTTTGACTTATTGCAGGCCTCCAAGAGGGCACTACAACCTAGAAGAGGTCACTAGACTGACCGTTCACAATGCTAAAAAACAGTTCTTTGAACAAGGGGAGAAAAATGGCAAACTGTTAGCCATGATGTCACAACAAGATGCCCTTCTTACAGTGATCTCAGAAATTACCTCTCGCACAGGTGAGGCAATCCCCTCCCCCACAGGCGTTTTGCGTGATTTCCACAACTATTATCAAGGCCTCTATGACTCTACACTACCAACTACTTTAAACCCACAATTCCTTGCCTCTCTCCTTGACCCAGTAGCTCTGGGTTGGCCCTCAGATGAGCAAAGGCTACACCCGATACGTCCGATCACCTCGGACGAGGTCCTAGCGGTTATTCAGTCCCTTCCTGTAAGCAAATCTCCAGGCCCTGATGGCCTCCCCATGGAGTTCTACAAAACTCAGGGCAAGCTGCTGGCCCCTCTTTTAGCTTCCCTTTTCACGCATTGTTTAACTGAAGGTCCATGAGGCACACGTGATCCTTATTTATAAACCCCCTAAAGACCCGAAGTTCTGCGCCTCATACAGACCTATTGCACTCCTTAATAATGACTTGAAGATTCTTACTAAACTCCTCACAATTAGGATTAATCCCGTCCTGTCCTCTATTATTGACCCTGACCAAACCAGGTTTATGACCCACAAGTCTACAGACATTAATCTGCAAAGACTGTTCACGAATATTCACACCCACCATGATAATCAGGGTTCCAGAGTTATCGTCTCTTTAGATATTGAAAAGGCATTTGGCACTGTGGAGTGGCCTTTCCTGTGGGAGTTCCTTAGGAGAATGGGGTTCCCCCTGGTTTTTATTCAATGGTTACAAATAATATACAGGTCCCAGACTGCTGCTATCAGATTGGGAGGTCTTCTCTCACCCTCATTCCAGCGGTTCTGAGGTACACGGCAGGGCTGTCCTCTCTCCCTGGCCCTTTTTGCCATGGAACCTGTGGCTGAAGCTCTTTGTACGTCACCCCTCATCAGGGGCCTGTAGCTGGAGGAGAGGGTAGTTCTGTACGCAGACAACCTCCTGTTCCTCAATGATGCTGGTCCCTTCCTGCAAGGTGCATTACAGGTCTTGAACTCATTTTCAGTTGTGTATGGGCTCAGAGTGAATTGGTCCAGATCCTTACTGTTTGCTATTGACTCAGGAGCTCAAAAGGGACATGGCGTCTGATTTACAGCTTCAATGGGTAGATGAATTCACTTGTAGAAAAAAGTGCAGCGCTGGAAAATATGTAAATTGTGACATTCAAACACAGTGATTAAAGTGGTATCATTACAAAAAATATTAACAAAAATAAATAAAATAAAATATTCAACCGTGTCCATAAACAGAAGATGGTCTGAATTGCCCAAATTAATGAGGCTACCAAAGACCAAAAGATAGTGTCCAGAGATTATATTATAATATAGTATGGTGACTTCACTGCAGATGTATAGATGTAACATTCACCGCATATGTTGCCCGTCACCTTGGTAGGATTAAAGGCTTACCAAAGAGCCCTTTCAATAGGCTTAGTAGAATCAATGGTGGAATCCTTGGATACTCCCTCCAATAATCGATCCACAGTCGTTCAGAGAGGACATCCTTCTCAAAGACACCTCAATCCACTTACTTCCAGGATGGGGAGTACACATTAAAAGGAATTCTCCCCTCATGCATACACCATGGATGTCCAATGAGGCTCCGGTGAACGGGGATTACATACAATAAAAAAAATATCCAGGGAGAGGAAAAAACTCCAATAGTGCAGAGAGCCTTTTACATTCCTTTATTTAAAATTTACGAGAAGCATGCATAAAAACAAACATTCCTTGCAAGGGTTTTAAAATAAGCTCCAAATCGTATCGATCGTTCGGCGCATGTGCCGTGCGTGTCTAACCTACGACAGAGTGTGTGAACCCAGGAGGTGACGTATGCGTTTCACACTGACCTCAGTGCTTCTTCAAACCAGAGGTTTTCAGAGGTTTGAAGAAGCACTGAGGTCAGTGTGAAACGCACGTGTCACCTCCTGGGTTCAGACACTCTGTTGTAGGGTAGACACGCACACACGCACGGCGCATGAGCGGAACGATCAATAAGATTTGGAGCTTATTTTAAAACCCTTGCAAGGAATGTTTATTTTTATGCACGTTTATGCATGTTTTATGCATGCTTCTCGTAAATTTTAAATAAAGGAAGGTAAAAGGCTTTCTCTCCCTGGATATATTTTTTTTTATCGCTGTACGCGTTCACCATTCACCGGAGCCTCATTGGACAACTATGGTGTATGCATGAGGGTAGAATTCCATTGATATGTACTCACTATCCCAGAAGTAAGTGGATTGAGGTGTTTTTGAGAAGGATGTCCTCTCTGAACGACTGTGGATCGATTGCTGGAGGGAGTATCCAAGGGTTCCACCATTGATTCTACTAAGCCTATTGAAAGGGCTCTTTGGTAAGCCTTTAATCCCACTAAGGTGACGGGCAACATATGAGGTGAATGCTACATCTATACATCTGCAGTGCAGTCACCATACTATATTATAATATAATCTCTGGACACTATCTTTTTGGTCTTTGGTAGCCTCAATAATTTGGGCAATTCAGACCATCTTATGTTTATGGACACGGTTGAATATTTTATTTTATTTATTTTTGTTAGTATTTTTTGTAATGATACCACTTTAAATCACTGTGTTTGAATGTCACAATTTACATTTTTTCCAGTGCTGCACTTTTTTCCACATGTTCCGTCTGTGCCCCATATCAGGGTTATAGTGTTTAGCTGCAGGACAGCTTTCAAAAGTTTTTTATAATTTAAATCACATTCACATTTTCACCTAGCGCAAATTTTTCTTTTTTTTTATAATAGATTAATTCACTTACCTAGAGGTCAAAGTCTCCCGTGAAATAACCAATTACACCCCGCTGAACCTGACCCCAGTTGTTAAACAGGTCAAGACTAAACTGAAAGCATTTGAGAATCTTCCCCTGTACCTACTAGGGCGTGTTAACTTAATTAAAATTAAAGTTCTCCCTAAATTCAACTAACTGTTCCGCAATTCTCTGCAATGGATTCCCAAATTCTTTTTTATGCATTTGCATGGTATGCTCTCCTCTTTTCTTTGGGGTCCACGCCCCCCTCGCTTTAAGCTGTCCACATCAATACGCCCTATTTCACAAGGCGGCCTAGCGCTACCCGAGTGTCACAAATACTATATTTCTACCCAGCTGGTCACTTTGGCCTGGTGGCTGAATCCAGACTTAATTCATCTATGGTACTGGAGGCTGCAATACTATACTACGCTCCGTTGAGGATCTTAAAATTTCTGCCTTTCTGTGGCCCTAGAGCTCCGTAAGACTTAACACCCTCAATGCTCACTACTCTCAGGGCCTGGAAGGTGGGACTTGCCAGGGAGCGTTATTTACACTCAGCGGGTTTTCCAAATTCTCCCCTATGGAAAAACACTATGCTACCTCAACTGTTTAAACTCCCTCAGCCTGTGGCCTGGACTAAATTTAACATCAAATTAATGAAAGATGTCTCACGTCAGATCTATCACTCCACCCCTTTGACTATTTTGTCTCCAACCACAACGTCCCCCCAGTGTATCTTTTCAGATATTTACAACTCTCCCAGGCGTTCAGGAGTCAATTTCACCATGAGGAGAGCCAGCTGGTGACCTTGGATTTGGAAAGGATTACAAAGTTATGAATGCTCAGAAAAGGCCACTTCTATTCTCTATGCACATCTCCTTAAGGCATCTTCTCCGGAGCTATCTGCGCTTCGTCAACACTGGTTTACTGTTGTTCCCGAGTTAAATCCTGAGGACAGGGAGGACTTGTTGGACTTTGTATTTAAAATGTTAGTTTCCCTACGTGACCATCTCATCCATTTCAAAATTGTTCACAGAGCTCACCTTACCCGTATAGATATAAAATGGGACCTGCCCACTCTCCAGCATGCTGGCTCTGTGCTTATCCTCAAGGGCACTTTTATATTTTGGTGCTGCTCTGTAAAAGTTCTATTTTGAACACAGGTACCATCGGTAATCAATTCGCTGGCCGACACCCCCATTGCCCTCTCCCCAAAGATGTGCCTGCTGGGCCTGATTGAGGATATAATTCCTAGTGTAGCAGAGAAAACCATGACCGGTTTCATACTAGGAATACTCATGCTCATGCTAGGAAAGCCATTACGCTCCGCTGGAAAAAGCGATCCAATCTTTTCATTTCTTTCTGGAAACTGCAAGTTAATAATGCCCTACCATATTATAAAGATACATACCATCAGAGTTTGTCCCAAAAAATATAAGGTCGGGGCCAAATGGCTAGCGGAGCCTTCTACGGCAGTGTATAGTTAAATCCCTGCACATGCTTAACGGGTGTGCATGGGGCTCCTTAATGCTTCTGAAAATATTAACCAGAATGGTCTGTGATATACCAGTTTCCCTAATTTTTATTTTTTGTGTTGTACGTTGTACAGTCTTTGAGGCCGCATTATAATAGGCCTAATATTCTTGCCTTAAGATTCTATGTGCCCGTGTGGGCCAAGTGCCCTGAGACTGGAAAGTTGCGCTTTAAGTGCACAGTTTTGTACTGCACTGAAAATGAATAAAAGGAGCTTAATAAAAAATATTTTAAAAAAGTCACACTTTAAATTTGCATCTGCCCGTGGCATAGCGCCACACTACAGTACCTAAAAATCCCCATAAGTGACACTTTAAAAGACGTTACAGGTTACCAATTTAGGGTAACACAGGAGGTCTGGAGTGAAAAGTATTGCTCTCACTCAGAGGTTCACGGCGATATTTCACGTGTGGTGCAATTGCCCTTTACATATACATGTCGGACCAGTGCTTTATTTTTATTATCCATTTTATTTAAAAATACATTTTTACAGTTGCTTTTTTTTAATCAATTTTATTGCTAATCACAAGGGATAAACAGCATCCCTTGTGACAGCATGGGCCATGATAGGTCCTCTTTAAAGATAGATCTAGGAACTATTAGACCCCAGACCTCTCCTCTGACCTCCATAGTAGCCAACCAGACACAGATCGGTCAGATTGGCTGCTTCCCTGGCCAGTGACAACACGATTCTGACATTACACAGTGGGAGGAACAACATCAGTTCCTCTGTGTGCCCGGACCCAGATGCTGCCAGTCGTTTCCTTACCAGGACAGTGGAAAATTTGGGGACACTGACTCTGTTTACACTAGTACTGATATGGCGGTAATCAGGACGCAGGTATGGCGGTGATCTGGACGCTGGTATGGGGTATGGCAGTGATCTGGACCCCGATATGTGGTATGGCAGTGATCAGGACGCTGGTATGGGGTATGGCAGTGATCAGGACGCTGGTATGGCAGTGATCAGGACGCTGGTATGGGGTATGGCAGTGAAACCGGAACGATGGTATGGGGTATTGCAGTGATAAGAACGCCGGTATGGTGTAATGGCATGAGCACTGGTGACAATGGGACAGCTAAAATGGGCTGCCCGCACACTTTATTGTTGTTACCCTTGAGGCAGTGATCAGGGACACTGGGGCAGGCTGGCACTGCAGTCTGAGTGTGCATTCAGGCTGAAAGGCTGCAGCATTGGTGCTCTCTGATGTGATCTCTTATGTGATTGCTGTGATTGGAAACAGTAATCACATGGTACAAGACCATGTAAACTGCTGTGTCTGGGGCACACACAGATCCCCAGGCTCCTGGGTGTGCGCTCTGCCGATGCGGGGTAACATTAGAGGTCGACCGATATATCGGCCGATATTTGGCTTTTTTTACTTAATCGGCATCGGCCGATTGTGCTGATAAAAAAAGCCGATTATAACTTCAGCCTGACTCGCAAATGACTTCTGTAATAGAAGTCAATTGCAAGTTTTCTGAAGGTTTCTTCTCTCCTCCTCTGGGCAGCCTGCCAAATCTGATAAGAAGATACATTTGTATCTCTTGGGATTCTTTTATCAATAGACTGAACTCCGTGTGTAGAAGTTCTCAGTTTAACCATTTAAAGACTAAATCTTTTTTGACATTTGTTGCTTACAAGTAAAAATTCTGTATTTTCTGCTAGAAAATCACTTGGAACCCCCAAACATTATATATATTTTTTTTAGCAGAGACCCTAGGGAATAAAATAGCGGTTGTTGCAATATTTTATGTCACACGGTATTTGCGCAGCGGTCTTTCAAACGCAATTTTTTAAAATAAAATACACTAATTAAAAAAAAAAAAAAAAAAAGCAGTAAAGTTAGCCCATTTTTTTTCGTCCAAAAGTTTTGGTTACCTGTTTTTGTGTATTTAATATTTAAGATAGATATAGTTATTTTTTTTTAATCTAAATTATACATACAAGTGAACTGATTGGAGGTTTGTTTTGTTCAATAAATGTTTAAATATAAAAAATTTTTTGTATCACTTATTACTTAAGGTTGCTTTCACACTGGACCGGGCATGCGTTGACGGTAAAACGCTGTTAGTTTTAGCGGCGCTTTACTGTCATTTTAGCGGCACTATTCGGCTGCTAGCGGGGCGCTTATAACCCAGCTAGCGGCCGAGGAAGGGGTTAAATGCGCCCCTGAAGTGCTGCTGCCGAAACGCTTTTCAGCCGCTTCGGCAGCGGTGCGCATTCATTTCAATGGGCAGGAGTGGTGGAGGAGCGGTATACACCGCTCCAAAGACATCCTGCCAGCGCATCGTCTCAGTGTGAAAGCACTCGGGATATCACACTGAGACTGTAGGGAAGCCGTTTTACAGGCACTTTACAGGCGCTATTTTTAGCCCAAAAGCGCCTAAAAAAATGCCCCAGTGTGAAAGGGGTCTAACTGTTAGATTTTTTTGAGATGAAGGGGGGAAAAAAAAATTTAAAAAAATTAAAATCGGCCTAATATATCGGCCCAAAAAAATCGGCATCACATATCGGCCATCGGCCACCGCGATTTCTAAATATCGGCATCGGCCAGAGAAAAACCCATATCGGTCGACCTCTAGGTAACATACAGGTAAATTAACCCCCATTGGCGCTGCTTCCTGTCTGCCCACAGCCTATAAACAGTTAAAGCAACAATCAACACTTCATTAAGATCGGTGTTCAATATTTACAGACTGAAGCTGAAGGGTACTTTAAAAAGCTTCAGCAAAGCCTGCTGAAAGCTCTGCTAATGCATTGTCAAAGCTTGCTGTTCACACTGCTCTTATACAAACTGAAGCCTGTGATAAACAGGCCTTACTAAACTCTGTTCGTCAATTCTAGCTCCCCTCCACTCTCTGCAGAACACATAAGGGGGATTTACTAAAACTACAGCGTGCAACATGTGCAACATGTATTGAAACCAATCAGCTTCCAGGTTTTATTGTCAAAGCTTAATTGAACAAGTTAGAAGCTGATTGGCTACCATGCTCAGCTGCACCAGATTCTGAGTGCTCCAGTTTAAGTAAATCTCCCTATCATGTCCCACTCCAGCTTAAAAAAGTGTGCCAGCCTAGAGAGATTTGCTGTAGATATTGCCGTTTACCTTCTACTATAACTAAAGGCAATTTTTTTTCTTTTTGGATAGAGTGGAGAGGGATTTGAACACCTGTCAGGCTTTTATAAAGTAAAAGTAAAAGAGAATATAAAAAAATTTGGGTCGTCACCAGAACAGGAATAGAGGGGAAATTTTCCAGTGGAGATACTAGTTCGGGTGACCCTGGTGACAACCAAAGATTCCCTTTTACTACTTATTTTAGCTATGGGGCAGGAAGTGAAGGGACATCTCCACAATGTGACACAGATGAAAATAATAATATTATTATCAATAATACTGACAGGAGTTTTACTCTCCCTAACGCTATCCAAAATGTAAAAAAAAAATAAAAAGGTTTTGCCTTCAATTCTACTTTAGGGGGTTGATTACACTTGTGATAGGGGGTGGCAAAAACAGATGGCTGAGCTGCTTTTTTACACTGCAAAAGCAGCCGGAACACAGGTGTAAACGTGCCGCAGCAAAAATGATACCCCTTATCTCATTCGATGGGCAGTACTACTGCCCAACATAACCCATGTTATAACCCACTCACCTTGCAGCTGTAGGTAATGCACCCAATAGTGTAACATTTACAGTATTAAAACAGGTGACAAGGAGGAGACCTATCAATACTTCTTCACCTGTCAAACAACTCTGAAAAGTGATCCATTGCAGAAAAGCATATATCAGGGGCAAATATAACCATTGCAAATAGTATGTATGAGAGACAGGCATAGGCCGATCCTTGACAAAGCAAGTGACTATTACTTAGGGCAAGAAAAAAGTGAGCAGGAATATTTTTAGAAGCAATAAAAAAATAAAAATAAATAATAATAATTAAATAATAATTAAAAAAAGAAAAAAAAAAAAAAAAAAAAAAGATAGTCAAACTTGACATCTATTTTCAGGTGAACTTTCCCTCCCAGCAACCTTACCTTGTTCTTTTTGCAAACATCCCCCCGTTTCATCGCCAATAAAAAACAATCCTTCATCAAAGCTGATTTGATCATATTTTTCAAAGTTTACTAAAAGGTGTGATGAAAGTGGGTGATATAGGGTGCTGCCATTGGGCTTCCACTTTTCAGACTGGAAGATTTCTTGGTGGGCATGCAGCTGTACAAAACAAGTTCCTGAAAGAAAAAAGATAAAATGACCACAAAGTAAATGAAGGCTACTATTCAAAGGTGATTGAACTCCCTAAAGACAAGAATACAAAACTTCTATTTTTTTTTTTTTTTTACATTTAGAATATTCTTTTATTATGAAGTTTGGAAGAAGGGCAATTCTCATAAGCCCCACCCCTTATAGACTCCGCTCACTTCGTCCCCTGTATTCCACCCATAGCAATAGTGCTGTAACCTATAGTGATAACACTGTAGCCCATAGCAATAATGCTGTAACCTATAGTGATAACACTGTAACCCATAGCGACAACCAGCCCCAGCCTTCATGACGCAACAGCTGACTGCTTACTACTGGGATGTGAGAGCCCCTCAATCGGCTGGAGGTGCAGTGATCGGTTGGGATCATCTCTGGGAAGGAGCCCCGTGTCCTCTTCTATACGGTTTACTGTACACAGTCATCCTCTCCGCACTCCAGACAGGGATCGGGCTGTGCAGTGACAAAGGACACGGACCGATCACTGGGCACTGCTCTGATAAGCGCATGATGAGACGGTGATCACTGTCAGTGGGCAGCAGTTAGGATATAACCAGTCAGGCACCATAGTGACTGACAGGGAACAGTACTGTACAATACACCGGCGAGAAGGTGTCTGTACTGTATACACTGGCTGGCATCTCATCTGCTGACTGTACCCCCATCATCATCCCCCATCATGTACAAGTTCCCACACAGTATGGGGAGTCTACAAGTCTCAGCCCTGTCACCAGTGATACTATACTATATACACTATACTATAGGAGAGGAACCAACACTATATATAGTAATGAAGCTGGCACAGTACTATAAGGCTCGGTTCACACAGGGGCAACACGACTTGCAGGCAGACTCTGTGAGGCGACCTGCACACGACTTCAGTATAGAAGTCAATGCAAGTCGCCTCAAAAGTAGTACAGGAACCTTTTTCTAAGTCGGAGCGACTTGAGTCGTTCCTATTAGAACAGTTCCATAGTACAGAACGGGACGCGAGTTGCCAGGCGGCTAAGTCGCCTGACAAGTCGCCCCCTGTGTGAACCGAGTGTAAGAGAGGCGACAACACTGTACTGTATCACACTGAACAATATTAGTGGACCTTGCACTGTTCTATATCACTCCATACTATATCGCTCTTACCCTGTGGGTGGCGGTGATGGGTCGGTAGTTCTCCTCCCCCGGTATGGTGGAGATTCATGTCTAGTTAATAAAACAATACAATAGGTAAAGCAGTACATAACCAATTAGAATCCATCTTCCTCTGGTCTTGCTTTAGTAAAATAAATTCTATTCTAATTGGATGCTTTAAATTGCTGCACTTTGCATTGTGGATAAAATATGAGCATAGTATAGCACTAATCTTACTGAGACAGGGTGAATTTTCACAGTACGTTTCATTTTTCTTTTCGACCACTGGTGAACTGTTGCAGGGACAACATGCTCAGCAGGCTCCCATCCCTGGTGTGCGGGCTCCTAGTTCCATGCTGTGTACACTGTCTGTCCACGTGCCGGGATGAAGACTCCGAGCATCATCCTGCCTCCACATCCCGGACTGTCTCCCATCACACACCCTTCACGTGCCAGGTGTAAACCTGTGTGGACACACCTACCGATCCCTAGAGACACCTACCTGGCAGGGCTGGGCTGCCCCTACTCCAGGCTCGGTGACTACTATCCTGGGGGCTGGACCTTCCAGATCTCCACCCTCTGGTGCAGGGAGCAAATTAGGGAGCTCAACAGGCAGGCCAGGTCGGTATTTCAGCCCGCCCTAATAAACTCCCATTAAACACAATAGGGGACAGGCAGGCAGCCAGTAAGCATGGAGAAACTGTTACTCATGGTTTCTAAATTACAGTTGTAATGATTTTTCGAACAGACGGTCTGTTGCTAGGCAGATTAGCAAAAAAAAGAAAAAAATCCCGCTTAGACTTTTTTTTCTAATCTACCTAGCAACAGCAGAGAGCGAGAGAGATATATCAAAATATACAGATATACACAAAGTTAAAAACTCAACAGAAAAAATAATTACGGTGTAGACTTTATTTTTATTAATTTTTATTTTTTCCCTGCAAACTGGTGGGGCGCTGCCCCAGGAACACCTATGGAGCTTCCACTGAAGAAGGGATATATAAATAATAAACAACACAATACATAGCAAAACACAGGTTAAAAACTTGTATGAAATAAAAAAAAAAAAATATATATATATATATATATATATATATATATATATATATATATATATATATATATATATATATATATATATATATATATATATATATATATATATATACTCAATTTGAAGTGTCATATACTTTTTCCACACTACAATGCACATCATACCAGCATTATGGTGTGAACAGGGTACCTAGAAAACAATTGTGTACGCTAGTGGTGACCTGCGTTTATTTAGTGTTGAAAAACACAGGTCACCGCACATAGAGTGACCAAGCCCTTAAAGAGGAACTTCAGCCCCGTCAATGAATTTCTCTTTCCATGTGCCACTTACCTTTGCTGCTATTTGAAGGATAAACATTTTCACAAGGCAGGGATCCTGTGTTGTCCCTTTTATCACCCACTGCTCTTCCCCCACATGTCCCCTCCTGTACTGCCGTCTTGAATCAGGACTTGTTGTTTACCTCATTAAAATTAGTAAAATTACTTATTTTTTTCTTAAAAATGGTCCATTTTCTTAGTTTAGACATTTGATATGTTTGTGATTTTCTATTGTGAATACAATGTGGCTTTGAGTTTTGCACATTATTGTATTCTGTTTATATGTAGATTTTACACAGCGTCCCAACTTTTTTGGAATCGAGGTTGTACATTATTGACAACCTCTTCATCCAAGATGATCATGCCTTTGTTTATTGTTGAAAACTATGAGTCAGTTGTATAATTTTAAGGTGAATTTAAAAAAAAACACAAGCAGTAAGTGTGATGCTCTAAAACGCACAACAAAATGCCCCCTGCTGGAGCTTGCTCTCAACCTGCCTGTACAGTAAAAAGCTGCATTTTACCAAGCAGGATAGTGTAAACGTGACCTTGAATATTTGGAGAATCTCTCTAATTAGGACACAGGGTGCAAAAAAAAAAAAACACACACGTGGTTCTAATCCATTACAAAAAATATGGCATTCTACTATAATGGTTTATCGTTACTTTAGGACTTTTTTCTGCAATATAAAAAAAAAAAAAAAAAAAAAAAAAAACGGTTTTAAACCAATAAAAAAAAAAAGAAGAATACCACATTTACAGCATTATGAAATACAAGAGAAAAGATACACAAGCCATACCCCATTGTCCTCCACTTACTAGTTTATAAAAATGAAGAAGTCACAGCACCTGCCTGAGCATCTCCTTCCAAAGCGTTTTACTTCAATTCTACAATTAAGTTCAAATGGACGGTAAAATGCATTTGAGGGAGCAGCTCAGGAGGGCGATAGGAGTTCCTTGGAATAATAACTTAGCAAATGGAGAAGACTGGAGGGCTGCATATGTGTCTTTTCTAAAGTATAGTATTGGTTGGGGAGGATGGACCTGAGTGCTTAAACCTAGACGTGGAGAGGTGGGACTGCAAGGAAACCTAGAGCTGTGTGCTAAAGTAATGTGAAAGGCTAAATATAAATAATACACCTGACCTACCTTTTAACATAGATGGAGCTTTATAATCATCTTTTTCATCACTCTTATCACCTAAATTGCCATTTTCAATCCTTTGCCTTTTGAAGCATATTCCCCTAGAATGTTCATTGACCCATGGCGTGAAATTATAAGTGAATGTATTGTCAGATTCCATCCCAGTAGACTGATTTCAAAAACTGTAACCAAAATAAATAAATAAATAAAATGAATGTATAAACAATGTACAATGTTGGCTTACAAGTGTAATACAACACAAAGAAAAACATTACACAATTCATAATTGTTATCATGAACAGATTCGCTAGTGTGGCATAAATTGCTCCACGCCGAGTCACACTGATATGAACGGGCACCATTGAAAACAATGTGATTTATCTTGCCATACGATTCAGTGCGACTCAAGCCACATCTAAAATCGCACTAGT
Source organism: Aquarana catesbeiana (assembly GCF_042186555.1). NCBI lineage: Eukaryota > Metazoa > Chordata > Amphibia > Anura > Ranidae > Aquarana > Aquarana catesbeiana. Next base: position 550,674,335 of record NC_133324.1, read on the forward strand.
ATGAACCAGGTCTTAGGGTCCTTTCACACTGGGGCGGTTTGCAGGCGCTATTGCGCTAATAATAGCACCTGCAAACCGACCCGAAAGTGCCGCTGCTTTAATTCCAGTGTGAAAGCCCCGAGGGCTTTCACACTGGAGCGGTGCGCTAGCAGGACGGGAAAAAAAGTCCTGCTAGCAGCATCTTCGGAGTGGTGAAGGAGCGGAGTGTATACCGCTCCTTCCCATTGAAATCAATGGGACAGCGCGGCTATACCGCCGGCAAAGCGCGCGGTGGTTTTAACCCTTTCTCGGCCGCTAGCAGGGGGGTAAAACCGCCCCGCTAGCGGCCGCATACCAACGGTAAAGCGCCGCTTACAATAGCGGCTCTTTACCGCCGACGCCTCCCCAGTGTGAAAGGGGCCTTATAGTGGGTGTTACTGAAGCTCGCCGTACACTGATCAAAAATTGACTGGTCCAGCAGTGACCAGCCAAATGTCGATTAGCATGTGGGCTGCCCTGCTTGACTGAAGTTGCTTAACCATTTGCTTACTGGGCACTTAAACTAGAGGTCGACCGATATATCGGCCGGCCGATATATCGGCCGATATTTGGCGTTTTTTACTTAATCGGCATCGGCCGATTGTGCTGATAAAAAAGGCCGATTGTAACTTCAGCCGTGACTTGCAAATGACTTCTGTAATAGAAGTCAATGCAAGTTGCCTGTAGAGAGGATTCTCTCCTCCTCTGGGCAGCCTGCCAAGTCTGATAAGAAGATACATTTGTATCTTTTCAAGTTCTTTTTATCAATAGACTGAACTCTGCGTGTAGAAGCTCTCAGTTTAACCATTTAAAGACTAAATCTTTTCTGACACTTGTTGCTTACAGGTAAAAATCCAGTATTTTCTGCTAGAAAATCCCTTAGAACCCCCAAACATTATATATATTTTTTTTAGCAGAGACCCTAGGGAATAAAATGGTGGTTGTTGCAATATTTTATGTCACACGGTATTTGCGCAGCGGTCTTTCAAACGCAATTAAAAAAAAAAAAAAAAATACAGTAATGAATTAAAAAAAAAAAAAAAACTAAGCAGTAAAGTTAGCCCATTTTTTTTCGTCCAAAAGTTTTGATTACCTGTTTTTGTGTATTTATTATTTAAGATAGTTTTTTTTTTTTTTTCTAAATTATACATACAAGTGAACTGATTGGAGGTTTGTTTTGTTTAATGTTTAAATGTAAAAAATTTTCTGTATCACTTATCACTTAAGGCTGCTTTCACACTGGAGCGGGCAGGAGTTGATGGTAAAACGCTGCTAGCTTTAGCGGCGCTTTGCCGTCATTTTAGAGGTGCTATTCGGCTGCTAGCGGGGCGCTTATAACCCAGCTAGCGGCCGAGGAAGGGGTTAAATGCGCCCCTGAAGCGCCGCTGCCAAAACGCTTTGCAGGCGCTTCGGCAGTGGTGCGCATTCATTTCAATGGGCAGGAGTGGTGGAGGAGTGGTATACACCGCTCCAAAAAAAAAAATCGGCCAAATATATCGGCCCAAAAAATCGGCATCACATATCGGCCATCGGCCACCGCGATTTCTAAATATCGGCATCGGCCAGAGAAAACCCCATATCAGTCGACCTCTAACTTAAACCCCCCTCCTATCCAGACCAATTTTCAGCTTACAGCGCTCTCACACTTTGAATGACAATTACTCAGTCATGCAACACTATACCCAAATGATTTTTTTGTCCTTTTTTTCATACAAATAGAGCTTTCTTTTGGTGGTATTTGATCACCTCTGGGTTTTTTATTTTTTTGCGATATAAATGAAAAAAGACCAAAAATTTGGAAAAAAAACTAATTTTTCTTAATTTCTGTGATAAAATTTTGCAAATTATTAATTTTTCTTCATAAATTTTGGCCACAATTTATAATGCTACATATCTTTGGTAAAAATAACCAAAAATTTGTGGAAATTATTTGGTCTGTGTGAAAGTTTTAGAGGTCTACAAGCTATGGTGCAAATCATAAAAAAATATCACATCTGATGTACTGGTGGCCTATCTCACTTCTTGAGACCCTAACAAGCCAGGAAAGTACAAATGCCCCCCAAATAACCCCTTTTTGGAAAGTAGACATTTAATGTATTTAGTTAGAGGCATGGTGTGTTATTTGAAGTTGTAATTTTTTCCCACAATTCTTTGCAAAATTGAGGTCCGCCCCCCCTCAAAATTGTCATTGTAATAGCTTATTTCTCTCACATGGCATGTGTATACCACAAATGACACCCCAAAATACATTCTGCTACTCCTCCTGAGTATGGGACACGTGTGGGACTTTTTTACTGCCTGGCTTCATACAGAGGCCAAACATGCAGGGGAGCACCACCTCGTGTTCTAGGAGCATAAATTACACATCACATTTCTCAACCACCTATTACACTTTTGAAGGCCCTGGAGCACCAGGACAATGGAAACACCCATAAAATGACCCCATTTTGGAAAGCTAACACCCCAACGTATAATCTATGAGGCATAATGAGTCTTTTGAACGGTTCATTTTTTTCCAGAAGTTTTTGGAAAATGTGGAAAAAAAAAAGAAAACGCATTTTTTTTTTTTTTTTTTTTTACACAAAGTTGTCCGTTTATAAGCTATCTCCAACACATAGCATTTAGATAGCAAAAATGACACCCCAAAATACATTCTGCTACTCCTCCCGAGTATGGCGATACCACATGTGAGACTTCTACACAGCGTGGCCACATACAGAGATCCAACATGCAAGGAACACCTAACATGTACATACCAAGAATTACACCTCAAAATACATTTTTATCGGGATTTTATCAGGAAAGTGGCGTTCAGAGAGTCGACTTAGAACATCTGATCGGATATTTTCTGGAGGGCCGTTCGGGAATAAAAGGGCAGTGAAAACTTCCTCCTGGTAGCCAAGGCAGCGTTTGGGGTTTTGGGTGGAGTTACGATAAATTACATATGAATTGTATATGAACAATTGAAAAAAATAAATTGCGACTTTTTTATACTAATAGTATGTCCGTCTTGTGGCAAGGTATGGTTCCAGCATTTGGTCATTGAAGTCGACTCCCCCCATAAACAAATTATAATCATAGATGCATTTAGGTTTTTGTATGAGGCCATTCCTTCTGGGGATTTCCACGAAGGTATCATTGTGGATTGTAGACATCTCTTTTGTCCCTCCACTTCACTGCCAAAATCTCATTTTTTTCGTAGACTTGCCGTTTCTCCTTTTCTCAATTTCTTATTGACAAGACTTTGAGGAAAGCCCTTCCGGTTCTTTTTTACGGTGCCACACGCTGGCATCTTCTTCCGGTGAAGGTTGTGGAACAGGGGCAGAGATGTGTAGAAGTTGTCTACGTATAAATTGTAGCCTTTTTCCATTAGGGGGTATATGAGGTCCCAAATAATTTTCCCGCTTGATCCCAAGTAGTCTGGGCAATTAGGGGGTTGCAGCTGGGTGTCTTTCCCTTCGTACACTTTGAAGGCATACATGTACCCTGTGACTCGGTCACATAATTTGTATACCTTCACCCTATAACGGGCCCTTTTACTGGGAATAAATTGTTTTATTTTAAGCCTGCCACTAAATTTAACAAGGGACTCATCCACACATATGTTTTGGTCCGGGGTAAACAGCTGGGGGAATACTTCAGAAAAATAATTTAGAAGCGGCCGAATTTTGAAAAGCCTGTCATAATTTGGGTCATTTGGGGAGGGCACTGGGTATTGTCATTGAAATGAAGGAACCTCATTATCATGGAGGTATCTGTTTCTGGGCATTACCTGAGGTGCTAATCTCAGAATACCCCATCAAAACCAGTTGCCCGCTCCCCTCCAAAAAGTGCCAAATGTGGCAGTTGGGGGGAAGGTGTGCAAACAAGCTGAGCTTCCCCTTTTGGGTGGAGCTCCGCTTTAAACTCAATAGGCTGCCATGTAGTGCCATGTTGTCCCCAGTCTCTGACCACCTCCTGTACCATGTCCCCGTTCTCTGACCACCTCCTGTACCGTGTCCCCAGTCTCTGACCACCTCCTGTACCGTGTCCCCAGTCTCTGACCACCTCCTGTACCGTGTCCCCAGTCTCTGACCACCTCCTGTACCGTGTCCCCAGTCTCTGACCACCTCCTGTACCGTGTCCCCAGTCTCTGACCACCTCCTGTACCGTGTCCCCAGTCTCTGACCACCTCCTGTACCGTGTCCCCAGTCTCTGACCACCTCCTGTACCGTGTCCCCAGTCTCTGACCACCTCCTGTACCGTGTCCCCAGTCTCTGACCACCTCCTGTACCGTGTCCCCAGTCTCTGACCATCTCCTGTACCGTGTCCCCAGTCTCTGACCACCTCCTGTACCATGTCCCCAGTCTCTGACCATCTCCTGTACCGTGTCCCCAGTCTCTGACCATCTAGCTGCTTCTTCAGTAGGGTGTCTGTAATTTAATTAGCAAATTGATCAGAGAAACAATATCAATTGCCTGAAGGCATACACAATAAAAAATGAATATACAATATAATGATTGAATAAAATAATTATGGAAGGGGGGAGAAGGAGCATAGCTGCTTACCCAAGTCCCGGCAGACATCAGGCGCCGCCGCCAAGGAGTGGTCCCAATGGTGATGAACTGGAATCTGGATAAATAGGGCAAAAGGAATAGATATACTTTGGACTTGCGAAACTAATAACTAGTGGACCAGTGGACCAAAATGGTGAATAAAGTGAGGGAAAGGGGTATAGAGCTAAGATCGATAAAAAAGTTGAAAAAAAAAAAGGTGAATTGAATGAGTGCGATGTGCACATTAAAAAATGTGAATGAGAAAAATCAATTGGTCAATTCAGACAATGTGATTTTGAAGTGATAAGGGGTGTCGAAAATGAAGCATGGTGAAAGTAGAGAGGTTAAGGGATGGTGAATGGGGGGGGGGGTGAAAGTAAAACAAGAAAGGGAAAGGGAAAAAACGCCAAAGATGAGGTTAGTGTGGGAGAGGAGGGCGGGAAAAAACGGAGAGGGGGGAAGGAGGAAAGGAGACAAGACCAAACAGGGACTTTTCCGTCTTTCCATTGTCCCCCCCCCCACCCCCACCCCCTTCTGCCTACTCCTTTCCAGTTTGGTCTTGTCTCCTTTCCTCCCCCCCCCAGTTTTTTCCCTCCCTCAGTTCATCATTGGTAGCTCCCCTGAGTCGCTGCGGGGGACCACTCCTTGGCGGCAGCGCCCTGCGCCTGGTGTGTGCCGAGACTTGGGTAAGCAGCTATGCTCCTTCTATTTACATAATTATGTTGTCCAATCATTATGTTGTATATTATTTTTTAAAATTTTTTATTGTGTATGCCCTTCAGGCAATTTATATTGTTTCTCTGATCAATTTGATAATTAAATTACAGACACCCTCCTGAAGAAGCAGCTATTGCCCGTGAAACTAGTTGAGAGATGCCATCTGTCATCAATTGTCCTACTGAGACTTTCCCCCTCTGGGGTTTATTTCTCTGGTTATATATTTGAAATGCTACCATGTTTTAATCTGTAATTGATTCTTTTTTGCATCAATAAAATCTTTTGTATTTTTTATATTGTTACATGTTTAAAATTGTATTTCTTTACTGTACCGCAATGGTCCAATTGCCCCCATGTCCTTTTGGCAGCCTGGTTGGGGACTAGGCTCCCAATCCCCTTATTTCCGGACCAGAGTCTTGTAGAGTGGGAGAATTATCATTTTATCTCTGGATTTGGTCCCCTTTTTAATGCATGCCAATATTCTGTTGGCTTTGTTAGCAGCAGCTTGGTATTGCATGCCATTGCTGAGCCTACTATCATCTACTAGGACCCAGGGCCGTTTGAAGGAATTTGGGGGCCCCAAGCAAAATGCACATGGAGACCCCCCCCCCCCCAAACCCCCCCTTGCGTACCGCATGGCAGGAGATTCAGTTTCCTGTTCCCGGCCCGGCCTGAAAGGAAGTGAGCACTCAGTGTGTGTACTTCCTGTCAGTCCGGCCAGGAACAGGAATCTCCTTTACCGCGTGGACTGCAGGAGGAAGGAAGAGGAGCTCGGCCACGCTACAGGCTGCAGCTTTTAGGAAGCGGCGTCCGGCACCATGGCTGGGGCCCCAAGCAATTGCTTGTTTTGCCTGTCCTATCGCGACAGGCATGCTAGGACCTTTTCCATCCTAGATTCCCACCAAAACAACAAAGCTCTATTTGTGTGATGAAAATTATTAAAATTTCATTTGGGTACAGTGTTGCATGAACGCGCAATTGTCGTTCAAAGTGCAACAGAGCTGAAAAATGGCCTTGGGCAGGAAGGGGGTAAAAAAGCCCTGTATTGAGGTGGTTAAAGAATAATGGCACCTAAAGTGGACCTTGTGAATTCCCTAGTATATAGAATATATCTAGATACATGAACTCCACACAGAATAGGGAAGCATTCCTTACCACACTACAGACAACACACTGCGATGCTCTTCTCTCCAGTATGGCGCTATTGTAAGTGTCCACTTCCCGCTTCTTTTGGTGTTTGTTGATTGGTAGATCCCTCAGATCATGTGAGTATACACTGTTGAGCGAGTTCTCACTGCTTTGTCCTCACACAGACACCGTAATGCGGAAGTGTAAGCAGGAAGTGTCGCTGTGTCTGTGTTCTCTCATTCAGATGTGTAGTGCGGCTTAGCTGGTAGCCGGGGGGACGGTGACAGGGGAGCCATGAAGATCGGCTCGTCGGTTCTTGCTTGCTGCTGCCTGCTTGTCCAAGTGGTGGGCCTGGCTCTGTTCTTGCGGGGGTTCTTCCCAGTCCCTGTCCGCTCTCAGGCCAGGAGAAGCAGCGCCTCTGATGTACCTGCAGAACCATCGGCCGCAGGTGAGAGGACACACACCTCTCTCCCTTCCAGCACCCCTCTGGGTTTGTAGGGCTACATAAAATCATGGTGCTGTAGAATGAAGGAGAGAGAGGCAAAGGCTGCTAAGACGAAGAACTGAAGCGTTTACTTAGATCTACCCACAAAGATGTAAGATTATGTCACAACTAGGGCAGACAGAATCTGTCACCACAAGCCATCATCATTTTCAAAGCTTAAAGTGTTAGTGCATCTTTTCAGAAAAAAAAAAGTAAGGGCGAATGAACACTGTATACCCCCTTCCTCTGTTCATGTTAACTCCATGGATGATTAGCTGTCAGTGCCCACACAGCTAGTAAGCATGAGCTCCGGCGTGTTCGCACAGCCCACATGCAGAGTCCGACAGGAAGTCGGCACAGCGCTAATCACAGGCAGTGAGACATTGTCATGATGCGCATCTGCAGAGATCGGGACAATGTCTCACTGCCTGTGATTAGAGCAGCGCAGTGCTGACTTCGTGGCGGGCTTTGCACGTGGGCTGTGTGAACACGCCGGAGCTCATCCTTAACAGCTAGTGTAGCAGTCCATTTGAAATCCTCGCTCTTCTTCCTCTTCATTCTGCAGGGATTCGGGGACAGGTAAGAAACATTGTAATTAGTCAGAACCAGCATCGCTCTGATCTGTCGCGGAAACGCTGCAGAAAAAAGAGGGAGGAGAGCACGGATTTCAGATGCCTGGACAGCTGTGCCAGCACTGACAGCTCATCACCCACAGAGGTAAGTACAACAGAGACCAGGGTGGGGTGGTGAGGTTGTATGGAGCGATTGCCGTACTGAGGCAGGCCATACAGGGTGCGAATTTCCTTCCTGCAACCTCAGGTTGCAGGAAAGAAATTCACACGATTCCCCCTATCAACACAGACAGTGCTGACTGGGGAATCCCTCCTGCCAAGCAATTGTCTGCTCCCTGTGGGGGCAGCCAGTGATTATTGCTAGTGGCTATAGCAGCAGTTAGCAATAATCATGGAACAGAGAATCTTCAGATCGTCAGCACACCCACACAGAGAGTAAAGTATAAAGTCTTTGTTAAAGCATAAATATTAAAAGCACTGGATGGGTACAGGCAGGGAAAATACAGCTCACAAAAACCGTTGTAACCCAAGTTGATTGATCAAATTGGTACATTCAGCCTGCCCATTAACGGTTTGAATCTTTGCTAATTCCTGCTGAACCGGCTGAGATTCAAACCATATGTGGTTGACCTTACTCAAGTGATGACAGCGTTGTCATCTCCCCCCACTGTGCCTTTGTTCTGACAGGGGCACTCACCCCTCCAGAACACCCTGATCGGCGCTAACATCCATCATCTGCCAATGCTAAATGGATGTGGATCAGATGCTGGTTTTCCAGCATGCCAGTTCCACAGAAGCTAGTCTCGAGACCAGCTTATGTAGAACAGAAAGCTGTACACGCGTGCCAAAAAGTCAAACGGTGTCCTGCTGAACCAACCAACGTAGGCTGATTTTTGCCCGTGTGTACAAGGCTTTAGGCTTGGTTCACACCTATAGATGAAACAAAGTTTGGATGCCTTTCCATGCATCGCATGTAGGGCAGCCCATTAATTTTAATAGGTAACCATACACGGAATTAGTTTCTGACTCTTTTGCAAAAACCCAGGAACCAAACTGTAGGATGCATAATGCCTTGTTTCCACTGAGCGGATCGGTTCGGGTCGGTACAGTTTGAATGGCCTAGAATGGTCCGGTCTATTCTGGTGAGCGTTTCCACTGCAAGTGGGACCACAAGGGGCCATACAGGGTTTAGAAAAAATGCCTCAGCATAGCACAGCAGAGGGTTTTCTGTCAGCCAATCAGTGGAATGTATCGTAGCTCCGCCCTAACCGAACCGTTCCATTTTCTATGGCCCCACATCTGAAGCAGGACCCTGAATGGAATGGTTTGGTTCGGTTGTATGGGCTGCTTTCATAATGGAAACACCCAAAATAGCGTACCGTGCCGAACCGATCCGCTCAGTGGAAACAAGGCATAAGAGTGCCATTAACATTTAATGACAGCTTCGCAATCTGCTAAATGGCAGTACGTTACCCTGTGTGTTGGAAAAGCGTGCAATTTTGCGCACACTACTGACATGCAGTAATGTGTGTGTGAACCTAGCCTTAAAGTGGAAGAAACCTCTAACTCGTAACTATTCTTAAAAATGTTTCTTCCTCCTTCTTTTGCTGCCTAACCTGTTAAAAAAAAAAAAAAAAACAGATGTGTGTGTGCTAACCTTTTTTTCAATTCACTATGGTGCAGTTGGTGCTCCTGCAGCTTTGTGTAGGCGAGGACTCAACTGTGAATTCAGAGAGCAGTGACGTCACCCATAGGATCCCATGACCCAGCCATTTTTGGTGCTCCTTTTACTCCCCTGCAGCAGCCGCTCAATGACACAGGGGATCTGGAGCTGCAGGATCATGTGACCAGAGTGGATTAAAAATATGTAAGTACACAGGTTTTTTTATTGTTCAGGCAGGATAGGTAAGAGGAGAAAGGAAGAAATATTTTTAAGAATAGTTACAGTTGAGCTTTTCTTCCATTTTAAAGGTCAAGTCCACCTTTAGCACCATTTTACATGTCCCATCTGTACTTGCAGTGTATCATGGTGCACCTGGGACCTGACTACCCCCTCTATGGGGGTTTTTTCTCCTCCGTAGCCGCTGTAACTTTTGAAATTTGCGCTGCCATGCAGGGCTCCATCCGCGCAGCTGTATCATTCATTCACAGAAAGAACTATAAGACTTGTAGTTCTCAATGGAACATAATTGTGGTTACTCTCTAACGTAAAGCCCGTAGCCCGGTATATAGAGGGAGGAAGTGTCTGCAGGAGAAAAAATTGTTACAAGATATGCCATAAATGATAACGGTCAAAGTTGCTTGTGCTCTCAGCAGAACTGTCAAGCTATCAAATGGCTGGTGCCATAACTGATCATATGTGCAACACCATGGCAACTGAAAATCAAACAGAGGCCAAGATGGCTGCTTTCTTGGCTGTGTTTAGCATAGAAGGGTTTAGTTCCACTTTAACTGAAAAGCCATGGCAAACTCTCCCCGTTTGTTTTGCTGACGCTTGACTGATCTTGAAGGCATAGTCTAATTTTTACAAAATAAAAAATAACATTAATGCAATGTCATTTTGATGAAGATACATTGGTTGCACTATGGGAAACCTGTAATTCTCATTTAATGTGTAACATATTTTGTATAATGAATCATAATCCAATTATTTTCACTTCATTATTCTCTCCTACTTAGTCCAAGTACAGGGACCCCAAATATGTGCAAGCTTGGATACATATGTCAGTGTTGTATAGTTATTCATCAAGTGCTTATTTTAGATTTCTAGACGTTTAGCGTAGTTCATCAATTGGCTTGGGATCACATTAATGCACAGGGAGACAATTGGGAACTTTATCTGAAAAGATAAGACTGTACTGACTTCATAACAAATAATACTTCTAGGCTCAAAATTACTGTATTTATCGGCATAGAACACGCACTTTTCCCCTCTGAAAATAGAGGGCAAATCATGTGTGCGTGTTATACGCCGGTATTTTACCTGGTTTGCCTTACACAGAGCCGGGATTTCCTGTTTACTCGGAATTCTCTTATTTGGAAGAAATCCCAATTTTTCATGCTGCATAGTCCCGCCTCCTTGACCGGCTCATAAGATAGACCTCACATGTCCCGGCATTAGACCAGTGCTCTGTCTATCATAGGGGCCGGTCCAGTAGGCTGGACTGTGTGTGACTGCGGGCGCCGTGTAAACAGGAGATCCCTCTGTGTAATCCACCACTGGTCAGGCTGCATTGATGGACAGTGGTGAGGTCTCAGATGGGCACTGATCAGGCTGCAATGGTGAGGCTGCAATTATGGGCAATAGCGAGGCTGCAGATGGGCACTGATCTAGCTGCATTGATGGTCAATGGTGAGGCTGCATTGATGGGCACTGATGAGGCTGCATTGATGGGCACTGGTGAGGCTGCATTGATGGGCAATGGTGAGGCTTATTTTGCTTCAAAGTTCGTTATTTAAAATGTAAGTTTGTTTCCTGAAACTTCCCTCTTAAATTTAAGTTGCATGTTATACGCCAATAAATACGGTATTTGTACTTGTGAACTGGCTAAAAGAGAAGATAAACAAAATTGTAAATAAACATTGCATTAAAAACCATTAAGCCGAAATAATGGTCCCATATATATTTTTTTCTACCTCTGGCATTTGCAGGGCTGTTTAACATGTAATAGCCCTTTAAATACAGCATGTATGTACATGTGACTTGATTCTGCATGTGCGCGTAGGGGAGACTTTTTTTTTTTTACTATTTATTCTATTACAGTTTACTATTTGTTTCCCCTTTATCTTCCAGGGCAGCTACTTGAGAGAGGATTGGCTCCGCCCTCTACAGGAAACACAATTTAAGAGGCCCCTCCCTTGCCTCTGACCCTCAGTTGTTTTGTGTTTCCAGACCCTCCAGGAGTGCACACCGAATCATTTGTTTTTTTTCCATTGGTCTGATAACTGTGGTTGGCGCACCCACTCTTTTGGTATATGGCTAGACTAAGTTGTGGCTATGTCTGCTATATTTTTTCTTTTACCAAAAGTGTAACATAAATGTAAGCGTAGGATAGTTTTGCCTTAACGAGATGTGATGGGATCTGTAGAAGTAGTATAATCATAGATGTAGTATAATTTCGAGTTATTAGAGATATAGTATTTAGTATCAGTCATACACGTATGTTCTTTCATAAGCATTTGAAAAGGACAGGGCCAGATTCTACAATAGAGTTGACACCTAGATGCCAATAAAAGTTCCAGAGTATGCTTGTCACCTTCCAAAGCCTTCAAAGGAAGTCCTAGCCAGTGTGGATACAAGGATCCACAGGGGGGCATTCGCCAGGCCCCAGCCGGTCTGCAAACTTTGATTAATATCACCAGATCTAAGGAACCTATTTTATCTCTCATAAAAGCTCAAATATTAGCGGCAGAGAGATGAAAATAATTCCTTTTCATCATACATGTGATAGATTACGTGTACATGTAACTGTATTTTTAGCATGTGTGGAATCCTAGAGAACCACACAAAACCATTATATGGCGGCAGGCAAGCAGTGATTGGTACTGTCGCGATCGGACTTATGCGCTGGTATTGAAAATCCTATCCATGACCCAGCAATCGGCGCCATTCTGTGCCAATTCAACTCTGGTAATTTCAGAACACAAAACATCCTGTGGGCTGAGACAGGAACACCCCCAAGGTTGATTGGCCAAGGGCTAAAGTCCAGCCCACATCCATATTTCAATAAATTGGGTAGCCTGTGATATGGGCATTGGTTTTCCACGAAGCCAGTTTGACACTGGGCGTTCCCACATGTTCCAGTATACTTCTACTAAAGGATAGACTTCGGTAAGGTTTATTTCTGTTTTTATTTTCATAGCAAATTGCCAATTGTGTGTCCTTTTTTGTATCTTTTTTGGTAACTCATTTTTTCTTTTGTATATTTTATGCACTGTCCACTTTCGGGATATTAAATGATAAAATTAATAAGTGACTTCTGTGTACTAAGCTAGAACTCATATCTTTGGAGAGGTTGTTGTATTTTAGTGCCTAAGTACTCAGTCTAAGTTACATGCCAATCGGTATGCATCTGCACTGCGTGTTGGCAGATTGCATGCAGATTGTAAGCTAACAGATCTGCCAGACGGAGCTCTGTGTGTGTAATGGCTCAGCAGACCAGTCTGCGAACAAACTGTTGGGTGGTGGCAGGCTATCATTTGTTGTGTGTCTGGTGTGTGGACAGTGGGAAGAGTGATTAACACCAGGGTTCTAGCTTTCAGGATAGCCGGAGGAACCCTAGAAGTGTGTAGTAATTGCTAGACTGCTCCCCAACCCTTAGCGTGCACCAGATTGTATGTAAGATTTGTATCTGCCTGTGTGGGGTCAGCTAGCTGGATTGGAGTGGAGTCTCCCTCTAGTGGTGCCCAAAGGTAGCGCGGGCTGTGAAAGTACCACAGCCAGTCTTACATGCTCAGTATAAGTTCCCCCTTATTCCCCTTTTCCCTTATTTCCTCTTATACCCCCAGTCACAGAACCACGTCTCGGTTAGCTGGTCGCCGTGGGTGTGCGTGATCGTGAACAAAAGGGTTCCCTTTTTTCTGTTTGTTGTGGTTACTTGCCATTTTTTTTACTTTAAACCGGCGACTCCCACTCCCCAGTGTCCTTGGATCTGGACACTGGGGAGTGTCCTACCAGGGTGGACTTAGGTGAGGAAGATAGGCGAGAGTTGATTTCCTGCTGTCCATTCTTCTCGCTGGGTGTACCAAAATGGCATCGTATGACGCACTTCCGGTGACATGGCAAATGGCGCTGGAAGTGGCGGGACGTATTTCCGGACACCGAGAAGCCATGCGAGGACGAGCTGTCTGGGGGACTGCTGCTAGAGGCACAGGGAGCTTTGCTGGCACACAGGCAAGCTCTTGGCCTAGCAGCATAGCACGAGGGATCGGCACTCCTTGTTTACAGCATCCTTCCCTGTCTGCTAAGGGTTTTCCCTCATGGCTGCCGAGGACATCCCTGCAGATGGAGCACCCGCTCAGACTGATTCAGTGGCTGCATCCAATTCCAATGCTGCTCCTAAGGTATGTGTTTCTCCTGTTTACCATATATGGGAGCTAACCGAGCAGAGGATATTTGGTTGTTTTATCACATTCAGTGAAAAAGTGTTTTCCTTTTATATGCTTTTCCCTCACACAGTTTTTTCCTAGGCGGACAATCCTCCTAAGAAAGTGTGGGAACTGTAGATCTAGGCTTCCTGATAGCTGTAAGAAGCTTTTATGTGCAAGCTGTTGCCTCTTTAAAGGAATTAATGGCTTCTTTTCAGTCCTTTAACAATGTTAGCAGGCCTAGGTCCTTCCACTTCAAAGTCTGTTACTGTAATTCAGAAGCCTTCAGTCTTGGCTGGGTCTCTACCTCCCTTAGTATCAGGAACCTTTAATTCACAGGCTGTTTCTTACCTGGAAGAGGGAGAGAACTACGTATCTGCATCTGACGAGAAATTTGCATCGGAGGTGGAAGAGACTGTTCGTTTAGCCAGATATCTTTTTCCTATTGAAGATATTGATGATCTGTTAGAAGCAGTTTATACTTCTGATCAGATTGAGATGCCCCAACAAACTCTGTATGTTCAGGATAAAATGTACAGGGTTGGCAGGGACGTAAAACCTAGGTCTTTTCCAGTACATCATTTTTCTCAAAGAACGTAAATCCTGGGATGCCTATGCCTTTTCTCTTGGTTCAGCCCTAGCGTCCACTTGTGCTGCTAGGAATCGGGAGGTGTGGGTTCAAAGGCTGGATGGACTTCTTTTCTCCGACACTCCTGTGGAGGAGGTCAGGGAGTCTCTTCCCCCTTTTTGCCAAGTTGGTCACATTTCTGGCTGACGCGGAAGCAGATACAGTTAGACCAGTGGTGAGAACATCAGCACTCATTAATTGCACAAGATAGGCCATCTGGTTGTAATCCTGGGAGGGTGATACAAAAGATCTCAATCGTTGCGTATCTGGACGATTTTTTGTTCTTCGCCTTTTACAGGATCTACAGTTGATTTAGCAGACCTTTCAGAAGTTGGGCTGGACGGTCAACCTGAAGAAGTATTGCTCGCTTCTTTCCCAGAATATTCTCTTTTTTGGGTTACCTGATAAATTCAGTCGCCCAAAGGTTTTTTCTTCTGGGGGAAAAGATAGCAAACATTCTTCACTCCGTGCAGAGTTTCAGGTTACTTCCGCAGGCATCCCTTCATCAAATAATGCAGTTATTGGGCTTGATGTCTGTGGCAATTCCTGGGGTGTCACGGGCCAATTGGATTCCAGGCCCCTTCAGGCATGTCTTCTGCATCATTGGGATTGCAGGAAAGACTCCTTGAATCAGCTTGTTCAATTTCCAGTAGATTTTCTCAATCTGTCCTGGTGGGGTCAGCCAGAACATCTGCAGGTAGGGAAAACTTGGGCACAGAATTCCCCAATATAAATGACCACAGATGCCAGTCTGTGGGGGTGGAGAGCTCATTCAGAACAGGCTCAGGGCTCATGGCTGCCAGAGGAGGCAGCCCAGTCGTCAAACTTCAGAGATCTTTTCACCATGGGGAAGGCTTTAGTAGCTTTGGAGGTGAGAGTCAATGCAAGAAACCTTTTTTTTTTCAGACAATGCCACAACCGTGGCATACCTCAATGAGCAGGGGGCACTCACTTGGACAGGCTTCTATTGTTGAGCCAGCAGATTCTTACCTGAACAGAGAACAATGTTTTTCCCGTCAGGGCAGTTCACATCAGTGGGACTGCAAAAGTCTTTCTGAGCAGAATAAGTATCTGCTGCAGCATTTGGGAACTGTACCAAGAAACTTTCCAGGAGATCATATTGGAGTGGGGTGTTTCCAAAGTGTATTTTTGGCCATCCAGTCTCAACAGGAAGCTTCCAGCTTTCTTCTCACTGGAGAGAGTGAGGCGGGGTCCTTAGGGACGGATGCACTCTTTCCCGTGGGACTTCACTCTGGCCTTCGCCTTCCCTCTATTCCCTCTGTTGTACTTGGTAATTCGGAAGATTATTCAGGAACAAGCACAAGTTGTCCTGATTTGCCCCAGGAGGAGTTAGTTCTCCACACTGAGAGCACATTTGATGGTACCTTCTGGAGGCTGAGCGGTGCATCGTACAACTAAAGGGGTGTTCAGTTAAAGTTAATGAGACTATTCTAGATAGCTGTAAGTTGGTCATTAGAGAGATTTATGGGAAACTTTGGAAGACTTTTGCTGGTTGGTATGAATAAGTGACAGTGTCAAAAGGAGGGCGCCACCATCCCTGAGTAATATGTATGGTCAGAGAGATAATTTGGTGGGATTTTATGGGCGCCAAGAAAAATAAGTTTAAACAGACATCAAGATAAAAAATATAAATGACATTTTATTAGACAACGTTTAAAAATTTATGCTGGCTAGGCATAATATAGAGCCAACGGCGATACATATCAACGGAAGAAATCTGTTATTTCTGTTATTTCTTACGTTGATATGTATCGCTGTTGGCTCTATATTATGCCTAGCCAGCATAAATTTTTAAACGTCTAATAAAATGTCATTTATATTTTTTATCTTGATGTCTGTTTAAACTTATGTAGTGCCCTGCTCCTGTTGATCAGGCGCTTATATGTAAATTTATCTGTTAATACATGGTACAGACTTAATCTATGGCTAAATTAGCCTTTGTTCCAGCATTGGCTGTGTTGTGTGCAGTTTCACGCTGTCACCTGTAGGTGTCGTCACCACAGGCATGTGTTGAAAAGCAACAGGCTGAAGTGTATTGAGTGCTCTTCTTTCTCAGAAGCAATTCGGCAGAGGTGGTCCACTGCTATGCATTCTGGGAGAGAGTACTTAAGGGGCAGACGCCATTTTTGGTTCTCTTTTACCTGCTGGCCCTCCTGGCCTAAAGGTATGTGATGGCTTCCTTTCAGTCTCGGGACCATGTTGGCCCGAGGCTGCGTTACTAAAAGTGGGCCCAGAGGTCGTCTGGGGCCCGCTGGTTTAGAGGTGGTCTTGTGCTGTCTGTCCTGCGGGAAGAGGCCAAGCAATTGAGAAGATCCAGGGGAGGACTCATCTTGGAGAGGACCGTGCGGAAGGCTGGTGTCTCAAGAGGGGCCTGGTGACTCAATTGGAGGATGCATCCTAACCTAACTTACCGCACAGTACTGCCGGGTCAGCTTAAAGGTTCTGGTACTGTGTCGCTGTTCATCTAAAACCATTACGTCCTGTGGCAGAGGATCATATAGCTATTTTGTTTCTCTAAAGTCTGTGGCAGAGACTTTCTTTTTGTTCGTGCTCCATTCCGGCTGCTAGGTCAGTGTGAGAGACCTATCTGGGTGGGCAAAGATCTTTGGACTGAAGGTATAATCGTCTCCAAGATCTTCAATCCCTCAATGATCTGAAAAAGGTATTTGAATTTCCTGCAACTCCCTTTTCTACCTCTTCACTGCTACTTCTTTCAAGTTTTTCATTAAAGCATTGGAAAATTACTAAAGTGACTGGTGCGTACATTGTTGGAAACAAAGCTCAACATGGACTCTAGGTTCCTGATGTGGTGAAAGTACAGGTAAAGGGGTGATGGCAACAACCCAATTTATTTCAGCAGCTCCTTCGGGGGTTAGTGCTACACTTATTTTTCTTGGCAGCCATAAAATCCCACCAAATTATCTCTCTGACCATACATTTGGAAGACTTTTGTTTCCTTACAGAAGAAAGCAGGCGTTGATTCCTTTTCTATCACTTGTATACTGGCATTCTTACAGCAAGGGGTGGAAAGAGGGCTTTCTGTTAGCACCCTTAGGGTTCAGGTTGCTGCCCTGTCTCTGTTCATGGAAAAAAGACTAGCGGAGGAGCCTTTGATTAAAAGATTTCTCTCAGCAAGAACTAGACATACACCCAAAGTTGTTTAAAGTTTTCCCCCCAGGAATCTGTCGTTAGTTTTGAATGTTTTTGAACGGTTCAGAGCCCCCTCTGAACCGTTAGATGAGGCCTCTTTTGAAATTGATTACTTTAAAGATTACCTTTCTTCTGGCCATAATTTCTCGGAGAGGGATTTACGATTTGGAGTCCCTCTCTTGTAAATACCTTTTCTTGAGAATTTTAGAGGACAGGGTAGTGATTAGTCCTCATCCTTTTTTCTCCTTCCAATTTTCTAAGATTCCAGGAGGTAGTTTTTCCTAGTTGTTCCTCCCCCAGGAATTCAAAGGAGGAAAAATTTTGTTTTTTGGATGTGAAGAGATGTCTTTTCTACATTTTTTAGAAGTGCCTAGTGAGTTTAGGAAATCCTCCCAACTCTTAATTTCATTTAATAGCCCCTAAAAGGGGTCCAAAGCTTCCAAGAATTCCATTTCCAGATAGATTAGGGAAGCTATTTGTGTAGCTTACAGGTCGTCAGGTCAGACCCCTCCTACCAGAGTTAGAGCTCAGTCTACTAGATCTCTGGCCGCATCATGGGCAGGAAGAGCGGGAGCTTTATGGGAAGAGATATCCAAAGCTGCTGTCTGGTCCTCCTCTCATGCATTCATCAAGCATTATACAGTCCAGATGCTCTTCAGCCAGGACCTGTCCTTTGGTAGGAAAGTACTTCAGGCTGTTGTCCCTCCATAAGGCATAGAATCTTGTTTATTCAAGTAGCTGTCCTGGAAGATGAAGGGGGGAAAACCCCCGTTAGACTTACCGGTAACGGTATTTCCATGAATCTTCCAGGACAGCATCTATATTCCCACCCTATTCTTTATTTACTGGTCTCCTTATTTAACCTGGTGGTGTTTTTAGTGAGATTCTGTTATTCCTCTGCCTGGTACACTTTTGGTGGAGGTTTACTTGATCTTCAAACAACTGAGGGTCAGAGGCAAGGGAGGGGCCTTTAAAATTGTGTCTGATTTATGTTTCCTGTAGAGGGCGGAGCCAACCATCTCTCAAGTAGCTGTCCTGGAAGATTCATGGAAATACCCTTATCTGTAAGTCTAACGGGGGTTTTTGCTCTTTTTTTTTTATTTTTTCGATTTACTACTAAAAAGGGGCTTTTTAAAAGTGTCTTCTTTCCTTTTTTTTTTTTTTCCCTTGTAGTGTCTTATAAAAATACACAAAATGTTAGAATCCAACACAGGGGATTTATGATGGAGGGGGGATTAAAGACCTTAAATGTATTTTTTTTTTTTTTTTTTTAACCGGTTCAATACTGGGCATTTTCACCCCCTTCCTTCCCAGACCAATTTTTAGTTTTCAGCGCTGTCGCACTTTGTACCCAAACAAAATTGACGTCCTTTTTTCCTCACAAATAGAGCTTTCTTTTGGTGGTATTTGATCACCTCTGCGGTTTTTATTTTTTGCGCTATAAACAAAAGAAGAGCGACAATTTTGAAATAAACAAAATATTTTTTACTTTTTGCTATAATAAATATCCCAATTTAAAAAAAAAAAAAAAAATTTTTTCCTCAGTTTCGCCCGATACGTATTCTTCTACATATTTTTGGTAAAACAAATCGCAATAAGCATATATTGATTGGTTTGCGCAAAAGTTATAGCGTCTATAAAATACGGGATAGATTTATGGCATTTTTAAAAAAAATGTATTTATTTTTTTTACTAGTAATATCGGCGATCGCGATTTTTTTTTTTCGTGACTGCGACATTATGGCGGACACATCGGACACTTTTGACACATTTTTGGGACCATTCACATTTATACAGCGATAAATGCTATAAAATTGCATTGATTACTGTATAAATGTGACAGGCAGTGAAGGGGTTAACCACTAGGGGGACACAAGGGGTTAAATTATGTTTCCTAAGGGAGTGATTTTAACTGTAGGGGGCGGGGACGTACAAGGGGAGGAGACCGATCAGTGTTCCGCTGTACTGGGAACACAGATCGGTCTCCTGTCAACTGACAGGACGTGGATCTGTGTGTTTACACACACAGAGCCGCGGTCCGGCCCGGTTAACGGGCAATCGCGGGTGCCCGGCGGACATCGCGGCCACACGCACCGGGTCCTGAGCAACGCGGCGGGCGCGCGCCCCCTAGGCGGCCGGGAAGCCCAGGCCATCATATGACGTCCACCCAGGATGGGAGATCCCATCTGTGGACGTCATTTGTCTATGGCCAGGTGCTGAAGTGGTTAAACATACACTCCGCCAAGCTACATTAGTAGCTACTTGGCTGCTAATGTAGAAGAAACTTGAAAGCTGTTTCTTGGCATTACATGCAACATAATTTAATTCAATTTTCTTGATTTGTTCCACCTTGCAATGTGGTCACTGTAACTGAATGGATTTATTATACCTTTTTAAATTATTTTTAATTGAGCTGTCCGATAATATACTTCATTTGTAATCTTTTACAGGCTTGTCATCCAACTGGACTCGGCCTCCACATCCTCTTTTCAAGAGGGTTGTCATTTTTCTCATCGATGGCTTGAGACAGGACTTTATATTTGGAACAAAAGGCAAAGAGCACATGTCTTATATTACACAACTTATTCAGAAAGGAACAACACACAGCTTTATAGCAACAGCAACTGCACCAACGGTTACCATGCCACGGATTAAGGTTTGGGACTTCATTATAAATGATATGGTTTGAAGTACAATCCCACCTTTAGATCTTGTACCTCCTGTAACTTTGAATCTTTTTTCCACATTCTAATAAGCTCCTTTAAAGCAGGAGTCCGGCGACCAATCTTTTTTTTTTTTTATTTTTTTTTTTTTTTTAGGTCATTGAGACACTTTGCTAATCCCAAAATAATACACAGTTTGGGTGTAATATTTCCGCCTCTGTCTGTTTTTGTACTGAAAAATAACTTAATAAACTAACTTAACCACTTCCCGCCCGCCCTATAGCGGATTGATGTCCGGGAAGTGGTTCTGTTATCCTGACTGGACGTCATATGACGTCCAGCAGGATAACATGCCGCAGCGCGCCCCCGGGGGCGCGATTCGCGGCGATCGGTCCACCGATCTTGGTATGCCTCCGGCGGAGGCTCTTTACCACGTGATCAGCCGTGTCCAATCACGGCTGATCACGCTGTCAATGGGAAGAGCCATTGATCGGCTCTTCCTCACTCGCGTCTGACAGACGCGAGTAGAGGAGAGCCGATCGGCGGCTCTCCTGGCAGGGGGGGTCTGCGCTGATTGTTTATCAGCGCAGCCCCCCCTCAGATCACCACACTGGACCACCAGGAATCACCACTAGGACCACCAGGGAAGGGGCAACATGGATGGCCAGGTATGTACCCCATGGCCATCCACATGTGCCCAATCTGTGCCAATCAGTGCCCACAAATGGGCACTGATTGGCACCATTATGTCACTGATCTGCCCAGCAATGCCCAGATCTGCCCAGCAATGTTTTATCAGTGCCACCTGTCAGCGCCCATCGGTGCCACCTGTCAGTGCCCATCAGTGCCACCCATCGGTGCCACCCATGAGTGCCCATCGGTGCCACCCATGAGTGCCCATCGGTGCCACCCATGAGTGCCCATCGGTGCCACCCATGAGTGCCCATCGGTGCCACCCATGAGTGCCCATCGGTGCCGCCTATCAGTGCCCGTTAGTGCCACCTCATCGGTGCCCATCAGTGCCACCGTATCAGTGCAGCCATATCAGTGCCCATCATTAAAGGAGAAAACGTACTTATTTACAAAAAATTTTAACAGAAACAAAGAAAAACTTGTTTTTTTTCGAAATATTCGGTCTTTTTTTATTTGTTGCGCAAAAAATAAAAACCGCAGAGGTGATCAAATACCACCAAAAGAAAGCTCTATTTGTGGGAACAAAATGATAAAAAATTTGTTTGGGTACAGTGTAGCATGACCGCGCAATTGTCATTCAAATTGCGACAGCACTGAAGGTGAAAATTGGCCTGGGCGGGAAGGTGTCTAAGTGCCTGGTATTGAAGTGGTTAAAAAACTTAAAAAATGTAATGCTGGCTGTTTCCATCTTGCTTGTGGGCATGTGAAGCCCACAAGCAATGATTTCCTGGATGCGGTGAATGCTGTTCATTTACAGCTTGTTCACATGCATGATCATTGTTTCCGCACTGAATCTTGGGAAGCCTGACACTAAGCTCCCAGGAGACAGTGCGGTGCCGGGGAAAGGCAATAAACACACCTACTTCCATGGGAGGAGAGACAGGAAGTGCCACAATAAAGTACAATATAAAGGTAATTACAGCAATAAAAAAAAATTTGTGTGGCATTTGAACATCTATGCAGTTAACTGAAGGGGGTAAGATTAAGTTAAAAATTTGAGTGGAACCCCGCTTTAAGCTATTAATTGTGACCTGTGGTTTCTTCAGCAGCCTGGAATAAAGAAACAGGAGAAGGAGATAGATGTTGTTTTCACATTTACACTATTGTGTACTTGCAGTCAGTACTGATGTATGAATATCAGATACTTCTGGCGTAAAAACCACAAGGGTGGGCTGTATAGCACTTGTGAGTATTTGCACATATGCATGCACACGTGTAAAATAACTTTTTTTCTTTTTTTTTATTCAAGGGAGTGTGGCATACATACATGTTTGCACATATAGTGGGGGGGTATTTGATTCCCTTCTGCCCTGCTGATATTGTACATTTGCCCACTGACAAAGAAATGATCAGTTTATCATTTTTTGATAGGTTTGTTTTAACAGTGAGAGACAGAATAACAACAAAAATATCCATAAAAACACATTTCAAAAAAGTTATGAATTGATTTAGCATTTTTATAAGTGAAAAAGGGATTTAATCCCAGCAAGATTTCTGGCTCCCAGGCGTCTTCTATAAAGATAATGAGCTGATATTTAGGAGAACTCTCTTAAAGGAAGTGCTCCTAATCTCAGTTTGCTTCTGTGGACAAGTGACTTTTATACAGGTAACAATCAGTCAGATTCCAATATCTCCACCATGGCCAAGACCAAAGAGCTGTTCAAGGATGTCAGGGACAAGATTGTAGACCTACGCAAGGCTGGAATGGGCTACAAGACCATCGCCAAGCAGCTTGGTGAGGAGGGTGACAACAGTTAGTGCGATTTATTCACAAATGGAAGAAACACAAAATAACTGTCAATCTCCCTCGTCTGAGGCTCCATTCCGGGTCTCCCCTCGTGGAGTTTCAGTGATCATGAGAATGGTGAGGAATCAGCCCAGAACTACAGGGAATCTTGTCAATGATTGCAAGGCAGCTGTGACCATAGTCGCCAAGAAAACAATTGGTAACACACTACGCCTTGAAGGACTGAAATCCTGCAGCGCCTGCTCCCCCTGATCAAGAAAGCACATGTGCAGGCCCTTCTGAAGTTTGCTAATGAACATCTGAATGATTCAGAGGAGAACTGGGTCAAAGTGTTGTGGTCAGATGAGACCAAAGTCAAACCCTTTGGCATTAACTCAACTCGCCATGTTTGGAGGAAGAGGAATGCTGCTTATGTCCCCAAGAACACCATCCCCACCGTCAAACATGGAGGTGGAAACATTATGCTTCGGGGATGTTTTTCTGCTAAGGGGACACGGCAACTTCACCGCATCAATGGGATGATTGACGTGGCCATGTACCATCAAATCTTGGCTGAGAACCTCCTTCCCTCAGCCAGGGCATTTAAAATGGGTTCTGGATAGGTATTCCTGCATGACAATGACCCAAAACACATAGCCATGGCAGCATAGGAGTGGCTCAAGAATAAGCCCATTAAGGGCCGGGAGTGGCCTAGCCAGTCTCCAGACCGTAATCCCATAGAAAATATGCGGAGGGAGCTGAAGGTTTGAGTTGCTAAACGTCAGCCTCAAATTGGAGAGAATCTGCAAAGAGGAGTGGAAAAATCCCTCCTGAGATGTGTGCAAACCTGGTGGCCAACTGCAAGAAATGTCTGAGCATTGTGATTGCCAAGGGTTTTGCCACCAAGTACTAAGTCATGTTTTGCAGAGGGGTAAAATACTTATTTCACTCATTAAAATGAAAATCAATTTATAACTTTTTTGAAATATGTTTTTCTGTATTTCTTTGTTGTTGTTCTGTTTCTCACTGTTTAAAATAAACCTACCATTAAAATTCTAGACTGATAATTTCTTTGTCAGTGAGCAAACGTACAAAAATCAGCAGGGGATCAAATGCTTTTTTCCCTCACTGTATATGCGTGTACGCACGTGAAATATTGAGCTGCAACCCAGATTTTTGTATTTTTATTTATTTTCCACTGATCTATACATAGTGCAAGTTTTACGCGCCTGTGTGTACAGGCCCAAAACCAATGGGTTGCAAAAAACGCCTGAATCCCTAAAAATGTGGCGTTTTTAGGTTTCCGTTTTGCAAGAGACCCTATATGCAGATTCCACTGTCAGTGAGCAAGCCTGCAAATTGGCAGCTTCTAGTTAGCTATCATGTATTTACATTTGTAGAGTCTGTATGTGACGCAACCTATGCCAGAAGCTTTTTTTTTTTTTTTTTTTTTTTTTTTTTGTTTTCAAGCACTCGACGGCCACACACAGGAGCTGCTAGGGACAGTCAGCTAATGTTTACATTTACTGCGCCTATGCTGTGATGAGGCCATTGCTGCAATACAGATAGCATTGGGGGTGAAGCCTTTTGCTTTCCTGGAACCCAACATTCAGTGGACTGCACACAGGAGGAAGTTGGACATAGTTGGCTTATTTGCCAATTTCTTAATGAATGAGACAGCTCTTTAGAGATTGGACCTTGTTATTTAGTGTGCATTTAATGAAAAATCCAAAACAGTAGCGTGGATCAGAATACAGTGTAATACACATGGTTGCAAAGTGATGGTGGAGCATTTACGGAGTTAAAACGCTAAGGAGGCAGACCAGGGGCTCCAAGTCTAAACCTAGCCTTAAAGTGGTTGTTAAGCCACTTGTATAAAATGCTCCCATCCCCTCTGTATTAGAACAATAAGTTCCCCTGTGCCTGTGTTGTATCATAAATATGCTTACCTGTACTGATAACACACCACCTTCTTGATCAGTTGCCTTTTCTCTCCTCTCCTCTGCCAGCTGAGAGTTCCAAGGTGGGGGCGAGCACAGTCACTGACATCAGCTAGGGAGGAGAGGAGAGACAGAGCCTAGAGCAGGGAGCTAATGATGTGTTATCTGTACAGATAAGCATATTTATGATAAAACACAGACACAGGGGAACTTCTTGTTCTAATACAGAGGGGATTGGTGCTTTTTAGGTTAAGTATAAGAGCCAAGCAGACAATCTGAGAGGAGTGTTGACAGGAAGGGGGAAGAAGGGGGAGCTGAAGACAGGCACAGAGGAGAATAGGAGAGCTGCGTGTGATGCAGACACACACAGACTACGATCTCTTGGCTTAGCAGACATGGTAATCGTGGTCAGAACTTGGGGGGGGGGGGGGGGGGGATAGAGAGTCAGGACATGGCATTATTAAACAGCTATTGTAGGAGATACAGAGGGATAGTTTAAAAAGCAAAAGCACCATGCTGCTAATTGCACATTAAAGGCACAGGTGCAGCATTTTTTTTTTTGGGGGGGGGGTTAACAAACACTTTAACCCTTTAAATGATGTACCTGTGCCCCTTTGATGGCATCCATCCTGTACCACAGTGTAAATCCTCCCTAAGTGACGTCCTGTGTATAAATGGTGTGATAGTCTGTTGCTGCAGAGATTAAGGGCATTTATGTAGTTGCTTTGTGCTAATTTGCAGTTCATGTTTCTGCAGTGCTATAGCCAGTTAAAATAATTGTCACAGGTTGCTTAGTTACACTGTAATTATTCTTTTGTGCGTGTTCTTTTTATGTTGTAATAATTTGTTAGCAATTCAGTACATGCCTCATAACATGATTTCTTGTCTATCTACAAGTAGATATTACTACTAATGATTGCTACTTGCGCAGGCAGTGACCTCAATAGTATCAGTATACACTGCCACGGTTACAGGTGCTGGAATGGGGAACAATTCCTAGGGGATTGTGCTATCGCTTATTATTTCTGGTTGGCTGCAGCTGCTGATCGACATTTTGTTTTCCACCATGTCCATTTAACAGAAGTCACTCTAAGGCTGGCCATACAATTTTCTTGTACAATTTTCCTTTAGATTTACCATATAATATGAGGTCAAACATAAACACCTTCAATTTGTATGCAATCAAGCAGGCTTTTGCACTACATAGTTGAAGGTAAATCAAAAGGAAATTAACTAAGAATAATGTATAATGGCCAGCTAAAAGTGGATGTAAACCTGATTCATGATATTTGAGCTGGGCACATGTGTCTGTAGTGTTTTCTTATCTTTCTTCAAAGCTCTAAGTCCCATGGCTTTCTCCTGCTCCATTCTTCTGTTATCAGCATGATAACTTCTGACAAGTTCTCCAACAGCTGATAAAACCAGGCTGAATTTTGTGTCAGGGAGGGAGCTATAAATAGATTAGCAAAAAGTCTCTGCTTATCTGGAGGGGGGTGTGTGCCTTTCCTCCATTCAGCTGTCTCCCAGTGTAATCCAAGAATTCTCTCACAGTTCAGAATGAGGCAGTGAAAAATCTAACACCATCTGAACTTTCTAAACAGTAAATAAAGCTGAAGACAGCAGATATACATGTAAAACTTATGCAGGTGGATTTGTTTCATCTTTGTGTATCATCTGAGGCTATTCACTTCACTGGGTACATGTGAGGGTGTACATCCACTTTAAGAGCCCTTTCGCATTGGGCCGCGTTAGCATTAAAGTGCTGCTAGTTTCAGCAGCGTTTTAGTGGCGCTATTCGACCGCTAGTGGGGCGCTTTTAACCCCTGCTAGCGGCTGAAGGTGCCCATTCATTTCAACAGGCTTTTCTGTACAGTTTAGGTCACCTGCCTTTGTATTGTATCACTGTTGAGAGGTTCCTACACCTGGTGGTACCATCTATAATATACATGGTCAGTCCTTTTGGGAGGAGATTTTCTCCATGTTTATCTCCCTCCCTAATATGGTAATTTTTCACTTTATTCTTTTATGTGTTGTTCCAGAAGATGATTTGTGAAATCCAGAATTACTTGCCAGGAATTACTTATTTCCAGGACAGCAAGATCCCTGCCCTTTTGTGTTTTATGGGTTTTTTTTGTTTGTTTTTTTCTGTTCATATGTTTTTTTTTTAATATTACATCCTTTGGGTCTTGTTTACTATTGACCAGTTGGGAAGAAGGACTTCTTTTTTAATGTGTTTTTGATGAAGCGTTCCTATTAGATGGTGTGCCTGTCTTTCTTATGTGCTGTCCTAGAAGACACCTGGAAATGGAGTAACTCCTGAATTTTTTATTTGTAAAAATCTTTATGCTTGATCAGTGTGCCATTTACATTATTGCTGTGTAGCTATAGTCACATAGCTCTACGCTTACCGACAACATACTGCTTGTTTTCATTTCTGTGGTGTGTGTTGCATAGGAAATCTTTTCCCAATGTCATGACACTACATCACATGTTACCATGTACATCCAATAATTCTTAGACTGCATCTTTTGAAATGGCTGTAAACTTCAGACATGAAATATGAACAAAGCATATCCCTCTATATTGTGTAGTTGGCTCAATCCAGAGAACTAAGTGTCATTTCTGTCTGCTGCCTCATTCCTCTATCTGTAGGAGTCACTTCTGACAAGTTTTCTTGACACCAAGAGGTAAAATAGTTAACAGGGGAGGGATCTCCATTTGGTTGTCAGCCTCAGCTCTGTTCTTGTATGCTGTGTGAAGGGGGTGTCCTTTCTCTCCAATCAGCTCTCACTGAGCTCTGCAGAGCGTGATTTTAGCTCTCTGCCCCCTGTTTTCGGACAGTCGAGACAAGCTGTAAAAAAAATCTGCACTTTGAACGGCTGTAGCGAAGACTGCAGATAATCAAGTACAATGTATGTAGGAGGATTTGTTTAATCTCTGTGTATCGCCTAAGGAAAGTCACTTTTCTGGGAATATGTAAGACTTTAAACCACTTGAAATAGGATCATAAGGCCTGTCTTTAGGAAGGAATTTTAAGCTCCTTTTAAAATGTATTATTTGAAGTGAATACATGTATCAATTGCTTCTCTATTGAATTTTGTCTTTATTATGTCTTATTGATCAAAGCCATGTTATACCAAATCTAACCAATTCTATGATCGCAGGCCCTGATGACTGGCACCATACCTGGGTTTATTGACATCGTCATGAACCTTAACTCACAAGAACTGCAGGAAGACAATTTGATATGGCAAGCTAAGCAAGCAGGGAAAAGAATAATATTTTATGGTGATGATACTTGGATAAAACTTTTCCCAAAACATTTTGTGGAGTATGACGGAACAACATCCTTCTTTGTGTCAGATTTTACTGAGGTATGTTGGTTGTTCTAGTAAATCTATTTATTATTATTATTGTAATAATTATTATTATTATTATTATTATTTAAGGTACTTCTATAGCGCTGTCAATTTACGCAGAGCTTTACATATACATTGTACATTCACATCAGTCCCTACCCTCAAGGAGCTTAAAATCTAAGGTCCCTAACTCGCATTCATATACTAGGGCCAATTTAGACAGAAGCCAGTTAACCTACCAGCATGTCTTTGGAATGTTGGAAGAAACCGGAGTACCCGGAGGAAACCCACGCAGGCACAGGGAAAACATGCAAACTCCAGGCAGGTAGTGTCGTGGTTGGGATTCGAACCAGTGACCATTTTTACTGTTAGGCAAGAGTGCTACCCACTACACCACATGTAAGCTAAGTTTCTAAGATTAAACAAATTTTCAGTCAGATTTTTTTTTTATAATTTTGAATGTAGTGGGTTTTTTTATCACAGTCTGTTACATAATTGGGTTGGAAAAAGACAGAAAGAAGTCCATGTGGTTCAACCGATAAGAAAGGGGAAAAAACCCAAAAAAAAACAAACCGAAAACCACCATATTCAGAAGTCTATACCCACAGTTGATCGAGAGGAAGGCAAAAAAAAAAAAAAAACAATAAAGCATGATAAAGTTTGCTCCAGAGGGAAAAAAATATTTCCTAATCCCCCAGGAGGCAATCGGATATTCCCTAGATCAACAATCCCTGGTATTACCTATACATGTTAATGTCAAGTTATAACCACTTGCTGACCAGGCCTTTTCTGGAACTTCTTGTTTACAAGTTTAAATTTAGTATTTTTTGATAGAAAATTACTTAGAACCCACAAACATTATATATTTTTTTTTAGTGGAAACCCTAGAGAATAAAATGGTGATCGTTGCAATATTTTATGTCCCACTGTATTTGTGCAGCGGTCTGTCAAACACAATTTTGTGGAAAAAAAATAAATTAAACAAAATACAATAGTTACCTAATTTTTTTTGTATAATGTGAAAGATGTTACGCCGAGTAAATAGATACCTAACATGTCATGCTTTAAAATTGCGCAAGCTTGTTGAATGGCGACAAACTGCGGTACTTAAAAATCTCAATAACTTTTGCAGGTTACCTGTTTAAAGTTACAGAGGAGGTCTAGTGCTAGAGTTATTGCTCTCGCTCTAACGATTGCGGCGATAACTGTATGTGGTTTTAACACCGTTTACTTATATGGGCGTGGCTTTCATGTGCGTTTGCCTCTGCATACGAGCACGGAGGGATAGGGCGCTTTAAACTTTTTTTTTTCTTATTTATTTTTACACTGTCCCTTTTTTTTATTTATTTTTTGATCACTTTTATTCTTATTACAAGGAATGTAAACATTTCTTGTAGTAGAATTAAGCATGACAAAACCTCTTTATTGAGAGATCGAGGGTCAAAAAAGACCCCCGATCTCTCATTTACCTTTAAAAGCAGGAGAAAAATTTTGACACTTTTGACTTTAAAACTTTTTTTTTAATCATTTTTTTTATGCCCGAGAACCGGAAGTGACGTCAGAGGTCGCTCCGATCTTCCAAGGGCATAGAGCCGAGTGGGGGCCATCTTGTCTTCCTGCCTAGCCATCGGCTGCATCGGATCACTTTCGGGTTTACCGATGGCTCCAGTAAACCCTGAAAGGCCCAGGAATCGGCGGGGGCACCGCTGCCTCTAAATGTGATCTCGTGACAAATTCGCCGATGGGCTATCTTTTATTAGACGCCAAATCGCCCACACAAAAAAATGACATCAGGGGTTATGGCAGCTAGCTACTGCCATAACAACGGTATTTAACATCAAAGTAATGAGGTGTATATATACTGTGTGCGGTCGGCAAGTGGATAATTTGTGCATTTAGGAATGCATACAGCTCTTTTTTTTTAAATCGTGCCAGATGCCAGTCAGCAATTGGCCTAGAGTTCTTTGGTGGGAGGGCCTATTTTTGTTGGGGGTGTTCCCCTTCAATACACCCCTCCCCAAATTCTGAAGGGCATGTGGGCTTCAGGATAGCATTAGGGGCTGCATGCTCACCACTCCTTGCAGTGGAGTTACTAGCCTGTATGTTGGACTGATTCGTTTGGGGAGGGGGTGGTGGACATGCTGTTTTTGGTTTTGTATTTTTTTTTTAAAGGTTTAGGCCTCTTCCTCCATAAGCAAAAAATATTAATTTTCCAAATTTCAGAACCACTGCGATAAGTAAAGAGGGAATGTAGAAAACCAAATCTTATCTAAAAAAGAAGGCAATGTCGGGTGACTGTCCGAACTTCTGATCTTAATGCTTAAAGTGATACTAAAGTCTTGTGTGTTTTTCTTGTTTTTTTTTTTCGTTAACAATAACAAACCTGTTATACTTGCCTCCTCTGTGCAGTTTGTTTTGCACAGAGCAGCCCAGATACTCCTGTTCTCGGGTCCATCTTTGGTGCTCCTGGCCCCTCCCTTCTGTTGAGTGCCCCCACAACAAGCAGCTTGCTATGGGGGCACCTGAGCCGAGCCACAGCTCCCTGTGTCCATTCAGGCACTGAGCCGTGGTGCACCCCCTTTCTCTCATTGGCTTTCAACCAATGAGGAGTGGAGTCCCAGACAGCTTACTCTCGTGCAACATTGCTGGATCTAGATGGACCTCAGATAACTATTAGGGGGGCTGCTGCACACAGAAGATTTTTTATCTTAATGTATTGAATGCATTAAGATAAACCTTCTGCCTTTACAACCACTTTAAGGTTCAAGGCGTTAAGCCAGCCATACAGGGATTGAAATTTGGCCAGTTCAGCAGGAACTGGCCAAATTCTTCCATCTATGGGCAGACTGGTTGCACTAAAGTTATTGTATGAATCAACTTCAGTACAACCAACCTTTCAGGGTTTTTTTGTTTTTTTGTTTGATCACTGCCGTTGGCTATAGCTGCAGGAAGTGATCATCGTATTCTGACGGCTGGGAAACCTTCCGCTGTGCTATTGTATTCTGACAGTGTTTATGGGGAATCAAGCTATTTTTTTTTCCTTCAACCCTGCAGAATGTATGGCCTGCCTTAGGGGATAATAAAGTGTTTGGACCTGCATTACAATGCAGAAAATAGCATTTTCAAATAAAGAAGTCAACCGCTTACTTATTTTTTCAGAACAGGAATTTGTAATGTTTGTTTTCAGAAAAAATATTTTATTTATATAAATATTTCTCTAGGTTGACAAGAATGTAACCAGACACTTAGATGATGTTTTAAAGAGAAATGATTGGGATATGTTGATTCTTCACTATCTTGGACTAGATCACATTGGACATCTGACTGGACCACACAGTCATTTAATTGGACCAAAACTTTATGAGATGGACATTGTTTTAAAAAAAATTCACTCTGCTCTCTTGTTAAAGGTAAGACCCTTATCAAAGTTTTTTTAAAGGATAAGTTCATATTTAAAAAAAAATAAATAAATAAATGCACCTCTTTTTTTGCAAGTAAAAAAATGTGCATTTTATTTTTTTTCTTTACTTGGAGCCTGTAAAGCATTGCACCTGTGATCAGCAGATCGCAAGTGCCATACAGGACTCCTGCACACTTGTCAGTGTATCTGTCTGCTCATACCTCATAGGGGCAGGCGATAAACACTGACCGGAAGAGACTTTGAACTACATAGCACTCAACAGTGCCATTGTAGTTCTGTGAGAACTACAAGCCGACAGGTTGTCCGAACTTGTAGTTTCCCATTCACAGAACTACAATGGCACTGTTGAGTGTTCTATGTAGTTCAAAGTCTCTTCCTGTCAGTGTGTATCGCCTGCCCATATGAGGTATGAGCAGACAGATACACCGACAAGTCTTCAGGAGTCCTGTATGGCACTTGCGAACTACAAGCCAGCAGGTTGTCCGAACTTGTAGTTTCCCATTCACAGAACTTATCCTTTAGAAGGAAAGTATTATCAGTGGGCACACATTTTGGGTTAATAATGTAGTGTTTAAAATATTTATGTGAATCTATCTATCTTTATTTTTATTTTTTAACATGTTTACTGTTTTTGTGTATTAAATATAACAAAATCTAGATTAGCCACTAGCTGGAGCCCTGTAGTTTACTGCAGTCTTTCCGCCTCTCTGCTTAATATCTGTAATATGTCAGTCACATAGGGAAGTACCTTGTTTTTGGTGAGTCAGAAAACCTGTAGGCTTGCATTGTAATACAAGGAAGTAATGCTCTAAACACTGTATAGCGCTGCAGATTCGATCGGACATATGCAATGCAATTGTATGCAATGAGCCATCAGGGCTGCCGCAGTTTCTGCAAGTTGACTGAAACACACTGCACATTCTCTGCAGCTCAGGCCTTCAAACCATATAATACAGGTTGAATAAGTTAACCTAACAAAGTAGTTTTGTTGATCATTTATTAAGGTGTGTTTTATACATGAACATATTTTTAAACCCTTTAAAAGGAATGTATAATGGTTTTTACATATGTCTTTACTTATAATGGTCAGCACTAAAAATGAAATGAAAAATGGTTAGGTAAATATTTAACAATGTATATTCATATTTAAAATTTTCATATCCAGCCAGCAGGCAGAGTTTTTAATGTGTTTGCCAGATTAGTCTTCGTGTCCTGCTTAACAGAACTCAGTAGATGAAGCTAAAATGTACACACACAACTAAATCAAAACATGGACTCATCCCCTCCTTGTTTGGCTTTGCAGTGGTGGCTATAATGGAGATCAAATCTGTAACATTTACTGGGGATATCTTTCTACTGGGGTCCCAGAGAGATACAGAAAGGATCCAGTCAACCAGCATTTACTCATATTAGCACAGGAACCCTTTCACCTCTTTCACTTTTATTTTACTTCTTTGTATGCTTGGAGGACCCTTTTTTTTTTCTCTCTCTTCCATTTCTTTTTTCTCTCTCTATCATTATTCCAATTTATGAATCATTTTGACTTGTTTTTGTCTCAGACTTTCTGATTTGAAGCACATTTCAGAGTCTGTTTTATTTGCTAAATTATAGGATGAAGATTCTACTCCAAGTTTAATTGTTGTCTGTGGTGACCATGGTATGTCTGAAGTGGGCAGTCATGGGGGGTCTTCTGAAGAAGAAGTACAGACTCCACTGGTTTTAATAAGTTCAGCATTTCAAAACAAAGCTGGTATGTTGTATATCTTAGACTATAACTGGTCTTTTTTTTAACTGAAAATGCAGAATTAAAATGTGTTGACATTTTTTCTGAATGGATTTGACTCTATGAAAATACTTTTCCCTTGTAAGTACCTTTTGGAAAGAATTATGAAGGATGCATTGGAAGGATACTCAGGATCATGACATATCAAACAATTATAGACCTCATCATTGACCCAAATGGTGTAGGGTAACCATTGATTACCCAAAGTACATGAATTTTGCAAGTAACTTTATTGCCAATGGAACAGCTTTTAATTGGAATGGTGACAAAGATTAAAATGTGATTTCCAAGCTACACGGAATACTAGTAAACTAATGATGATTTGGGATAAGGTGGAGTGGAATAGAGGTTAACCAGCTACTGCTGTTTCACTTTTTGGACATTCAATCTGCAAGTTTTGGGTAACAGGTTATGCTAATGAGACCCATGTGATTCTCTAGATGCAGTGTAAAGTAGTCCTGCAAATGGGGAGTAATAGCTTTTGCAACCAGTCATTATAAAGAGGAGAAGCCTGCAGATGTTCTCATAGACTGATCTTTTCTGTCGTGTTTGGCCTTCTCATTCATCCTGCATAAAAAAAAAACACAAGTTTGCTGTTTGACCTGTATCTTTTGGATGCTACTTTAGAGGAGTTTTGCAAAATCTAAAGATCTTGAATGCTTATGGTGTGGTAGAGGCCTAGTCTGCAGATATATAGAAGCACTTAATCTTGGCCACAGCTGCCACCTTTAATTGAGCTGCACGGCTCCTTGGGTACTGTCACTAAACTTTTTGACTGAGTAACTGATTTTGAAGCTATACTGCTTTTTCACCATATGTGAAAACATCCATGTCATTGTTTCTATAATGTAGACGTAAGGTATCTTGAGAAAAAGTAAAAACACAACTAAATATGGATGCTGTACATCTAATAGACCTGACAGCTTGGATTTATATATTTGAAATTTCTACTTGCGAGTATAAAATATTTTCCATCTTAGCAGAAGACTTTTCATTTGACATTGTTATATTGCTGACAGAACTGCATAATATTTTGATGGTTACCCCTGAAATAATTAGCTTTTCTCTTTAGGTCAGTTTACAGTACCAGAGATCATCCAACAAACTGATGTGGCTCCAACCCTGGCTCTGGGCCTTGGGCTGCCAATTTCAAGAAGCAGCTTAGGAAAACTTATAACTGCAGTTGTAGACCACAAGACAATGAGAGAACAATTGAGATTCCTTCATTTAAATGGGCATCAGTTATGTAAACTTCTGAAGGAGAACTTGGAAGCTTATGAAAAAGGTACATTACTAACAAATGAAAAAAAAAACCCAGAAGATTAGCTTAGGTGTATGAAAACTAGTACTGCAAGTTATCTTATGTGCCTGTAGTTAATCAGTCTGATATTATTATTATTATTATTATTATTATTATACAGGATTAAGGCTGGGTTCACACTTAAAACAGATGCGGTTGTTCTCTGTTTAAGGGATGAATCAGGCAGAAATGTTTCCCCGAATTTGGACTTGAAACCGCAGCCACCCTGGAGATGTGTGAACCGGCTCCATTGAGAGCCGGTTACAGTCTCCTGTCATGCGAATTGGATGTGGAAAAACCCCCGCATTCAATTTCTGTAGGTGTGACCCCAGCCTTCTTTTTTTTAATAAACAAAGATTGACAAATTGAGTATATATAAGGATGGTGGTACAATATTCAGCAGTAGAGCTAAACATATCGATTTATGAACAGGATGAGTATATAACAATGTAAGGAGTACGGCAACAAATAAACTAATAAAGTATTACATTGAAAGCATTATAAAATTCTATTCTATTGGTTCAATTTTCAAGAGCAGTAACAAGGGGATCAGTCTAATAGGTATATATTAAAAACAGAAGAGATAATCTGTAAGTACCACACAATATGAAAAGAAAGGTAGAAAACAAAAATAGGAGTAGATAGAGAGAAGAGGGTAGAAAAAAAGTGGTGATGCGATCCCAAATGAATAGAAAGTATAGTCAAGGCAAATAGAGTAAAATTACCAACAATAATATTGTGTCTCCAAAGTCTGGAGGTAAACAATGCTTAACCCAAGGAAGCCAGAGTTTCTCAAATTGACCGATTCTATTGCTTCCATTTTAGCATAAATAAGAGCTTTATTAGTTCTGTGTATGGTTTCAGCTAGAATTTAAATATTTCGTTTTCCATGCCTTAGCAATGGTTTGTTTTGTGTTAGGAGCTGTAAAAGAAGGTGAAATTGATTCTGTGTGATCCTATCAGGCTTCAGGTTTAATAGGGCTGTTGCAGGATTGGGCTGTATAGGTGTATCAAAGATTTTGGAGGCAAAGTCAAAAACCGCCTTTCAGAATTTTTGGGCAATCCCGCCAAATATGAAGTTGAGTGCCAGACTTTGAACAGCCGAGAAAACGAGCTCCAGGGTAATCGGCAGCATATTTTGATATTCTAGTAGGGACCAAATACCAACGGGTTAGCCCCTTAAAGTTAGTTTCCACAGCAGTAACATGAGAAGAAGCAGACTTAGTGGCGGACCATATGCTAAACAAATCAAGTAGCTTTAATTGAGCGATTAAGGTCTAGTTCCCATTTGGAGACCTATAAGGGGGGACCAGTGTTAGTACTAGCTAAAATTTCGTTATAGAGAAACAAAACAATACTCTAGTATTCTGACTAGGGTCAGAAATACATATGTTTTCAAAACGCGACAAATGCAAATTTGCAAATATCGGAACAGTTCCGATTGAGGAAGTCCAAATGTATCACACAAAGTAGGAAAAGAATGTATGGAGGAGGCAGATACCAAATTATATAAACAGGATAAATTAGCTTTAGGAGCGATCCAGGCATGGTGAAAAGCGGGAATTTTATCAAAAGAAAGGTGTTGTAAAATGAGGAGATTGAAGGTAAAGAGAAGTTTTGAACCTGTCCCAGATGGATAAAGAATGTTTTGTGATAGGATTGCGAATAACAGTACGATCAGTTGGTCTTAACCATAACACGTTATATAATGAAATAGGGTCACAGTCAATAGACTCATTTGTTACCCATAAAGGTATTTTGGTAAATGTGCAAGGTGTGCAACATAATAGTAAGCAGAAATATTTGGGAGACCTAAACCTCTGTAGCATTGTGGGAGACAGTGGATTTAGAGGTTCGAGGTTTCGGTTTACCCTAGATAAAGGTGATAATTCTGCGCTGTATAAGCCATGAAACATTATTTGGAACTGGGATGGGCAAGACTCTAAAAAGATATAAAAACTTGGGCAATATAGCCATCTTAATTACATTACATTAATTTTGCCTAACCAGGATAGAGACCCTTGTGATAATAATTGAGTTACCTGTTTTAGTAATGGAGGAAAGATAGCTGAGTATAAGTCAGTTATCCTAGAAGTGAGTTGTATTCCTAGGTATGGAAGTCTGAGGTGTCCAAGAGAAGGGAAGTGAATCTTTAGCAAGCTGAAGGTCTGAAGGAGGCAAGGAAATGTTGAGTACAGTTAATTTTTGATAATTAACTCTTAAGCCCAAAATGTGTGTAAAACGGTTTAGGAGAGAGAGGAGATTAGGTTCTGTGATATGGGGAGATGCAAAAAAAGAACGATATGAACCGGGAATTGAGGGGTAAAGAATTCACTGACTCACCTGTAGGGTGTGGTTGTGCCGCAAACAAATAAGCAAAAAAGGGGGAGAGACAGTTATAGAAGCACACTGTCTAAAAGGTAGGCACTGATAACCAAGCAGTTTAATTCCATTATTTATTAGATTAAAAATATTGTGGGATTCCACATGTTCTCAACTTCCAACATAGAAAATACATTACATATATGGGGAGATGACATGAAGAGTAAGATGTCATCTGCAAAAAGACATACTTTATGATGACATCCAGCTAATTCAATACCTTTTTATATTTGGATCAGATCTAATTAAATGGGCCAAGGGTTCAATGAGGAGTGCAAATAGGAGGGGGAAGAGAGAGAACATCCTTGACAGGTGCCTCTTCCAATAGGGAAAGGGTCTGATTTTAAACTAGCATATTTGATAAGTGCATTTGGCTTGTCGTATAAGGAAGAAATCCACTTAAAAAAATGCGGTCCAAACCCCTATTTTTGAAGAATATATTGTGAGTATGGCCATGAGACAGTGCTGAATGGTTTTCTTATATAGAACGATTAAAAAACACGCAGGTAGACGTCTGGATTTAGCGACATGGGCGAGTAAAGAAGCTCTACAAATATTATCACTTGCTTGGCACGAGGGGATGAACCAAACTTGATCTCGATGAACGAGTTTGCATATTACTTGATTCAAGAAGGGTCGCAAGTATTGTTGGTAGGATATTTTGTGAGAAAAGGTAATCAGCAGCTGCAGCATGGTCAAAATTTTGGTTGGGCGAATATAATTTAGCAATATTTGAGTGGAATGTGTGTAAAATTTTGACAGGGTTACTTGTGTATGAATCACAGTTTAGTTTGAGTCGCACAGATGTCGTAGGTTTTTGCAGTGAGCGTAAGGTTTGAGCTAATGGGATATCTGGTTTGTTTGCTTTTAGGTAATAAAGGTGTTGTGATTTATGTATTAATTTATCTGCAGAGTCGGTGAGAAACGGGTCGAATTCTAAGCAGGCTCTATCAAGCTTCACTTTAGTAGAAGGGGAGGGGGAATTTTGGAATGCATCGTGACACAGATTGAAGTCCTTTTCTAATTTTTGGTGAATGAGCTTTCGCTCACGTTTGAGAAATGATGCTTGCTGGATGAGCTTACCTCAAATTACAGGTTTATGGGATTCCCAATTAGTGAGAGGGGAAATATCTGTAGAAGTGTTATTAATGAGATAGTCATTGAGAGCATGTTTAATATCTAGACAATGGGACAGGTGAGTTAGAATGGAATCATTATTACACCAAGATGAATCCTGGGATCTCAGGATAGGGGATAAGATGCCAACACTTAGGAAGATATGATCAATCCTAGAATATGATTTATGTGAATGGGAGTAATATGTAAAGCATTTACAGCTCGATTGAGCTCACGAGTCTAACATGTTATGCTTAGAGATAAGCTGCTGAAATGAAAGCTTAGATGAACAGGAGGAGGGAGAAGGGGGAGAATTATCCAATAAGGGAAAAGAACTTGGTTTGAGTCACCATACAATATAACTGTACCTAACTTTGTGTGAATCAATTACATGAAAAGGATGGGAAAGAAATGATAATGGATGTTTATTAGGAGCATAATATGATACAATGATTACAGCAACATTAGAAATGTGCCCAAAAAGAATGAGGTAGCGGCCTTCAGGATCTTTAATTTCTTTTTTTTAATCAACAAAAAGGTTTTTATTGATGAGAATGTAAGGCACTACAAGGTATAATTGCACAGGTATACAATCAATGCACATCAGTGTTTGGTACATTCTAAGCAATCTATAGGTATTTGAAAATGCATATCCATCTTGTCCATTCCATATCATAGAAATCACTGTATGATACCCAGCGCTCTCTCAGCACCCGTAACTGAAGGGGGTGCAACAAACAAAAAGAACGGTGAAAATAAATAGATCATAAAATAAAATAACTCTCTCCAGTGTCACTGATAATGTGTGAATCGATAATAGCATTAAGTTACTAGTACATATAACATAGATTGATGCGCTCTGATACAAAGTTCAATCAATGTGAGAAAATAATTTTTTGTGCTAAAAAACCAATGTGAAAAAAATTGCTACCAAATCGCTAAAAAAATTGCATATATATATAAAATCGCAAATATATGAAAAAAAATCGCAAATATTTAAAAACTGTGTTCCTCCAGTTATACAAATCCACTGGAAGTGTTGCGATATCTCCAAAGTAAACTAAGCAACAATTGTGTATAGATATACTAAAAATGCGTTTGCAAATAGTAATCAATCCAAATTCGTGCCAATAAATAAATTAGATCTATTCCCTGTGATAAGTGTTGAATCCTCCATAATAAAAAATAAATAAATGATATGCTTATAAAGGTGCAATATATATACAATTGATGAGTATAAATAGATAAATAGTGCCAATAGAATCTGATTAAATATAGATGATTAAATTCATGAGATAGGATAAGTAACAGGCAACAGTTCAATCCTCAGTAATCTGGGATATCTGGATTCCTGCAGTACTTAATTGTTCACCCTCTGAGCTATTTCTTCCACAGCCACAATGAATGGTCATTTTCTCAGTATCAAGTGGTTTTATGTAAAATAAACAAAGAGAGAAAACATTGCGCAATATTGTTACAATAAAAGTTCACAGGCAAAACAGCACAGGGATACACTCACGTGTGCCTGACTTGTTTTAGGCATGCAGATAAGCAGATCTCAGCTGGCTTGTAAGGACAAGGCTTGCTACCCAAGCTGCTGCTGCTTGATACAATGTATTCATACATTGTAATGTAATGTAATAATACTGAAAATTTCTCTGTGTAATACTATTATCATTTATACAGTCCTGGGATATTTAGTTTAAATCACAATTAATTTATTCTTATATATTTTTATTTTTTATATATTTTTTAAATTGTTTTATTTATCTTTAAAGTCATGGGAGTGTTTATCAGCACACTATAAACTATCAAGATCCAGCATAAAGTCACACTTACCTAATTAGTCATGCAGCAGGATCAAAACATAGAGATTAACACATAGCTGATAACATTAGTTAAAGGGGTTGTAAAGGTAATTTTTTTTTTTTTTTTAAATAACAAACATGTTATACTTACCTTCACTGTGCAGCTCGTTCTGCACAGAGTGGCCCCGAACCTGCTCTTCTGGGGTCCCTCGGCGGCTGTCTCAGCTCCTCCCCGCAATAACTAACCACCTTTAATGCGAGCTCTCTCGCATGGTGGTTAGTTATTGCGGGCGCGCTCCCGTGATACAGCCCGCGGCTATAGCCGCTCGCTGTATCACTCAGCCCCGCCCCCGGTGCGTCGCGTCATTGGCTGTGATTGACAGCAGCGCGAGCCAATGGCTGCGCTGCTTTCAATCCATCCACTATAGCCAATCAGCGACCAGGCTGATCGGCTGAATGGAGGTCGGGAGCGAGCGGCCGAGTTTTGAGGTGTCAGGTAAGTAAAACGGGGGG
The DNA here is from genome assembly GCF_042186555.1 of Aquarana catesbeiana. Classification (NCBI taxonomy): domain Eukaryota; kingdom Metazoa; phylum Chordata; class Amphibia; order Anura; family Ranidae; genus Aquarana; species Aquarana catesbeiana. Next base: position 550,714,379 of record NC_133324.1, read on the forward strand.
GCTGGGGGCGGCGGTATTTTCAAAAGTTTTTTCACCTTAATGCATAGAATGCATTAAGGTGAAAAAATTTATACCTTTACAACCCCTTTAATGATATGAATGTATTGTCAATGGTGTGCTGTACCGATATGCGCCACTGGAGGGAGCCCATTATTCTATAGATACAATGATATTTAATCAGATTCTATTGGCACTATTTATCTATTTATACTCATCAATTGTATATATATTGCACCTTTATAAGCATATCATTTATTTATTTTTATTATGGAGGATTCAACACTTATCACAGGGAATATATCTAATTTCTTTATTTATTTGTTGGCACTAATTTGGATTGATTACTATTTGCAAACGCATTTTTAGTATATCTATACACAATTGTTGCTTAGTTTACTTTGGAGATATCGCACCACTTCCAGTGGATTTGTATAACTGGAGGAACACAGTTTTTAAATATTTGCGATTTTTTTTCATATATTTACGATTTTATATATATATGCAATTTTTTTAGCGATTTGGTAACAATTTTTTTCACATTGGTTTTTTTAGCACAAAAAATTATTTTCTCACATTGATGCGCTCTGATACAAAGTTCAATCTATGTTATATGTTTTAATTTTTAGGGGATTCTGACCACTATATAATTGATAGCAGCTTGATATCGTTGTCAATCTAACAATTTTTATTTAATTGATTGCACGTGCATTCACATACATTTGATTTACACTTATTTGATTGTATATGTCACGCTAGAACATTATTGCGCTTGCTGTTTTTTGTTTATTTAAGTTACTAGTAGACCTCCTCCAAAAGGCCACCTGATCTGCCTTTTATTTCCCAGGAGTTCCTGTATCAAAGCTGCTGTCCCATTAGCAGTCTGTCTAATGCCATTTGTGGTGGTGCCACATCTGGTGAGTTCAGCCAGCTCTGCCATATACCGTAGAATTTTTTTTGTGATTTCCTGTGATGATTTATACATATTTTTTTTCTCGAATAAGAGTGGTATTAACCTGTTGGATACATTGTGTTATTTTAGGTGCATTTGCCGAAAGCCAAAGACGGGCAATCAGCTTTCTGGCTATATATAGGAGTCTCGTGAGTGCAGTGTACACCGAGGGGGTGTACAGTTCCTCATTAAGGCTCCCCACTGGAAAGTGCTATTGATTTTGGCTACAATGGAGCTCCAGTACCTCACCAGTTTAGGACATCTCCATAGCATATGGATAAGATCTCCTGATTGGGCTTGACACTTCGGACAGATAGGGGTGTCCCTTCTGCCCCATTTGTGCAACTGCACCGGCATGCGGTACACACGATGCAATATGAACAAATGGGATAGTCTCTGTGCTGCGGACACTGACACAAACGGTCCCACCTGCAAAATCTGCTCCCATCGTTCTCCATCAATAGGGCCGATGTCTCTCTCCCACTTCTCCCTGCATTGTGAAAGGTCGGGGGCTTGTATATGTGATTAATAAATGTGTATAGATTCTTGAGAGGGCCCCTTTCTTCTCAGGTTCAATAAATATAGAATCTAGGAATGCTGAGTCGTCTAGTTTCAAATTACAGTGTTTACCTTGGCATCTAACAGCATAGTGTAGCTGAACATATTGAAAGTTCTCTGAGCCCAGTGAATTGCTCTAGCAATTGAGAGTATGGCTTTAGTATGGAGCCATTCAGAATTTGATAAAGGAATCTAATCCCCACTCTCTTAACAAATTGGGTGTTTGGGAACCTTAGCAAGATTCGTGTAGAGGCGATTGAGCCAGATGGGGGTATGACGCATATATCCTGTCACTCCAAGTGTACTCCTAACTCCCTTCCATATTTTCATTAGTAGTTAGGTTGTGGGGCAATTAAAGGGGGTGTTAGGGAATTCCATTTCCATACGAGACAGGGCTGTGTAAGCTACATCCATGCCAACAAGAAGACTCCTCGAGGGGTCCCTGACTTTCGCCAGGTCCCACCCTGTAAAGTGCTGTAACTGGGCCGCATAGTAATACATTTGTGGATGCGGGACATCCATTCCACCTTGATCTTTTGGGAGCTGTAGAGTGGCAAGCTTAATACGTGCCACTCCACCTCTCCAAATAAGGGCCCTGAATTGCGATTCAATCCGTCGGAACCAATATTGTGGTATCCAGATTGGTGCGTTATGTAAAATGTACAATAGTTGTGGTGCCCAGATCATCTTGATAAGATTTACACGTCCAGTAACTGATAGTTGTAGCCTACTCCAACTAGCTTGTTTTTGTTGAAATTTCCGCAAGATCTGTTGTTCAGTGTAATGTAGTCTCCCGGGTCTTTGGTCACCACTATACCCAAATATTTGAAGGCGGTAACAACTTGTATATGTGAGAGATCTTCCCAAAGAGGAGTTAATAAAGGGTCTAATGGTAAGAGAGCTGATTTATGCCTGTTAATGGCAAAGCCAGAAAGCTGCCTGAATTGATCGATGAGGGACATAACTGCCCTCAGAGACTCCCCAGTATCTCCCAAGTACAGCAGTGTATCATCTGCGTACAATGAGATTTTTTTCATCATTTTGTCTGCACGGAAGCCCACGATGTTGGGGGAGGCCCTTACCATAGCCGCAAGAGGCTGCAATGCAAGGGCAAACGGCAGGGGCGACAATGGACACCCCTGCCTTGTGCCTCGGAACAAAGGAAATGCCTTAGAAAGGGTGTCGTTAATCCTCACTCTTGCTGTGGGGGAAGCGTACAACAACTGCACCCAGGAAATAAATTTGTCCCCCAGTCCGAAACGACGCAGCACCTCCCACAAATAATTCCACTCCACGCTGTCAAAAGCTTTGGCAGCGTCGAGGGAAAAGACGGCTATATTATTGGAGTTGTCGACCGGAATCTGTGTATTAAGAAATAATCTATGGATATTCAGTGCCCTAGAGCGTTTGGGGATAAAACCAGACTGGTCAGCATGGACCAAGTCCGCCACAACTCCGACAGTCTAGTGGCCAGTACACTAGCTAGTAATTTCACATCTGTATCAAGAAGTGAGATAGGTCTGTATGAGTCGGGTTATAACAGATCTTTACCAGGCTTTGGGATGACTACTATGATAGCCTCGTTCATGGAGGCGGGGAGACCTCCTACCTGGAGGGCATCATTCGGGGTTGTTAGTAGGGTGGGTAAAAGGATATCGCCATATTTCCCATATGTTTCTGTGGGCAGATCATCGGCTCCCAGAGATTTGTTGTTCTCCATTTGTGCCACCGCCAAAGTAAGTTCCTCTAAAGTTAATGGTTTGTTGAGGGCAGCAAGGCCCTGTTGTGATAACTGGGGGATAAAGCACTGGTCCAAAAATTGGTCCAGCTCTTTTTTCGTGGGCTATACCTTAGAAGTGTATAGATCTGTAATAGAAATCCAAGAATACATCAGGGACACAAGTCTGATCAGTAACCGTGTCACCTGCTGCGTTCTGGATATCATCAATGTGTGTAGTGTCCTTTTGGGCCCTAGCTATGACGGCAAGTAAATGGCCTGTATTTTCCCCTTCGTTAAGAAAGAAACTGAAGAAAGAAACGTTTGTTTTCCGCAGCAGTAATGGAAACCTGCTGGTACAGGGCCTGTGCCTCCTGCCATTTACGTTCTGAATCAGAACTAGGGGCAGAGATATACCTTTCCTCAGCCTTGGCAGCCTCACTCATCACTAAGTTCTCCCATTCTTTAATTTTAGTTTTGATGAAGGTAATCTGTGTAATTAAACCCCTTCATAGCGTCCCAAATCACTGTAGACCCTGCCGAGCCCCAGTTAAAACCCAGAAACTCATTCAAGGCTTTGGGAGATGGGTCAGACTCTGGGGAAAAATGGTGAACCAAAAGGATTTGCCTTCCAAAGCCTGCACCTGGGACTGGGGACAGTAATGACCTTAACACATAGGAGTGAGTGGTCTGAAATATTACATGGCGCATACATCACAGAAGTAGTGACTGAGTGTGCCAGGCCATTTCCCAGACATAGATCAATTCGTGATAAGCATTTATACGATACCGAGTAGCAGGAATAACATTGGACCCTGGGATTCAGGTCTCTCCACACATCTCGTAGGCCAATTTCTGCAAGGAATCTAGCAAAGGGGGTAGGGCCCCCCCAGCGTGGGACTACCACTAGCTCCAGATTTAAATTTGTCCATTAATTTATCCATTACGTTATTGTAGTCACCCAATACCCAAACAGGAGTGTTGGGGTTGAGTGCTAAAAATTGTGCTATACGTTTCAGGCTATCAAAAGAGAAGGGTGGAGGGACGTTCACATTAGCAATAATACACGTCAGACCTGCTAATTTACATAACAAGAAAATGTACCTTCCCTGGTCATAAATCAGGGATTGCAGTAACTGAAAAGAGACATTTCGTGAGATAAGTGTGCTGACTCCCCTGGAGTAGGCTGTGTGGGTGGAGTGAAACTGAGTGGAATAGCTACGACTCTTAAGTGTGGGTATGGAGGTAGCTTGTAGGTGAGTTTCGTGTAAACACACCACAGAGGGCTTGTGAGCTTTTACTGTTGGAAAAAAAGGCTACCCTTTTCACTCCATCATCCAGCCCTCTTACATCCCAGGACACTAAAGTACATTCAGTAGACATCTATTAACAAGTTGGAATGTAGCTGCCAGGAGCCTATACAGGTATATGGGTATGTCAAGAAATTCTCCACATCCCCATATAGTGTGACCATGAAATCTGTTTTTCCAGTTCAGATTTAGGGAGGCATAGAGTGGGGTTTGCCTAAGCCATTTTTCTCCATTGGAGTTACCAGCAGACGAGAGAAAAAACATCATATCCCTTGCAACTGGCAGGGGTCAGGTTAGAGAGTATAACCACAACATAAGGTAACCAAAAAAAGATCCAGGGTAGAAAAAAAGAAAGAAGATTTTGCATCCTGGTGACAGTTAATGAGCTTAACTATAGTGAGCATGTCCATGCAGGACTGTTATAGGGGGGGCCCCAACATCTCAGTTCAACTTATTCGAAGGGACTTGCGAGTCCAAGTCATTGGTGAAGTATAGTGCAAACAAAGGTACATATATCTCTCTGCCTTACAGGAAGAAATAGGGAATGTAAAGGTTTCCTTGGTTCTGCGCCCAGGAGGAGCGCGGTCAGCAAGAACAATAATAGGTAGAACACAATCAGTCCATAGGTGCTGTAGCCTTCTTAAGGGTATGTTCCACTCTATCCAGCCAGTGAGATACGTTTGCAGGATAATCAAATAATTGTGTTACACCATTTGCTGCGATTCTAAGCTTGGCTGGGTATAGCATAGCATATGCGACATTATATTTTCGGCGCTATTTTACTTTGGTAAACTTAGCCCTCCTGCGTTGTTGCTACGCAGAGAAATCTGGGTAGAATGATATGTGGGTGTTATCAATTTTTATGAGGTTCCCTTTCGTTCTGGCCTGAGACAAGGTGGCATCCAGGTCCTTGTAGTTCAGCATCTTGAACAAGAACGGCCTGGGCGGTTCCCCAGGTTTAGGTAGCCTAGGTGGGACTCTGTGAGCCCTCTCTACCGCAAGCATGGGGGAGAAGGCGTCCTTGCCAAATGTATTGATCAGCCAGTAATCTATAAATGCCACAGGGTTCTTTCCCTCTGCCCTTTTCAGGTATGCCCACTGCACGGACATTTTTGCGTCCTTGCCTGTTCTCCATGTCCTCTAAACGGGCTGAATGACCTATGATGATCGATTGCATACTTCCCTCTGCAGTGGTACAACATCATCCTCCACATCGCTTACTCTGTCTTCCAGGGCAGCGATGCGGTCCCGCAACTTCTGCATGTCCTGTCTGACTAGATTCAGCTCCAGTTTAACCCCTTTAATTTCAGTAGTTAGGGTCAGGATCTTTAATTTCAGATGAAAGTACAAATGGGGTTGTACGGTGAATAGCTATAAGAACACCTCATTGTTTAGTAGCTGCCGAGGCTGTATATACCTGTGGATAAGAGGAGCTGAAAAACAAACATAGAAGTAGATTGTTCAATAAAATGGATCTCCTGTAGGTAAAGAATGTGGATTATAGCTGTGGCAAATGAATGGCATGCTTTAGTGTATTTTTGTGGTATATTAAGACCTTGGAAATTTAGGGTCAAAATGTTTTAGGGGGCCATATTGGTAATATAAGGAGTTGCATAATATAAACTTTGTTCTCACAGTAGGATCACATAAAATTCAGTATAGGGGGTAGGAAAAAGGAAAGTCTGGAAGAAAAGAAAGGGAAATGGCTCTCGTCGAGCAGATATTACTAAGGTTCGTAAAATAATAAAGAGGGCTAATAGCTCAACAGAACGGCGTACTGGGGGAGTGACAAACGGTCCACCAGAGGCCAAAGAGCTACCGTCAGAAGCCCACATAATAATGGGGATCCGAGGGTAGCAGACTGGAGGTGCAAAAAACACCACCAAAGGGAACACTGCCAACCATAAAAAGTAATACATAAATAGAAATGATACCATTGTCCTAAAAAGTTCCATACCCATCAGTGTGTCATGAGAAAGCATATGAAAGGATGGAAGGAATATGGGGTAATGTGTATACAAAAAACATCACAGAAAACTTTCTAAAAATGAATAATGGCACAAGAAATATAGTGAATAACTCACTGCTGTTAGTGAAAAAAAAAAATAGACTAGCCGAAAAGTAAGGAGTTAAACTGTAGAAAAAAAAGTTTGCATCCAGTAAGTTCTAAACTGATAAGACAAAAAAAAAGTTTACCAAACATCTAGTTAGTTGGAAGTTCAAGTTATAAGAATACCTGACGAGTAAAAAAAAAAGTCACTCCATAAAGTTGGCGTAGGATTAGAAAATGTTTTGTAAAGAGGATTGGAGTTCTTCAGCAGAACCGCAGACATATTTAGATCCTTGGTAAGTGAAGTGAATTGAAAATGTAAAGCCCCATTGATAGGTGATTTGAAGTGGCTTCAAAGCCCGATGCTTAGAGATGGTGAGAGATAAATCAGCAAAAAGTTGATGGGTATGTCCCTGGAAAATCACTAAATCTTTTGTTCTAGTTGCAGCTAGAAGTTGTTCCTTAGTACTGAATTATTGAATTATTGAAATTTGGCGATTTCATATCACGCAGTGGTCCATAAGCTTTGCGAGGTGTGAGGGCTATGTGAACCCTGTCTATCTCCATTTGTTCGACTGGTATGGAAGGCTGTAGTTCTTAAAATGGGGGATAGCATAGTGTCTTGCAAATCAGTGACAGATTCAGGTATTCCACGTATACGGATATTGGAATGCCTGGCCCTATTTTCGTAGTCTTTTAAAAGAGATTGAAGGACTAGGTTTTTTTCCTCCTTTTTCTGAGGTTTTCAAATTCGACTGCATAAGTCTGGGTGTTATTTTCAAGTCCATCAACCTACAGTTTGATTTGCAGTGCGTTGGCCCAGTACTCTGATTTCCCTAGTCAGACTGTTTTGTTATATGATCTCAGATTTGTTTAACCTCCCTGGCGGTATGATTATGTCAGATTTTTGGTGCTGAAAGTGGTACAATTATTTTGCATGGAAATTTGGCCTTTTATATTGTAGGCCTGTAATTCTTAGGAATAACTCACTTAAAGCGGAGTTCCACCCTAAAATGGAACTTCCGCTCATCGGATTCCTCCCCCCTCCGGTGCCACAATTGGCACCTTTCAGGGGGGAGGGGGGTGCAGATACCTGTGTAATGCAGGTATCTGCACCCACTTCTGGGAATACCTAGCTGCAAATGCCCCCCCCCCCCCCATTGTGTTCTGGGAAACGCACAGTTCCCACAACACAACGGGGACCAGTTATGATGCACAGCGCGACTCGCGCATGCGCAGTAGGGAACCGGGCAGTGAAGCTGCAACGCTTCACTTCCTGATTCCCTGACCGAGGATGGCGGCGGGGACAGCCGAGAGACGAGCGATCGATCGCTTCGGCTGCCGACAGCGCTGGACCCTGGGACGGGTAAGTGTCCATTTATTAAAACTCAGCAGCTGCAGTATTTGTAGCTGCTGGCTTTTAATAATTTTTTTTAAAGTGGAGCTCCGCTTTAAATCTGTCCAAACCATAGTCTAGGTATGATCATGTTTTTGAAACACAAAATCATAAATTATAATATAATAACTATAAATAATGACAAATAATATATAATAATACATTTTATTCAATAATTTTTTGTCAATAATATAATCAAATCAAAAACACTGACTTTTTTTTGCGCCAAACAAGGGTGCAATATTACTGGTCATATTGCTTCAGTAAACAGCCCGGGTATGGTAAATTTTGAAACATGGGACTGCACAAAGTCCGACGTCACAATCAGGACAATAGAACCTGCTTTCCTTTCGTATTTTCCTTCCAGTGTCATCACGCTTTGAGAAACAAACTACGCACATCCTTGTGGGTGCTAACTTTTTTTTCAGTTGGCGGGATGTGGTCCATGAAGTGACGACCAGTCAGGCGTTCCGGGTTGACAACACCAGCAGCATGACGTCCAGCTCTGTTTACAGCCGTTGGTGTTTGGTGGTTCAGAAAGATACGATCTGCAACTTTCCAAACAAAGTCAGGATGAACCACAGGCTTGTCACACTTCTTCCTTTTTTTTTTTTTTTTTTTTTTTTAGTAGAATGAAGGAATTCCATATGCATTGCTCAAGAAGATGCCTGAAGATCTTCTTGTAATGCTTTTTTTGTTGTTTTCTCATGGCTGGATAAAATGTCATTGCCTGGTCAGCTCTGAACACCTCCCATAGTGTTGTAGTCTTGTGGTTTCATGATGTCTTTCCCACCTTTTGTGTGTACCATGACAGTGGAGGTGTTATGGATTGTACTCATTAGACACACACCTTTTTTGTCACGCCATCATTTTGCCTTTCTGCCAGGCAACCATTTCTCCTGTCTTGAGCTTCTTATTGCCAAAGGTTGGCGGCATGTCACACCGGTTAGCCCTAACGGTTCCATAGGCATCCGTTTTGTTCTGTAGAAGGAACTCATAGAGTTCAGGAGATGTGTAAAAATTGTCTGTAGTTACACAATAGCCCTGATTTAGCAATGGCTCAATCAATGAAAGAACTGAAGATGTTGCCTTTCCATAATTACTGTATTTTTGGTTGAATTTGGTTCCTTTCCCGGTGTATAGGACAGAATTCCAAATGTAACCAGTGCTGGACTCACATAATATGAATGATTTTACGCCAAATCATGCCCTCTTTGACGCGATATATTGTATCCAGCTGTGCCTTCCCTTGTAGGCCATTAGACTTTCATTTATGCTGATGTCTGGCACAATCATATCTGTTGGAAATTTTTCATAATCATCTGATATACCTCCCAAATCTTCCCGAGTTTGGGTGCTGGATGAGTAGTTTCGTCAAATGCTTCATTATTTTCAAAGTGCAAATACTTCGTTATCAGGGAAAATTTGTACTCCGACATGACCATGCCAAAGAATGGAGTGGCTAGTAATTTATTGGTTGTCCAATACCACTTCTGCAGGGGTTTCCCCACCACTCCCTGAAGAATTATTAGGTCACTGGTTCCCACTTTCTGCTCCTTGTAAATCTCTGATGCGTAGCAGTTTGTTGCTACATGTACTGGTTTGTCTCCGTAACTAATTTTTTCAATAACCTCATAGTTCAAAAATAGTTGAAGGTATGCCAAGGGGTTGTCATCTTCAACATCCACTTTGATACCAGGTGCTCCAGTAAATGGGAATCTTGGGGGCGCTGTCTGATCCATACCGCAGTCAATAGAGCACAAAGTCCGCACATCACTGAGGTCAGTCGCAGGATCATTGCAGAAATCACTTTCTGTGTCTGATGACGAACTTCCCCACGAATCACTATCACTCAATTCTGAGGTATAGGCACGCTTTTTTGATGCCATGGTTGTTCTCCAGTTTCCAGGCAGAAAGTACAGTAAAACTGCAGGCAAGGGCACTGGACAAAGCACTGGGGGGCAGACTGAGGTCAATTTATTGTATACAGTAATGTAATAAGATTACAATGTATGGTGTGTGTTGTGTTTTTGAATCTGCCGCCGGTTCCACACACCCCCCACCCCGCATCGAAACGCTCGCTGGGATGGAAAGCCGGAACACAGAAGATCGGGCGGTGGATCCGGCCACCGTACACAGCGGGAGTACATCGCCGGATCCCGGGGACAAGGTAAGTCGCCTCTTCCAGGATCCAGCGAAGCAATCCCGAGTGTGGCCCGGGGATACCTCTAATGGTACTGAAATCTCACCCCGAGCCACACTCTGGAATACCGCCAAGGAGGTTAAGGGCTTTGTGAAGCATTTTTTCAAATTGCCTCAGAACAGAAGAATGACCAGGGTCTGTAAAAGATTTCATTTGGGAAGTTGGATATCTGAATCTGAGTCATATTCCCCCTGGGTTGCCACAGCCACCTTAGAGCGCTGAGAGGACATCACTGAGTGTGAGGTAACGGGGATGGGATGAAGCTAGGGCCATTCTGACTGAAACCTGAGGCAGCGCTGCTTTGTTGTTTTCTGGCTTCATTTTCAGATGAGAACTTACAAGAACCATTACATTAAGTGGCGGGTGTTATTAGCAGACCGAGTAACAATATTTACCAGGTGAAGCTGAGCCGGGACACGGTATAATATGGCAGAAACATCCCTTCAGGAGCAGAGCTCTAAGCTCAGTCAAGCTCCGCCCATGCACCTGTTACAATAAAATTCAACACAGGAGGAATCGGCTTTGCTTGTTAGAGCTTACAATCTAAGAGTTTTTCTATTTATTTTGGAAACCATGATAAGTATAGGAGAGTTTATCAGCTGTATTGGAAAATAATGGCTTTAATGGCTTTGACTGCCTGTACACAGAATTATTTTTATTATCATTAATATTAATAGACGAAGGCTTAGAGCTATTTAAGAAAGCAGAAAAGCATCACGAAAATTGGATCAAGCTGTACTTGGAAGGAAATACATCTGAAACCCTTACTAACCTTGGCCGAAAAGTTCTCAAGCAGTATTTGGAAGCACTGAAAAAGTTGAGTTCTACATTAAGCAAACAAGTGGCGGAGTACGATATTTATTCAATGACTGTTGGAGCTATCATAACTTTAGAGGTAAGGATTGGCATCACATATACAAAACCTTATGTTTTAATGAAACCGTTTTCTAAGGTATTTCTCTGCTTGGAAATAGAAATGTGCGATTACCAACCATTATTGATTTATATTGATTTTTATATGTGTTTTAATACTGGCCCTTCAAAAAAAAATGACAGCTTTTCAGTGCCAACAAATCTCACAGTAAATACGCAATCTGCCTTTTTTTTTTTTTTTTTTCAATGACTGCATATTATTTTTCCTGCGTCTTGTCTTCTGAGTCCTTTTTAGTGTCATGTGACTACATCACCAACTTGCGCATATGCAGCGATCACACCTTTTTAGGATTTCTTTTTTTTTGTAATGGAAAACCGATCATCAGAATCATGTGACCTGACCAAGATGGTTTTATATTACATTTACAAATACAGTTTTGTAAGTAAAGATTTTTAAAAGGTTAGTAAACGTTTACCAAAAAAACTGCCCAAGCAAGGAAGGGGCCGCTTGTAGATAAAATCAAACTTCTGCTTTGACCAAAATTTAATAATGCCCTTACTATAGGTGTAGACTTCAGTAACTTGTGACCACTCATTAAAATTAGAAGAAAAGAGGTTTAACCTTAAACTACGTAGAGGGTTCTTTACTGTAAGAGCGGCAAGGATGTGGAATTCCCTTCCACAGGCGGTGGTCTCAGCGGGGAGCATCGATAGTTTCAAGAAACTATTAGATAAGCACCTGAACGACCACAACATACAGGGATATACAAGGTAATACTGACATATAATCACACACATATAGGTTGGACTTGATGGACTTGTGTCTTTTTTCGACCTCACCTACTATGTAACTATGTACCTCCTGAAGTCTGACTGCAAAACTTCCAGAGATGGCATAATTCCATCCTGCCTTGTTGCTAGTATGTCGGTAAGACCCTCACAGTTGATTCAAACCCTTTCTTCTTCTTCTCTTTTTTTTTTTTTTTTTCTTTCTTTTTTTATCAAATCCTTATTTATTATTTTGTTATTATTAAATCACACCAAACCAACCCCCCCACCCCCCCCCCAGAAAAAAAAAAAAAACCCAAACCTCTTCCCTTTAACAGGCCCCGCCAACCCTATCTCTTTCCCCTCTATCTTAGATAAGACAGGGATAGAGGGGAAAAATATCTTGGCAGAAAAACTGGGCATGTAGAGCATGTCTTAATTGAAGGAATTAGTAAAAAGTATACCATTCTGATATAGCTGAGCTATAGTAGTTATTCCTAGTTTTGACCATCTCTGAAACCCTCTAAGAGCCGAAATTTGAGACAGTCTATCATTTTCCCATATGGGAGTATATCTAGTGGGATAAGAGACACCCAACATTTTTTAACTGTATCCCATACTTTACAGATTAACATACAAGTAGGCATATCAACAAGCGAGACACCCCCTCTTGCACCATCGAGGACAAAGAGTGGAGACCCTTAAATTGAAAAGAAAATAATCGTCTAGCTGGAAAGGATATCTGTTCAGACTCCCATCCGGCAAAATGCTGTAATTGGGAGGCGAGAAAATATAGCATTGGATTAGAACTGACAGGCCGCCGGCATTTGTGGGATGCTGTAAAGTCTCCTGTTTGATACGAGGGGTTTTGTTCCACCATATTAATCGCCTAAATATAGTGTTTATCTTAATAAAGATCCGGATAGGTATCCAAATCGGAGCATTATGTAAAAAATAGAGAAGCTGAGGCATCCATATAATTTTATATTAAATTGATATGACCTATTAGTGATAAAGGGAGCTTAGTCCAGGTTTTGCTCTGATTTTGAAATCTAATAAGTAATAGAAATATATTATCTACAATACTTGACTGTGGGGAGTCCGACATAGTTCTACCCAAGTATTTTTATAGATGATACAACCTTAAAATGAGAAAGTATAGGTGGTAATTGATCTGGAAGGGGGTCTAAAGGCATCAACATGGATTTCTCCCAGTTTATACCTAGACCAGAAAACCTTCCAAACTCCTTAACGTGTTCCTTTACTACCGGCAGGGATGAACATACATAAGACATGAAAAAAGATCATCCGCATATAGTTATATCTTTTCCTCCATGTCTCCCCTTATCTGACCAGTAACATCAGGAGAGGCCCGTATAAGACATGCCAAAGGCTCTATGGCCAGGGCAAAAAGCAGGGGAGACAGCGGACACCCCTGCCTAGTGCCCCGGAAAAGTCTGAAACTAGGAGATTGAAAGCCATTCATCCTAACCGATGCCCCCGGAGCAGTGTATAACAACCGGACCCACTTACAAAAACCAGAGCCAAGCCCGAATTTATCAAGAATGGCCCACAAATATGGCCATTCGACTCAATCAAAGGCCTTGATTGCGTCTAGTGCTAAGAAAGCACGGTTTGAATGGCCCGGGGCGGGAATCTGCATATTTTTAAATATGCACCTCTGATATTAAATGCAGTTGATTTGTTGGACATAATTCCTACCTGATCTGGATGAATAATACTGTTAATAACCTTATTTAGTCTACTTGCAAGTATCTTCGCAAGAATTTTAACGTCTGTAGATAATAGAGAAATTGGTCTATAAGGTTCAGGGTGTAGCAAATTTTTATCCTTTTTGGGTATAACTACTATTACGGATTGTCCCATAGTCTGGGAGCTGGCCCGTATCAAAAGCCTCATTTAGTGTGCTAAGAAGAGCGGGGAGCAATTCTTTATTATATAAAATGGGGAACGGTTAGAACATCTGTGTTTGTGTTTTCCTGTCTTGGTGAAAATGATTGTCCTGCCAACAGTGAGGTTAATTTACTAAAACTGTAGAGTGCAAAATCTGGTGCAGCTGTGCATGGTAGCCAATCAGCTTCTAACTTCAGCTTGTTCAATTAAGCTTTGACAAAAAAAACTGAAAGGTGATTGGTGTCTATGCAGAGCTGCACCAGATCTTGCACTTTACACTCTCCAGTTTTAGTAAATCAGCCCCAGGTTGTCACAGGGACAAAGTGCAATGAAAACTCCCCAAACGGCAAAGATAGCTGTGAAAACTAGACAGAAAAATATTTATTCTTCCAAAGCGTATAAATTACATTTTAGCTTGAAGCTGGTTGTTAAATGTGTAAATTAATAAAGCATTTACTTTATCTTTGCAGATTTTTTTCCTACTTTTGCTGAGTGTTCCAAATGCTCTTGGAAACAAAGCAGAGTTTGATTTGCCTCTGGCATCGCCGCTTTTCTCACTGTTTTTCTACTTGACATGCCTAGTGCTGGCTGCTGTCCATGTTATTGTATGCACATCTTCAGAAAACACATGCTTTTTCTGCAGCATATCATGGCTGTTGGCGATTGGGATTATGATACTCATCTCTGCACTTTTTTGCATTATTTTATCTATTTTTGGTAAAATGATATTGAGTCTAAAACCATCAAATGAGGTAAGTAGTTAACTGAAGTTAAATGGTATGTATTTATTTAAATGCAACCACACTTTGCACCCATTGCAGTGTCAGCCAGATTTGCTGAAGTTTATTTTATGACCGCTGATGCAATATAACATCATCCCTAATTGAGAATGGTCAGAATAATTTTTTTTGCTGTATATTTTTAGCCATACATCACAGGAGCATGAATTCCTAGTGGTTTATGCTCTACCACCAGGTGATTGGACACTGACAAATAGCAAAGCTTGATACTACCCAGCATAACCTCTACCCCTCAGCTCCAGCATTGTCTCTGTTTTTCTGCTAGTGTCCGTAGGTGATGGTCCTGTCTCTATGCTGAGATAATCTTTTCTGTCTTGATACATGAATTTCTACTTTGAACTGCCTTTCTCTTTTGAGTTTGGAGCGTGAACTCTCAATAGAATTGAATAAAAATTGCAGTGTGCATATGCAGGTTTGATGGAGAAGATTCTGCCAAGAAGCTATGTGGTACATAAGAGGTCCCGTAGCCAGATCTCGACAGATGGGCATAGGAAAAAAGACAAAAGGACTTAAGTTTACCTGTACTGAAAGTAAGGCTTTCAGTACGACTAAGAAAGTAAGACATTAATTAAACCTGGCCATGTATTTTCTGTTGTATCTCTGAGAAAGACCACTTTGTATAATAATTCTGAGTGCTGAGACTCCTTGTGGTCCTCGCCTAATACTGAGTGCACACATGATAAGTTGGACCCATTGCTCTTCCCCATAGTACAGTTATGGATCTGCCATACTTGCAAAGAGTTTATCCAAAAAATTGGAACAATATCCTTATTGGCATTAGTATTAGTATATTAGTATTGGCACTGATACGGGTATTGGTGCAACCCTAAGGCCGTGTACACACGGGCAGACTTTTTGACCGGACTGGTCCGACGGTCTTTCCGATGGACTTTCGACGGACTGCCGAACTAACGGACTTGCCTACACACGATCACACTAAAGTCCAACGGATTCGTACTTGATGACGTACGACCGGACTAAAATAAGGAAGTTGATAGCCAGTAGCCAATAGCTGCCCTAGCGTCGGTTTTTGTCCGTTAGACTAGCATACAGACGAGTGGATTTTTCGACTGGACTCGAGTCCGTCTGAAAGATTTGAAGCATGTTCCAAATCTAAAGTCTGTCAGATTTTCGTCAGAAAAAGACCGCTGCAGGACCGATGGAGCCCACACACGGTCAAATTGTCTGACGGATTTGTTCCGTCGGACCAGTCAGGTCGAAAAGTCCGCCCGTGTGTACGCTGCATAAGTATTACCTTTTTCAGATTTGGAGGGGAGAGAATGACCCAAAGTAGCTTAAAGACATAATGTTGTTCTGCTACTTATACATCCATTATCAATGGTATGTTTGTGCTATGCATTTGTATATTGTGTTGAACAAATGCAAGAAATTATACTAACCTCCCATGTTAACCATTCCCCCAGGTAACGAATTCTGGCATGCAGTCCTGGTCAGAGCTGGACATCCTCCTTTTGGTAGGGACTCTGGGTCATGTGATTAGTATGGGATCAAGTAGTTTCATCGAGGAAGAACACCAAACATGGTATTTTCTTGTTAGTACATTGTGTCTGGCTCTATCCCAAGAAATGTGTCGGAAGTACTTTCTTGTAAAAAAAGGATATTTATCAGACTCTGCCGTTTTCAATCAAGCAGAGGAAGAAGAAGCATATATTAATGAGATTTATGATGCCCATAAAAAAGAATTACAAGAGGAAAAGTTACCAATTATAACTCGGTTTATAAAAAACAACGAAAAATGGATTGCGTTATCGAGTCCTGGCTTTATCCTCATTTGTTGTCGATTGCTACGTCCCCTTAATCAGACAGGAGTGCAGTGGATTCATCGACCAGATTTTGGCCATTGGTTGACAAGGTAATTTGTGTTTCTTACTCAGGTTAATGTTTTCTGGGATAGTATTTAGATTTGCTATCCTTCTAGTTGATCTAGGTCTCTTTATTCTGTTACTATAGAAGTTATGCAGTTAAAGCAGTATTAACCCCAAAACTAAGAATGTAATATTTTGCAGCTTATCAGTCATTTGATGTGGTGGCTGTATTAGCTTTCTTTTTTAACCTTTTTCCCTCAGTTTTCACCTGATCTGGCCAGTAACACACCCTTTATGTTAGAGTGCCTCCACTCTGGATGAAGGAGTACAAGGGGGCACATGTGGACAGCAGCATTGCCAGTCTGGGGGGAGGTGAGTGTTGGATGTACTAACAGATTTAAATACGCTAACATATTGAAGCCAAACTCCAGCTTATACTTTATAATCAGTTACAGCAATCATTTTTGTTCCTTTTGGGATAAGGGTTTTACATAAAAGCTGACAAAAAACCTACTGTGATCCAGATTAAATCAGAAGAAGGAAACCTTAAGGAAAGGAAACTAATGCAGCCATCCCATCTAAGAATTAATAAGCTGCAAAATAATGCATGTTTGCTTTTGGGTTTAAGGCCCCTTTCACACGGGACGGATCCGTGTTGTTCCGCCCCGTGAACATCCGCTGCTCAGCGGGGATCGCTCCGTTTTCCCCAGCTGAGCCGGCGGATGACAGGGCGGGATACGCACATTGTGCAGGGACCTCCCTGTCAGATCTCCGCTCTCCCCTATGGGGGATCGGAGGAACACGGACCGTCTGTCCGTGTTCATCCGATCCGCTCTGCAGACGGATAGAAAAGTAGGATTTTCTTCCGTCTGCAGAATCGGACGAGAGCGGAGCCGGACGACATCGGGTGTTAGCGGATGTACATCCGCTGACACCCGCTATCCCATAGGGATGCATGTATGTCCGTATTTCATCCGAAAACAGATGGATGAAATACGGACATACGGTCCGCACGTGTGAAAGGGGCCTAATACTGCTTTAATTTGTTATTAATAGGCAGGCTACATGTGGCTGAGTTTGCTAGGATTATGCTGATCTGCTTTGCAGTGGATTGACGTGAGGCTTGCATATGTTTCTAATTTTAGAGTTGCCAGGCCTAGATTAAAAGGTAATCCAGATAGGCCTATGCCAAGGCGGAAGAATCATGATAAGCAAAGTCAGCTGAACCTGATTTTTGATACAAAAGTTGTACAAAAAGTGAAAGTCGAACTGAACTGATTTTCTATGATTTTAGAAATTTAAATTGTGCTTATGTAGTACTCTAAAAATGTAACCATTTGTATAGTATGTACTAGTATATAAGTATGCCTACACATTCCTGTGTCTACTGCCATACAGGTGCATTTCAAAAAAATTAGATTGTCATCAGAAAGTTAATTTATTTCAGTAATTTAATTCAAAAAGTTAAACTCATATATTATATAGACACAGAGTGATGTATTTCGAGAATTTCTTACTTTTAATTTTCAATTTAGCTTACAGCTAGTGAAACCCTAAGATTCATCTCAGAAAATTATAATTTTGTGAAAAAGTTTAATATTGTAGACTCATGGCGTCTCACTCTAATCAGCAAATTAACTCAAAACACCTGTAAAGGTTTTCTGAGCCTTTAAATGGTCTCTGTCTGGTTCAGTAGGTTAAATAATCATGGAGGAAGACTGCTGACTCAACAGTTGTCCAGAAGTCAGTCATTAACACCCTCCACAAGGAGGTTAAGTAACAAAAGGTCATTGTTAACCACTTGCCGACCAGCCGCCGTCATTATACGGTGGCAGGTCAGCACGATCCCATGAGCCGTTGGCTCCTTTTAAGCAGGATAGCAGGCGCGCCCCACCGCACTCCTGGGATACCAATGCGCGTGGCCGACGGTCGCAGGCACGAGAGGCAGAACAGGGACGTGCGTATGTAAACACACAAATCCCTGTTCTGTAAGGAGGCAGATCATGAGTTCCTAATAGCTAGGAACCACGATCTGTCAGCTCCTATAGTCAGTGCCCCCCCCCTACAGTTAGAACACACACTAGGGAACGCAGTTAACCTCTTGATCGCCCCCTAGTGTTAACCCCTTCCCTGCCAGTGACATTTACACAGTAAGCAGTGAATTTTTATAGCACTGATCGCTGTATAATTGTCAGTGGTTTCAAAAATGTGTCAAAAGTGTCCGATGTATCAGCTATAATGTTGCAGTCCCGATAAAAATCACAGATCGCTACCATTACTAGTAAAAAAAATTAATTAATAAAAATGCCATAAATCTATCCCCTATTTTGTAGACGCTATAACTTTTGTGCAAACCAATCAATATATGCTTAATGCGATTTTGTCAGGAACCATGAATCAGACTGAGACTGAAGTACAGTTAAATCACACTTGTAGTCAAAATATAGCCAGAGTTCAGGAACCTGAACGGATAGTCAGACAAGCCAAAACATCAGGGAGCCATATATGAGCGTAGTAGAACAGCAAGCAGGATCTGGAGCCAGAATGAATGTCAGCCAAGCAAGTCTTTAACGGGAACACAGGAGAACACTAGTGTCTCTAGAGATGTGGCGAAGGCAGAGATCATCAGGACTGGACGGCTTAAGTAGGCAGGACTGACTAGCAGGATATCATCAACAGGAGAGTCACTGTGGAGAGATAGGAGCTGGCAATTAGCCGACAGCTGAGCGGCCAGCTTTGAGAAGGAAGTGCTGAGCCCAGTCCTGACAGTACTCCCTCCTCAATGACCCCCCCCCCCTCAGGGGACCACCAGGCTTGAGGGGAAAATGTCCATGGAAATCACGGAGAAGAATGGGGGGCATGTACGTCTGAGGATGAGACCCAAGAGCGTTCCTCCGGACCGTACCCTTTCCAATGCACCAGGTACTGTATGCGCCCACGGAACCTACGGGAGTCAACAATGGACTGTACTTCATACTCTTCATGGTTCTCAACCTGTACAGGGTGAGGATGAGGCACCGAGGTGGTAAAGCGGTTGCAGACCAAAGGTTTAAATAAGGAGACATGAAATACATTTAAGATGCGCATATTAGAAGGAAGGTCTAATGCGTAAGCCACTGGGTTAATCCTGCGAAGAATACGTAAAGGCCCAATAAAACGAGGTGCCAACTTCAGAGAGGGAACACTAAGTCGGAGGTTGGGAGATGACAGCCAGACTCTGTCCCCAACCCGGTAGGAAGGCGCAGGCAGGCGTCTGCGGTCAGCATGGATTCTGTACCTATCATTAGCATGATGCAAAGCCTCCTGGACTTGTGCCCACATGGAACGAAGATCACAGAGCTGCTCCTCTAATGCAGGAATACTCTGCGGAACAAATGAGTCGGGCAACATGGAAGGTTGGAAACCATAGTTTGCCATAAATGGGGACAATCGGGAAGCAGAATTCAAGGCACTATTGTGAGCAAACTCCGCCCACGGTAAGAGGTCTGACCAGTTGTTATGGTCAGAAATATAGCAACGTATGAATTGCTCCATGGACTGATTGGTTAGACTGCGGGTGATCCGCAAAGGAGAAAGCAAGCTGAATTCCCAACTGTGCACAAAAGCTTCGCCAGAACCGGGGCACAAACTGACTACCCCATGTCTGAGACAATCGCCTTGGGTAGCCCATGTAAGCGAAAGATCTCCCGAGCAAAAATGGAAGCCAGTTCCTTAGAAGTGGGCAACTTAAGTGGAATACAATGGGGCATTTTTGAGAACCAGTCAACCACCATAAGGATAACTGTGTTGCCCTGGGAGTTGGGTAACTATAAAATCCATGCACAGGTGGGTCCAGAGCCTCTCTCCACTGGGTATGGGTTGTAGTACCCCCTCCTGGAAGGTGTTGTGGAGTCTTACTCTGAGTACAAACGGAACAGGCAGCTACGAAGACGGTTACATCAGCACGTAGACTAGGCCACCAGAATTGTTGGGAAATGTCCCAAAAGAGTTGATTCTTCCCAGGGTGGCCAGCAGCCTTGGGAGAATGGTAAGTCTGGAGTATGGCAGTACGGAGACTCTCAGGGACAAAGCGGCGGTCACAAGGTTTCCCAGGAGGAGTATGGACCTGAGCAGCAAGAATTTTGTCACCCAAAGGAGAAGTGAGACTGGAGCGAACCGTAGCCAGAATACAGTCAGGAGGAATCACAGGAACCGGAACCGACTCCATCTTGGAGGCGGAGGAAAATTGTTGACAAAGCGTCAGCCCTTACATTCTTAGTACCGGTAAGAATGCGACAATAGTTGAAACTAGACAAGAAGAGAGCCCATCGCCCCCTTCTGGGAGAGAGCCATTTAACCTCGGACAAGAATGTGAGATTTTTATGGTCGGTAAGAATGAGAACCGGCACAGTGGTACCTTCAAGGAGATGTCTCCATTCTTTCAGGGCTAAAATGATTACCAACAGTTCTCTGTCACCAATCTCATAATTGCACTCCACAGGTGACAATTTCTTGGAAAAGTAGCCACAAGTATGCATAGCGCTCTCAGAGGTAGGATGTTGCGACAGAAGGGCGCCAACTCCAGTCTCGGAAGCATCAACCTCAAGGATAAAAGGTAACGTAGGATCAGGATGTGAAGACACAGGAGCAGAAACAAAGGCAGCCTTGAGACTTTCAAAGGCCTTAATGGACTCCGGAGTCCAACACTGTCGGTTACCGTCCTTTCTGGTCATATCAGTCAGGGGCTTGACCAGAGATGAGAAGTTACGAATAAACTTCCGATAATAGTTGGCAAATCCCAGAAAACGCTGCAGAGGACATAAACCCATGGGTGGGGCTGCTGAATGTTTCCCTGGTTCCATCGAAAAACCAGCAGTGGAAATGACATAACCCAGGAATTTAACCTGTTCACGATGGAATTCGCACTTCTCCAATTTACATTAGAGATTGTTTTCTCTTAGTTTCTGAAGCACATGACAGACATCTGTGTGGTGGCTCTCCACGGACTTGGAAAATATGAGGATATCGTCGAGATAAACCCCCACACATAAGTGCAACAAATCTCGGAGGACATCGTTAATAAATTCCTGGAAAACTGCCGGGGCGTTACAAAGGCCAAAAGGCATTACGAGGTACTCATACTGGCCTGTTTTTGTATTAAACGCAGTTTTCCACTTGTCGCCCTCCTTAATCCTCATGAGATTGTATGGCCCTCTCAAATCAAGCTTTGTGAAAACAGTTGCTCCCTTGAGGCGGTCAAATAACTCCAGTAATCAATGGAATCGGATAGGCATTCTCAATCGTGGAACGATTGAGACCCCTATAACCAATACAAGGTCTCAGTTCACCACTCTTCTTCACAAAGAAGAAACCAGCACCAGCAGGAGACAAGGATTTGTGGATGAAACCTTGAGAAAGTGCGTCTGCAGCATACTCCTCCATGGCCTTATCCTCCAAGACTGACAAAGGGTAAACCCGGCCACGAGGGGGTAAGGCACCAGGTTGAAGGTCAATTGCGCAATCATACGGCCGGTGTGGAGGCAAACTAGCGGCTTGACCTTTGTCAAAGACATCGCTAAAATTGCGGTACTCCTCCAGCAGGGAGGAGAGTGAAGAGGTGCACAGGATCTTGGCTATCTTCTGGAAGCCTGTCTTACTACATTGTGGCGACCAGGAAAGAACCTTACCACGGGGCCAGTCAAATTAGTGGTTGTGCCTCTGTAACCAAGAATAACCAATAACCAGAGGAAACTTGGGTGAGGAAATAAATTGGAACTGGATTATCTCATAGTGAAGAGCCCCTACGGCCATGGACAATGGAACCGTCTCATGAGTCGCATGGGCAGGCTGTAGAGATCTCCTGTCAAGAGCCTCAATGGCAAGTGGAGTGTCACGCAGCTGTAGCGGAATCGAGTGTTTCGATACAAAGGCAGCATCGATGAACAGGCCTGCAGCCCCAGAGTCGATTAGAGCCTGTATTTCGACGGACGACTCAGCCCAAGAAAGGTTAACCGAAACCAGGGGCTTATCCTTCTGGATAACTGGGGACGCCACCTAAGGTCTGACCGTGACAGGACCTTAAGGTTCGGGCATTCCCTGGACGGGTAGGACAAGACTTCAAAAAGTGACCTGCCTGGCCACAATAAAAGCACAATCTCTCTCTCCTCCTAAAGGTTCTCTCATCTGCAGAGAGAAATGCGTGAAGCCCAAGTGCATGGTTTCATCTTCACAGACCAACTCGGTACCAGGAGGCATGAGAGGTGAGGGAGGCAAGGGTGGGTCTGCAAAATTTGGAGACAAATGTACAGGAGGCTTCTGCAAGCGCTTCTTAAAAGACAGTCTTTCTCTGAGTCTGGAGTCAATGAGGATGGCAAACGTGATCAACTTCTCCAGCTCAGTGGGTATATATCGGGCTGCCATCTCATCCTTGATGGTATCAGAGAGTCCATGAGAAAAAGCATTCATGAGGGCCTCATTGTTCCAAGCAACCTCTGCTGCCAGAGTACAGAATTCAGTGGCGTAATCGGCAACAATTCTCATACTCTGATGGACATGAGGAACTTGGCAGCAGAAGTGGAGCATGCGAGAACGTCAAATACCCTTTTAAAAGAAGTCACAAACTCAGGGTAACTCAAGACATCAGGTTTTTGCGTCTCCCATAGAGGGTTTGCCCAGGCCAAGGCTCTCTCAAAAAGCAAAGATATCACGAAACCTTCTTTGCTTCTGTCTGTGGGAAACGCCTGGGGCAGCATCTCAAAGTATATCTCAACCTGGTTGAGAAACCCTCTGCATTGGACTGGATCGCCCCCAAATCACTGGGGAAGTGGATCGAAACCAGACATATCTCCTTATAGAGGTAATACTCGAGACGGGTGCCTGCACAGACACTGGAGCAGCAGTAGGGACGGCCTGCAACACAGGTTGTAACAGAGCAGCCACAGTGGGAGATTCCAGGTGAGCCCTGTGACTCAGGAGCTTTTGTAACGCCATGTCAAACTGATCCATGCAGTGATCCTGCTCATCCAATCTGGAAAAAATATTACCAACAACTGGATTGACTGCATCTTTGAATTCATGGCCTTCACCTACTGTCAGGCACCATGAATCAGACAGACAGAAGTACAGTTAAATCACACTTGTTTAATAATAATAAAAAAAGGTAAACAGAGTAAACGCAGTCAAAACGTAGCCAGAGTTCAGGAACCGGAACGGATAGTCAGACGAGCCAAAACGTCAGGGAGCCAGAGATGAGCATAGTAGAACAGCAAGCAGGATCTGGAGCCAGAATGAATGTCAGCCAAGCAAGTCTTTAACGGGAACACAGGAGAACACTAGTGTCTCTAGAGATGTGGCAAAGGCAGAGATCATCAGGACTGGACGGCTTAAGTAGGCAGGACTGACTAGCAGGATATCATCAACAGGAGAGTCACTGTGGAGAGATAGGAGCTGGCAATTAGCCGACAGCTGAGCGGCCAGCTTTGAGAAGGAAGGGCTGAGCCCAGTCCTGACAGTACTCCCTCCTCAATGACCCCCCCCCCCTCTCAGGGGACCACCAGGCTTGAGGGGAAAATGTCCATGGAAATCACGGAGAAGAATGGGGGGCATGTACGTCCGAGGATGAGACCCAAGAGCGTTCCTCCGGACCGTACCCTTTCCAATGCACCAGGTACTCTATGCGCCCACGGAACCTACAGGAGTCAACAATGGACTGTACTTCATACTACTCATGGTTCTCAACCTGTACAGGGTGAGGACAAGGCACCGAGGTGGTAAAGCGGTTGCAGACCAAAGGTTTTAATAAGGAGACATGAAATACATTCAAGATGCGCATATTAGAAGGAAGGTCTAATGCGTAAGCCACTGGGTTAATCCTGCGAAGAATGTCAGCCAAGCAAGTCTTTACAGGAACACAATAAATCGTCTCTAGAGATATGACAAAGGCAAAGATCGACTGGCTTAATTACACAGGACTGACAAGCAGGATCTTATCAACAGGTGAGTCACTGTGGAGAGATAAGAGCTGGCAATTAGCTGACAGCTAAGTGGCCAGCTTTGAGAAGGAAGGACTGAGCCCAGCCCTGACAGATTTTTATTAACAAAAATATGTAGAAGAATACATATCGGCCTAAACTGAGGAAAAAAATCGCTTTAAAAAAAAAAAAATTGGGGATATTTATTATAGCAAAAAGTACAAAATATTGTGTGTTTTTTTTGGGTGTATTTTTTTCAAAATTGTTGCTCTTTTTTTTTTGTTTAAAGCGCAAAAAAATAAAAACCGCAGAGATGATCAAATACCACCAAAAGAAAGCTCTACTTGTGGGAAAAAAAGAACGTCAATTTTGTTTGGGTACAGCATCGCACGACCGCGCAATTGTCAGTTAAAGCAACGCAGTGCCGAATCGCAAAAAATGGCGTGGTCATTGAGCGGCCAAATCTTCCGGGGCTGAAGTGATTAAAGAAGCCAGCTGTTCAGTGTTCTGTATCCAAGCAAATTAATGGAAAGTTGAGTGGAAGGAAAATGTGTGGTGAAAAAGGTGCACAAGCAACAGAGATAACTGCAGCCTTGAGAGGATTGTGAAGCAAAAGGCCATTCAAGAATTTGGGGGAGATTCACAAGGAGTGGATTACGGCTGGTGTCAGTGCTTCAAGTTCCAGCACACACAGACATATCCAGGACATGGGCTACAACTGTCGCATTCCTTGTGTCAAGCCACTCCTGAACTAGAGACAATGTCAGAATCATCTTACCTATGCTAAGGAGAAAAAGCACTGGACTGTTGCTTAGTGGTCCAAAGTCCTCTTTTCAGATGAAAGTACATTTTGCATATCATTTGGAAATCACGGTCGAGTCTGGAGGAAGTGTGGAGAGGCACAGAATGCAAACTGCATGAGGTCCAGTTGGAAGTTTCCACAGTCAGTGATGATTTGGGGAGCCATGTCATCTGCTGGTATTGGTCCTCTGTGTTTTATTAAGTCCAAAGTCAGCTCAGCCCTCTGCCAGGGATTTCTAGAACCCTTTATGCTTCCCTCTGCTGACCAGCTTTATGGTGATCTTGGTTTAATTTTCCAGCAGGGCTTGGCAGCTGCCAAAAGTACCAATACCTGATTTAATGATCATAGCATCACTGTGCTTGATTGACCAGCAAGCTCGTCTGACCTAAACCCCATAGAGAATCTGTGGGGTATTGTCAAGAGGAAGATCAGAGGGACCAGACCCAACAATGCAGATGAGCTGAGGGCCGCTATCAAAGCAACCAGGGCTTCCATAACACCTCAGCAGGGCCACAGGCTGATTGCCGCCATGCCACGCCGCATTGATGCAAAAAGGGCCCCGACCAAGTATTGGACATAGTATACTGTAAAAGCAAAGAAAATCAGCGCTGGTCCAAATAACTCTGTGTCCAATCTGTAAATATACCCCCAATTAATAAAGTAATCAATTAAAAATCAATGTGTCATGTGTATCAAACCGGGCAATATAACATGGATATATGCACATGGTATAAATGCAAACAATCCGATATTATGATACACTAATGTGCAACTATGCATCAAAAATAAAGTGCAAAGTAATGGGGCAAGGACGCTGACGTCACCCCATAAGCACGGATCGTACTCGCGGCTTGTATCCGAAGCCAGGAGACGTTCCGGAATACGATTGAGCGTTTCTTCCCTAGTGTCGGGTTACACACTATAAAATTGTGTTTTTTTTTTTTTTTTTATTAACATTAAAACTTTTTTTTTTTTTTTTTTTTTCACACTATGGCAGTTTTCCTTCTTCCATTCTGCATTTATGTACAACTGGGACCTGTATGAGAGGCTTAGTGAGAGAATCTGCAGTGGAGTCATTTCTGTGGATCTTTGAAAGAGATTGTTCAGAGGCGCAGTTGCTGGTTTATAATATTACCAGCCATTAACTCTGGTGAGTTAATGTAGTGTGGATGGTGGAGAATCACACTGGATGGCACACTTAAAGGCATAAAGAGTCGCCTTTTAAACAAGGAAGTTATCAACACTTGAAGTCTGGCACTTTTGGGATTTGTTTTTGCATCACTTTGTGGACTTTTTTTTTTAATGGAGTTTATTTTGCACGGACTTTTTTTATTCATTTTTTTAATTTTTATTTAGTTTGCACTAATTTTTTATAACTTGCACCATGTCTCATTGAGCACTTTGCACTTTATTTTTGATGCATAGTTGCACATTTAGTGTATCATAATATTGGATTGTTTGCATTTTATATCATGTTCATATATCCATGGTATATTGCTGGCATTGATACACATAACATAATGACTGTTGATTTATCACTTTATTAATTGGGGGTATATTTAGAGATTGGACACAGTGTTATTGGGACCAGCGCTGCTTTTCTATTCTTTCTATTTTCTATTCCTACACATCTTTTTGGGTTGACCAAAATTTGAGTGGTCGTGGCCCGTTTTATATGCTTTATATATTTTTTAAAATTCGTTTAATTTTAATTTTTTTGCTGGTGTCTCGGATACTGATTGGATAGATTGATAGCAGCGCAGCTGCTGCTGTCAATCAAATCCAATGATGCAGGAGCCGGGGGGTGGAGCCGAGTCCTGCTGTCTATTAATGGACACAGCAGCAGGACGAGGGAGAGCACTTAATCTGCCTGTACGTGCCTTTCTACTGCAGTATATCTGCGTGAGGCAGTTGGAAAGCGGTTAAAAACACGAATGCTTACATATCCTTGAAGTTGAATTTGTAAGTCGGAACAGGTACATTTTTTGTTTTTTCTAAGTGTAGCTCCAGCCAAAAAAAAATATTACGTTTTTTTGGATAGCATAAGGAAGGGTTAACACCCCTGTAGCATTTGCTTTGCTTTCTGTGCCCCTGTTCAGAAGATTTCACTTTACTTTCTGTCCCTATGGCAATTGGATTTTGAAATTTTTGGGTTTTTGTAGAAACTAGGATTGGTGAGGCAGCTCCAGTGGAGACACCTTTTTCCCATGATAACTCTTACAGGAGAGAATTTCCCTTCCTAGGAGTAGATTTCTTCTCCCTTCCTGTTGTAAGTCGGATGTTTGTAACCCGAGGACCGCCTGTATACTGCACATGGACATACTTTTCAGTAAGCCAACATTTATGTATTAAAAATCTTTTTTTTATTGGTTTTATGTAATAATCTATTTTTCTGAGATACTGAGTCTTGGGTTTTCACTAGCTGTAAGCTATAATCGTCAAACTTAAAAGAAATGCTTGGAATAGCTCACTCTAATTTTTTGAGATGCACCTGTAGCTGTATATCTCCAGTGTAAGATTAGGTCACTGCTGCCAAAGACTGCTAGTCTTTGGAGATTTGATGTGAGATTTGGTAATGTCACCACAGTGCTTCACACTGATGATCTTGCTGGAGGCTCTGGTATATGAAAGCACACTGCAGAACAAGGCATGTAAAGGCAATTTGCCACTAACTGTGTCCAATCCAATCAGTAGGGGATCAATTAACCTATCCCCTGCTGAATTGGAGATTAATGCCCTGTACACACGGTCGGATTTTCCGACGGAGAAAGTGCGATCGGATTGTGTTGTCGGAAATTCCGATCATGTGTGGGCTCCATCTGACTTTTCTTTATCGTACATCATAGGACACAGAGCCTCAAGTAATTACTTGGTGGGTTATGGGCCTACCTTCAGGTGTTGACACTGGTATAACCAATACAGGAAGTTGACTCCCCTATATAACCCCTCCTCCTTCCAGGAGTCCTCAGTTTTTTCGCCAGTGTCTAAAGTGTTGGTCACGAGTGAAGATATGCTCTGAGGAGCTCCAGGGAGGGATCCATGCTGGATTTAAAAAACCTCCACAACCGGATCCATCCTCGCCACTGAGGCCATAGGATGGTATCGCATTGAAGAATGAGGTTTTGCCTTTAAGCTTCTCTTGGAGAGCTGGACCCTAGGAACCAGGACTCTTTTGGCTTTTCATATTAACTAAAGTTGTTCCTGAGGGGTGCTATACAGGTCCAAAGGAGCGGAACCCCTATTAAAAAGGGCCCCAGTCTTTGAAGGTTTAACTACGCTGCCCGCCGTGATGGGTGAAAGTTGGATCTGTCTGTAAAATCAGCAGTATCCTGCAGCGAGGATAAGGTAAGGGGAGAAGCCTAGAAACTGTAAAAAGTCCACCTATGCCTATGTATGTATGTATATGTATGTATATGTATATATATATATATATATATATATATATATATATATATATATATATATATATATATATATATATATTATAAAATAAAATGTATAACTGTATGCCTTAAAATGTCTCCTCTAGAGGGAGTATATTACACTTGCCTAGTACGATGCCTTTTTCAGCAGCTCTGTGTCTGGCTATAGCAGCGGCTGTAGTCCCTGCAGCCAGAGGGGAGTTCTTAATTGAACAGATGGTGCTCCTCTTCTGAGGTATCTAAAGGGGTTACAGCAGTAGTTTATGAACATACAAAACCAGCCATTTGCATTTTTTTGTATAAAGTGAAGTCTTCCTTTAAAACTAGGAGCCTAACAAACACTGCTGATAAAAATTCCCCTCCCCTCTCCTCCTGGAGAGGTGCGGTAACAGCTGACACTTATGTGTAATCAGGTTCTCACTTGAGGTTTAACACAGACGCTCTCAGTTCATATGCTGAAGACAGAAGTCTGTCACACTAAGAGACACAGGAGCGCTGGGCATGTAAAGGTGTGTAAACAGGCATTTCCAGCACAGGAAATATTATGGTACTCAGCATCAAAGGCTGATCCTTATGGTGACATTGTTTTCTTTTGCTAAAACTATTGTTCAGCAAATACCATAATTTGTTAAAGTGCTTCTGCTGTTGTGCTTAGCACATTTGATTTCCAGTGTACCACAAAGGTACCAAGGATTCCACCCCCAGGTGCTGGGAACTCCAGTCATGCCTCCACACTGTCATCCTCTCCGGAGAGACCTGACATGGCAAGCCAGGGTGAGTCATTGGAAGCAATTGGTGGTGCAACTGCTTCTCACACTTCAGCCCCTGTGTATGTGACTGAAGATGCATTCTCCTCTGCCCTGTTGGGCTTTGAAGGAAGATTAGCGGCTTTGATCGCATTCTCCATCCAAGAGGATAGGAAGCATACTAGATCCCCCCCCCCCCACCTCAAACCCCCTTTTTCCATGGGAACAGTGGGCACAGGATGAGGTGTTATTCTCAGGTGATCACGGGGAAAAACAAGCCAAATTTTCCTCTGCGGAGGAAACAACAGTTGATGAACCTTATGCAACCTCACAATCTGACAGATTGATGGTACAAACTCTTACAGAGATGGTTCATTCCACTTTTTATACTACTCCTAACAGAGTAAGCTGAAAGTCAAGGTCCCTTCTTTGGTTTTAAAAAAAAAAACAAAAAAAAAAAAAACTTTTTTACAGCGCTTATTTATGCTGAATGGGTTCATCTGGATAAGCATTTTTTCCCTCCAAAGAGTTTCTTAGTTCTCTATCATGGAGGAAAAATTCACAAAGATTGGAAAGTACCAGCAGTAGACGCTGCGATTTCCAGCATCAATAAAGATGCATAATTGCTTAAGCATCCAACAAATAAGGAGTCGGAATTTTTTTGGTTAAAATCCTCCTACCAATGGCGCTATGTTTTGCCATAGATGTCATAAAAGACCCTATCCACCAGGCGTCTCGCCTTGCGCTTGTGCTAAAACAAATGCTTAGGACCCTGTGGTTAAAAGAATTGGTCAGCCGAAGCATCTTGCAAGAAAGGGTGTCTGACTAGTTTCCCTTTTTCATTGGGGAAGGTTTGGTGAAATACATCCAAATGATTTCTAGCAGTAAAGCTCGTTTGTCCAAAAGAAGGTATAAATGTCCTTTTATTTAAAGTGAAGCCACAACAGCTCACAGGTTAAGTACTCAGATGGCCAGTGCAGCCATGGGAGACTTCCTGACAGACATGGGTTCAGATCCACATGTCGGCGTCCACTAGTGAAGGAGCCACTCCTCACAGGTTAACTACTCTGATGGCCAGCGTAGCCATGGGAGGCTTCCTGAAAGACGTCGGACCTCGTCCTCACGTTGGCTCCTTTTGACCTTGGACAAGTCACTTAAACAGCTTCCTTCCCCTGTGCAGGGGCAGCTGCCTCTAGGCAGCGGTGACGGCCTCCACCGTCAGACCCCAGGGCATGATTTCCAAGGAGTACTGTTCAGATCTGTGCGACATCAAGGTAGTCTCTGCACTACTTTGGTACCACTTTGATGGGACTTGAGGTCCATAGACCTCTAGAATACACAGGCATTTGAGGTTGCAATAGTGGAAACTGAGCCTAAGAGGAAAAAATATTCAGCCCCTGTATACATGATTGAAAATGCATTTTTCCTCTGCCCTGCAGGGCCTAGAAGGAAAATTAGCGACTTTAATCACATCCACTATCCAAGGATGGGAAGCGTGTTAGATCCCCCTCCCCCACCTGAGATCCCTTATCAAGGGAACAGTGGGTAGAGGATGAAGGATTACGCTCAGGTAATCGGGAAGAAAGGCAAACTGAGTACTCCTCTGCAGAGGAGACAACTAGAGTTGAACTTTTTTCCGCCTCGCAATCTGAGAAATTGCTGGTACAAACCTCTTACAAAGATGATTTGTGCCTCTTTCAAGCTAAATCTACTAGAGTCAGCTGATAGTTCTGTTTTTTTCTTAGGTTCCTTGGAACCTTCACTGCCTTTTTCATGCGTTTCCTGTACACATACAGAGCAACGCAGAAATTCAACAGATCCATTCTAGATCTAAAAGAATCTAAATCAGTTCCTGAAGATCCGCTCCTTTCTATGGAGTCGATCAAGTCAGTAGTTTCTATCCTGCAAGGAGGAAAACTTCTGGTGCCTATCGGCATCAGGGATGCATATCTGCATGTCCATATATTTCCCGCTCACCAAAGGTTTCTGCGGTTCGAAGTAGAACAGCAGCATTTCAGTTTATAGCCTTGCTCTTCGGGCTAGCTACAGCACCTCAAGTGTTCACAAAAGTGCTAGCCCCACCTGTAGCCAGGTCAAGGGCACAGGGCTTAAACAGTCTTGGCATACCTAGACGGTCTATTGCTAATAGACCAATCGCTGTTCGGAGTAAGGTGTACGCATTACAACCAGTTACCTGGAAAGGTCTGGATTGCGTTCTCAACCTAGTAGTCTCGATTACTGATCATAGATACAGCCCAGAAAAAAAAACACAACTCCATAAAAGAGTTGGTGTGGATGATCAGGTCAAAAGGAGGTCGCCTTTGTATGAGGTTGTTAGAAAGGATGGTGGCTTCATTCGAAGCAGTTCCCTTTGCCCAGTTCCATTCGAGACTGTTGCAAAACAGTATTCTATTTGGTTGGAACAAAACGATCCAAGCTTTGGACTTGCCAATGCGGCTGTCCCCAAGGGTGTCCCAAAGCCTCAATTGGTGGTTACTAAAGAATGTCCTAAAGGGTAAATCCTTCAGACCACTTATCTGGAAAGTGACAATGACAGAGAAGACAGCTGTCCAAGGACAGTGTTCAAGAACCGAAAGAGCCTTGCCCATCAACATCCTAGAGATTCGGGCAGTACGTCTGGCTCTAAAAGCCTGGACTTCCAGGTTAAGGGATTGTCCCAACAGGATCCAATCCGTCAATGCCACGGCTGTGGTCTATATCGATCACCAAAAGGGGCACCAAGAATCTCTCAGTGCAGAGAGAAGTGAACCATATTCTAACTTGGGCAGAAAGAAATATTCTGTGCCCATCAGCAGTCTTCATTCCGGGAATAGAGAATTGGCACGCGCACTACATGTGCCGCCAGCAGATTATTCCCAGGGAAATGGTCTATTTACCCCGACATGTTTCGGGCTGGTTGTCAAGGATGGGGGACTCCGGATGTAGATCTTCTAGCATCCAGTGCAACATAAAGTTAGTGAACTTTGTGTCCACAACAAAGGATCCATTCGCATGCAGAACAGATGCGTTGGTGATACTGTGGGATCAGCTTTTACTGATCTATGCATTTCCCCCTATTCAGTTACCGCCTCTACTTCTTTGCAGGATCAAGCTGGAAAGAAAAACGGTAATTCTGGCAGGACCAGCATGGCCCAGAAGGTCATGGTATGCAGACGTTGTAAGATGGCAGTGGAGGATCTGTGGTCCCTTCCACTAAGGCTACTTTACGAATGCTAAATTTAACGGCCTGGCTATTGAGACCCACATTCTGAAAAGACGTGGGCTTTCCAGGGCAGTTATTTCTACTTTAATTAATGCTAGGAAGCCAGCTTCTAGAGCTATATGTTATAGAGTCTGGAAAGCTTATGTTTCCTGGTGTGAATCCAAGGGTTGGCACCCTCTGAGATATATTAGAGGCAGAATTCTTGCCTTTCTACAAGTAGGCGTAGAGATGAAGTTGGCCCTGAGTACTATTAAGGGCCAAGTCTCAGCCTTATCAATTTTATTTCAAAGACCACTTGCTACGCATTCTTTAGTCCGGGGTTTCATGCAAGGAGTGATGCGTATAAATCCGCCAGTTAAATCACCCTTAAGCCCTTGGGACTTGAATTTAGTTTTGTCAGTGTTACAAAAGCCGCCATTCGAACCATTACAGCATATTTCCTTAGTCCTTCTGACTAGGAAGCTGATATTTTTGGTTGCTATATCCTCAGCAAGGAGGGTTTCAGAATTGGCTGCTCTTTCCTGTAAAGAGCCATATTTGATTATTCATGAGGACAGAGTGGTGTTACGCCCTTGTCCAGGCTTTTTGCCAAAAGTGGTTTCAGGCTTTCATCTGAATGAAGATATTGTCCTGCCATCGTTTTTTCCAAAACCATCTTCCAAGGAAGAAAAGTCACTACATTGTCTTGATGTGGTGAGAGCAGTGAAAATCTATTTAAAGAAAACTGCTCAGATTCGTAAGACTGATGTCTTATATATTCTGCCAGAGGGTCCTAAGAAAGGACAGGCAGCGTCAAAATCCACTGTGGCTAAGTGGATTCGGCAAGTTATAATTCAAACTTATGATTTAAGGGGAAAGATTCCCCCTTTTCAAGTTAAGGCGCACTCTACCACAGCAGTTGGTGCTTCTTGGGCAGTGCGTCACCAGGCCTCCATGTCTCAGATCTGCAAGGCCATAACTTGGTCTTCAGTACATACATTTACAAAGTTTTATCAAGTAGATGTAAAATGGAATGAGGATATCGCCTTTGGGCGCAGTGTGCTGCAGGCAGCAGTATAATTCCTCAAGGTCTGGGGGTGCCCTACGGGTTGCGTCTCCCTCCCCTCAAGTAGCATTGCTATGGGACATCCCACCAAGTAATTACTTGAGGCTCTGTGTCCTATGATTTACGATAAAGAAAATAGGATTTTTAAAACGGCTTACCTGTAAATTCCTTTTCTTGGAGTACATCATAGGACACAGAGCTCCCACCCCTCTGTTTTATGGGGTGAGAGTATATTACTTATATTGCTTGGCTACAAAAACTGAGGACTCCTGGAAGGAGGAGGGGTTATATAGGGGAGTCAACTTCCTGTATTGGTTATACCAGTGTCAACACCTGAAGGTAGGCCCATAACCCACCAAGTGATTACTTGAGGCTCTGTGTCCTAAGATGTACTCCAAGAAAAGGATTTTACAGGTAAGCTGTTTTAAAAATCCTATTTTTCTGTCGGAATTTCCGACACACAAAGTTTGAGAGCAGACTATAAAATTTTCCAACAACAAAATCCGATCGGTTAAATTCCGATCGTGTGTACACAAATCCGACGCACAAAGTGCCACGCATTCTTAGAATAAATTAATAGACGAAAGCTATTGGCTACTGCCCCGTTTATAGTCCCGACGTACGCGTTTTATGTCACCGCGTTCAGAACAATCGGATTTTCCGACAACTTTGTACGACCGTGTGTATGCAAGACAAGTTTGTGCCAACATCCGTTGGAAAAAATCCATGGATTTTGTTGTCGCAATGTCCGATCAATGTCAGATCGTGCATAACAGTTCAGATGTCACTTTTGTGACCGTGTGTTTGTTTAGTTTTTCCCTCCTGCAGCTTAACAGACCTATGCTAGGTTTATGGGCAGGGCCATGAAAAGTAGCTTCGTCCCCCCAAAAAAAACGCCAAACATGGTGTTTTCTTGATATACACTGTGTCTGGCTTTATCCTGGGAAATATGTTGGAAATAGAGAAGATCAAGCCTACAGTAATGAGATTCATGATCCTAATAAAAATTACAAAAGGAAAAGTTACTAATTATAACTCAGGTTTATTAAAACCAATAGAAAATGGATTGCATTATCTAGCCCTGGCCTTATCCCTATTTGTTAATTACTTCAGAGGTCTGTGAATGAATAAACAACCACCAGAGCAGTAGTTCTCAATAGAACACAAATGCAGCGATTACAGCAATCATAATCCATTGACACTTCTGAAAGCCTTGAAAGCCTGTGCCTTGGTATAGATTGAGAATGTCTGCAGGAACCTGGCATTGCACCCATGATCCACTGATCATAATTACAATACTTTGCAGGCAATGCATGATTTTTTTTTTTTT
Source organism: Aquarana catesbeiana (assembly GCF_042186555.1). Taxonomy (NCBI): domain Eukaryota; kingdom Metazoa; phylum Chordata; class Amphibia; order Anura; family Ranidae; genus Aquarana; species Aquarana catesbeiana. The sequence goes on from NC_133324.1 coordinate 550,749,260, forward strand.
TTCCTGCAAATATATATATGCATTTAGTATTTTTTGGACTTGGCTTTAACTTCCATAGTAAGTCAGTAATAGTTTTGCTGATGTGCAAGCATGACTATTTTTAACTTTTAGTTTCAGAGTGTTAGCATTAGGAAATTTATGGTCACAGCATACACTATCATTTTATATCACAAACAAAAGATTTCCCAGCACACTTACCAGCCAGCCTGCAAAAAAACAACCAAATTCACCCTGTCTAACAGTTTACATTAAAAACTGAGGGTTTCATTTGCAACTGATAAGTTAAGGGCAAGTTTCTCTAGAAAGCCCATTGCTTTTCCTTGTGCACCTTGGTGCAAAAGCCAGTTATAGGTTGGGGTGGTTGCCACTTTTTTGTACAGTTGGATGAATTGGAAGCAGGGACGCACAGAATGCCTTCGCTGCCCTTGTGCTCTTGCTGGGCGTCATGTGCGTCCCTGTCCTTTTAAGGAGGGGTGGGCTCCCTCCAGGCATACCTGCCATAACCCTATCCATTCTTATATGTGCTCCTACTATGGAGGCTCTGGAAATTAATGCCTGGTTTACACCTATGTGTTTTTCGGTGCTTTTTGGAGAAATGCACTACAGTCCGTTTAATGTGGTTTCCTATGGGACATGGTCACATCTATGGCTTTTATTCAGCCGCTGCATTTTTGGAAAGGGTCAGACTTTTTTTAAATGCAAAATGCTGCATTTTTGGTTCAATATACTTCAATGGAGAAGCAGCAGAAAAGTATGTAGCGCATTTTTGCCATGTTTTGTATTTGTAATCTGACCAGCAACAAATTGGGAAAAAAAACATAAAAAAACATGAAAAACGTGTGTGCAAAAAGGGAAAACGCACCGCAAAAGCACTGTTTTAGATGCAAATTTAGCAAATGTTTTAAAAGCAAACTGCATTGATGTGAACCAAAAAATATCCTGAGGCACTACAAAGGACTGTAAGGGTCATGTAGGATTGCATGTAGCTGTGACGTAAACAATCCATGGTTGATAATGATCAAACTCCGTGCAGCTGGCACAACACTGGCATAATGTGGAACAAACAATGGGTGTGAACCAGGCCTTAGAGTTAGGACCACAGTATATACAGAGGTACTTTGGCGTGGGTACTGCAGCTTAAGCATTGATTTGTAAATGTGTGCAAACAAAACCTCTGTTTATTTTAATGTAAACTATTAGACAGGGCCAATTTGGTTGTTTTGCGGGTTGGCCGGTAATTGTGCTGGGAAATCTTTTGTTTGTAATGTGCATTGCCCTTCCATGTGCACCTTTCTGCAAAAAACAGTTGTAGGTTTGGATTGTTGTCACTTTTTTGTACACTATCATTTTATAACGTCAGCATTTATAATAGCAATACAAACAAAAATTATGTTTTGGCAATCTAGTATAAGTTTACGTTAAAATTCTCCTTTCATGTTGAGAGTGCCGCCTGTTTGCTGGCCATCTCTTTCCACAACTTCCTGGATTCCCCGCATGCTTTGCAGCTTTTTCACTGCTGTTTACTTTGTTTCTGGGGACTACATGTCCCATGGTACCTTGCCTGCAAGCTGAGATTTCTGTATTGACTCCACCTCCTCAAACTCCTCCTCAGCCCCACTGTAGTTCTATTAAATGTGTCTTGTCTATATTCCTATCGCACACGTTCCTGGAAAAAAAACAAGGCTCATCAATGGTGGGTGCTGCAACAATTACCAGCTGGATCCTAGAGACATCAAAGTGTACATATTCGCCAGCACACCATGGCTCTACAATCACCATCCAAAGGCTTTTATTGCAGAGAGATCACATCACAAACGCAAGTGCAACGTTTCGGAGTCCTGCTCAACTCCGAAACGTTGCACTTGTCTTTGTTATGTGATCTCTCTGCAATAAAAGCCTTTGGATGGTGATTGTAGAGCCATGGTGTGCTGGCAAATATGTATACTATTAAATGTGTGACACACAGTGCCAACTCATAGGCCATAGTGAATACATGTCAGAAAATTCAAGGAAGTAAACGTGTGGGGATCTTCACAAAGTACGTTTATAAACTTCAAAATTGTTAGGTTTAATAGGAGTAGACTAGAAATAATTGAAATACAATGTAAAATGATCATGATTTAAATTTTAGACATTCATAGTCAATTTTAGAAATTCATAGACCTAGACCATAGACATGCTTTAAATAAAAAAAAAAAAAAAAAAAAAAAAAAAAAAGAAAATTTCTGCTGTAAGACAAGTGGATGGCCTTTCAGGAACCTGAAAATGCTTTGGTCCACATTAAGATTCCAACAGTTGTAAAACTGTCTCAAGCAGTGGTTATTTTAGTTGCCAACTTTATATGTACAGTAATTTTTTTTGTTTTTTTTATCTTTTTCGCAGCTCTGAACACAAGGCTGAACTGTCATTTCTGGTAGCTGTCTGCTTAATTATGATATTTGTTTTAATCCAAGGAAAATGCTCTGTAGTGTCTAAAGTCGCATTGATGTTTGGACTGTTAGGGGTGTACAGTTACAGAGCGGCTATAGGACATGTTTTATATCCATGGCAACAAAGTACTAAAGAAATTACAAAGTAAGTATTTGTGAGGTGTTTTTTCATTTATCTTCAAATTGTTAGTTACCTATTTAGATTGTCAAGTAAAATAAAAAAGTAGTTCAAACTACCGTATTTATCGGGGTATAACACGCACAGGCGTATAACACGCACATTCATTTTAAGAGGGAAGTTTCAGGAAAAAAACTTACATTTTAAATAAGGAACTTTGAAGCAAAGTAAGGGTCAGTGCCCATCTGCAGCCTCACCATTGCCATCAATGCCCATCTGCAGCCTCACAAGTGCCATCAATGCAGCCTCATTAGTCCACATTAATGCAGCCTCGCCATTGCCATCAAGCAGCAGCCTCGCCATTGCCATCAATGCAGCCTGATCGATGCCCATCTGCAGCCTAGAGGGGACAGGGAGGGGGGCGGGACGAGCGCCGACAGATTACATACAGATACAGTGAGAATCTCCTATGATAGACAGAACAGTGGTCCAATGGTGGCCCAGGAGATGGGACTTCCTATTACAGAGGCCGCCAAGTAAACAGAAGATTCAAACTGTATGTATTCTGACGGCTCTCGTCACGCCCCCCTCCCTGTCCCCTCCGAGGCAGCTAAAATTGAAGTATTGGCGTATAACACGCACACGCTATTTGCACCGGATTTTCATGGTGAAAAATGAGTGTTATACGCCAATAAATACAGTATTTCTTTGTGCATTAACTTCAGACAAGTTCCATTAGGGTTTTGCACTTTTTACACTACAGGGCAGGATAGTTATTATATTATGTGTTTTGTCTCGAGCCGCACACACTGAAGTACACTTAACGTTTCAGTGAACCCCACAAGTAGTTACTGTTGATGGTTCCCACAGGTTTCTGTTAACCCTAAAAGTAATTACTGTTCATGGTATTCTATTTTAGTTATAATGGACTTTTGAGGCTTCCTGAAAAAAGGTCACACCATACAAAGTTTAAAACACGGGGGTACTAAACACCCCTATTTTACATTTTAATCAACAATTTAAATAAAAACATAAATATAGAACCACTGATCATAGAGAGATCATAAAATCTTACAAATACATGTGAATGTATATCTGAACAGTCTGGCCCCCTTGCAGAACATCATATGTACATAAAAATAGGGATTATCCAAGGTGAATGGACCAAGGAAGGTGAGGAAGAAACCCTTCCAGGACAAGGTCAATTCGCACACTGCCGGGCACCCCCCCGCGTGCGCAGGAGGGGGGGGGGGGGCATCTCACTTGCACCAAAAAACACACCATTTTGAATTGGCTGTTTAGAGAACAGACACACTTTGCTATTTGTATATATGCTTGTTTTTAGTATTCTATAAATATTGCCAGCACAATAACACGGTATGTAAATTTTTTTAGGGGAATCACAGAAGCTCGTTTTGTCTACATATTTGTCCTTGGAATTCTTGTCACTGGTATAAAGGACCTCTTGACATCACATGTTCTAAATGCAGATTCAAAAGCTAAAGCTGTTGGCTTATGGGAAATTTACAGCGGACTTATTTTGCTAGCAGCTCTTTTGTTTAGACCACACAACCTTGCAGTGCTGGTTTTCTGCTTACTGATTCAGCTTATTTTCACTATGTTCATCTGGAAGATCTTGAAATACGATGCTGCTGAAATTACGATAATGCATTATTGGTTTGGACAGGCTTTTTTCTTCTTCCAGGTAAGTTGCTTTGTGTGCAGTTTGAAAAAGAAATCACCATTTCATGCAAACATCAATACTGCATACTGAAAGTGTAGGCAGAGATGTATTTTTTTTTTTTTTTTTTAAACTTGCATATGGCAAGTAAAACAAATGTATTTAGGAGATAATGTAAAGTATAAAGCCTCGTACACACGCTTTGATTTTTGGACGACAGAACGTCCGATTTTTGTGGCACGCTAGTGTCATGTTGAAAGTGAAGAGGTTACTAACAATACGAGAATTTTCATTTGACAGAATACAACATTAGAAGTAACGTGTTGAATAGTTTCTGAGCATGCATAGTCTTGCTCTTATGTTTTTTTTTCGTGCGATACTAATGAAACGAAAATCAGACGTTGAATTCACATCCGACAAAAATTTTAGTCTGAACATCCAGAATTTGTCTAACAAAGTGAAATTGGCTGTTGAAAGCACCGTACTAACAGTAAGATTTGCGGACGATCAGTCATCATAACACAATTGACGTCCGAAAATCAAAGCGTGTGTACAGGCCTTATAAATGAAGTGGAAATTGTTGCACAGTTTTGACGGTACAGAAAAAAATACTGAAAACAAGTATGGGAATTGGTAAAAAGGCACAATCATAGGCCAGGTTCTGGTGCATTGGAAACATGTTGCATGAAAGAAATTCTCAGGATTCCCCCATCAACACAGACAGTGCTGACGGGAATCCCTCTTGCCGAGCAATTTTCTGCCTCGGGGGGGGGGGGGGATTATAGCATCCGCTAGCGATAATCACAAGTAAATCCAGCAGGCTGGTTGTACCCAAGTTGATCGATAGATCAACTTGGTACATTCAGCCTGCCAACACACTGTTCGAACGTCGGCCAGTTCTTGCTGAACTGGCTGGGATTCGAACTGTCTATGGCCGGCTTACGTTGCAAAATTGGATTCAGGCATTAAGATGTGCTTGCCTTATTCTCCCTTGCAGATCCTTCCTTTCAGCTTGTTACTGCAACCATGTCCATCTGCCAGACCTTAGCTGTGTGGTCCAAGGGTATCACCCGGGATCCTGAATCTATCCTGACCAATCCCTCTCTCCTCTAGCAACTTGATCTCATGCCTGTGGCCTTACTCTATTGTGTTGAGAGGTTAGTGATTATTACATGATAAACAAACTCAGGTGCGCTACTAATGTCTGAACCACCAAACTACAGGTAAAAACCTTTAACCTGGGTGTGTACATGAATAGTGCCCTGGCAAAAAGAATACAAGTAAAACACTTATAATAATAATAATATGACAAAGTCCCCTTGAGGAGTGGGTGATTGAAAAAAAGCGATTCTAAACAGTTCTGTGATCCAGCTAGGTGCATTCCTAGATATAAAGGTTCCTTCAATAAGTGCCAGGATCCCAGGGTAAAATGAAAAAGGGCGGCCGCTTACCAGATACGTGGGACCCCTGTTACAGGGGTCTTACAGGCTCAGATATAGTAAATCCCTCAGTCAGGAACGGCCAATTGAGTCCTCCTATTCAGATATTCATCTACATGCTATCCTCCACCAGCATCAAGGCGGCGATGTGGAGAGGTCCCGCAAGCTGGAGCAACTGATCTGTTTATGCAAACTGTAATCCTTCACATGCACTGAGGATTCGATGTAGCCGGCCGGCTTCGGTTTTACCGCTTGTCTTGTATGGGAGGGAGTTAGAAGACCAAAAAAGCCTCCATGGTGTAGTAAAATAAAACTTCTTTTATTAATACCACAATCGGCATCACATTGGCAAAGGCTCGAAAAACGAACGCTGGAGCAGTACTCTCTATTGAGGTTAGACTGCTATTGTGTGGTGACGTCAAGCTTCATAGCTCCACCCCACCAGTGATTATTACATGCCAAATATGAGAATATGCCTCTATTCAGTACATATGCAAAAGTCCCTTTGGCTCAAATGTTGGTCTGCAGAATATCAGTGCAAGAATTGCCTCTTGGTTATGCCCTTTGATGGAGAATGCCTCTTTGGCAAATCACTGCACAACATCATTAACTACTTTTCTACCAAGGCAATATTTTAATTTTAGCACACATGTAAAATCTGCATTTTATTTTTTTTTTTGCTTGAAAATTACCCTCTTACTCTCCATTGGATGTCAGCTTGGTTCTTTCAGCTCTTCAAAGAACACCCATTGAACCTATTGGAGATAGTTCTCTGTCTATCCTTTTTTACAAGGTTGCCTTTCTCCTCGCAAATTGAGTTTGAGTTGGCAGCCATAACCTATAAAGAACCCTTTCTTAGGTTGTTTTGAGGCCCAGGTCCAACCTATAAAGAACCCTTTCTTGGGTTGTTTTGAGGCCCAGGGCCTTTTTTATTTTTAGAGTTTTTTTCCTTTCACCTTAACCAGGACATTGTTATACCATCTCTCTTCTGTACTGCTCCTATTCACCCTAAGAAGATTTCTCCTTATTGTCTGAGTACTGTAAACTCTGGTCGATTTTTATCTCGGCTACATCTCCCTTTTGACATTCTGACTCTGTCAGACAGAGAACAGCCTGATTCTTACTCCCATATTGCTAGGTGGATCTGACCGCTCATTTACTTTTTGACCCCCCCCCAAAAAGCCTTACTCCACTAGACCAGTTGGTGCGCTTCATGGGCATCAGACATCTGTTTCCACATTTGCAAGACTGCCATCTGATCTTGTGTTATCAAGTTCTTTAGGTCTCAAGTGCTTGTAAAGGCTGAAGGTTTTTTACCATCATGCAACAGCCCCCCAGCTCCCCCAAATACTTTCCTGAGCTCTTTCGATCCAGAAATGTGCATGAGAGCGTTGGCTCTCCCGGGAACTCTCCCTCCTCATTGGCTGAGATTGGCTCCTGCTGCTGTAAATCAAACCGAGCAACGGCTCCATGTCTGAATGGGCACTCTGAGCAGCGGTTTGGGAGCGTGCCTACTTGGGTGGCCCCCATTGCAAGCTGCTTTCTCTGCAGGCAGTCGACAGGAGGTAGTGGCCAGGAGTGCCAGCGGGGGGGACCTAAGAAGAAGAGGAGGATCGGTGCTGCTTTGTGCAAAACCACTGTACAGAGCAGGATAAGTATGACATGTTTGTTATTAAAAATAACTGGTTGTTAACCAGGTTGGATGTTTAGGCCTCAGCTGATGCCGGCTATGGTCGTAAGGTTCTTCTGGCGGCTTTGAAGGCCCTGTTGAGCCACCTCTGTTTTGTATCCCACAATAGCTTTAGCTGTTAGCTTTTGTTTGCTATGTTGCTCAATCGTCCTTTTAATATGATTTTTGGCATAATATTTCAAATCTTTTTCTTGGAGTACATTACAGAACAAGAAGTAACTCCCCTCAGTTCTTATGATCCATAACATATTGAGCACAATAACCTTCCCCAGTAAATTATGTTAAAATTCTTACCCCAGCACTTGCAGTTTAGAACTTTCAATACTGCTAACTTCTGAGCTCTCAGTGCTGCTTCCCTGAACTTCCAGTGGTCGTAGGAAAGTGTTAACAATGAACATTGTAGTCTGCAGTCAGTCTGTTAGCTTGGAAAAGGGGGATCTGGAGAGTACCCTGCCATCCTAGGCTACAGGACTGTGTGTTTCTATTGATGCACGCAGTGGAGGGAGACACAACTCTGATCCCTGCATGCAAGGATGGTTTCATATAATGCTGAAGAGAATGGAGCCACCATGAAACAGGAAGCCTGGGACAGCAGTATCAGCTGCAACATAGGAAAGATTAAAAGATAACGAAGCTGCCTACTTGGTAATGGATTAAATCATATGCTGAAGGATTTATTTTAAAAACTAAAGGTTTAATATCACTTTAGTTTACTTTCATATTTGTGGCGATACAAGAATTAGTTTGTTAGTGTAAGCCATGGCCCCAACTAAGGCAATGGTAAGGTCGATTTCAGTAGAAACCCTGTAGGTTTAGAGAAATAATACAGAATAGGGTTAATTTTCATGTATACATATCAAGAGGGTAGGTTGCACTAGAACTTCTACATTCTGATGAATAAATAAACATATTTGTGTGTGGGGGTAGAATGTGAATTGATAAGCAACCCTTAGAGCCCATTCACACAGGGACGACTTGTCAGGCGACCTAGTCGCCTGACAAGTCGCCTCCCATTCTGTGCTATGGAACCGTTCTAAGGGGAGCGACGCAAGTCGCTCCGACTTAGAAAAAGGTTCCTGTACGACTTCGGGGGCGACTTGGGGCGACTTGCATAGACTTCTATACAGAAGTCGTTTTGCAAGTCGCCCGGGCAGTCGTTTGCTGCAAGTCGTGTTGCCCCTGTGTGAATGGGGTCTTAAGAAGGTACTATCCCTGGAAAGACACTTATAAAAGTACACAAAAGAAAGGTTGGGCCTTTACATGTACCTCCTTGGGTTCAATAAACACTTGACAAACTGATTTAAAAGAATTTTTCATATAGCTTTATTTGACGTATTTATACAGTCTCTTAAAAAAGGGGGTTCATTCTTTTAAAAACAAAATAACAAACTGGTTTGTCCAGGATGCTGCTATCCTGGGCTTGAGATCCTTTTTATAGCGTTTCACGTGCTGACCCGCTTCGTCAGGGCTGCAGATCCTATTATATACTGTGTTGCTATTACATCAGAGCTGGCAGCAAGTAACCTGGGGAGCCCATGGGGAATGTCTTCAAACTCTCCAAGGAAGATTTTCGCACTCTAGCATGGGTAGTACCTTCGATCTATAGTTTCTGTGGGTCTAGATTATACATACAGGTACCACAAGAAGGTAAAAGATGGCATGAAGGAAAATCGGTTGTATATACACTTGGTGGCTTCACTTAACCTTGTGTTTCTACAGACATGGCACCCTTCCAACATGGTGTGTACCCAGTACCACCTGCAGTATATAATAGGATCTGTAGCTGTGATGAAGCAGTCCAGCTTGCAAAATGCATCCCCACATGCTTCTTCTGATGAAGCATGTGGGGAAAATTTGATATTTTTGACATTGATGTTACAGCAAAACATATACTGTTTGTGTGTGTGTGTGTGTGTGTGTGTGTGTATATATATATATATATATATATACACACACACACACACACACACACACACACACACACACACACACACACACACACACACAGTGCCTTGAAAAAGACATTTCCACATTTTGTGCATTTGTATTCAGCCCCCCGAGTCAATACTTTGTAGGACAACCGTTTGTTACAATTACAGCAGCAAGTCTTTTTGGGGATGTCTCTACCAGCTTTGCACATCTAGAGTGACATTTTTGTCCATTCTTCTTTGCAAAGTCGCTCAAACTGGATGAACAGCTTAGCAACAGCTAAGATTGCCCTGCATTTGGTTTTCATCCATCTTTTTATTCGCTCTGACCAGCTTCCCTGTTCCTGCTGAAGAAACGCAACCCCTCAACATGATGCTGCCACCGCCACGGTGGGGATGGTATGTTCAGGGTGATGTGCAGTGTTAGTTTTCTGCCACACATAGCATTTTGCTTTTAGGCCAAAAAGTTCAGTTTTGGTCTCAATTGACCAGAGCACCTTCTTCCACATATTTGCTGTGTCCCCCACATGGCTTCTTGCAAACTGCGAGTGGGACTTCTTATGGCTTTATTTCAACAATGGCTTTCTTCTTGCCACTCTTCCATAAAGGCCAGATTTGTGGAGTGCACGACTAATAGTTGTCCTGTGGGCAGATTCTCCCACCTGAGCTGTGGATCTCTGCAGCTCATCCAGAGTTACCATGGGCCTCTTGGCTGCTTCTCTGATTAATGCTCTCCTTGCCCGGCCTGTTAGTTTAGATGGACGGCCATGTCTTGGTAGGTTTGCAGTTGCGCCATACTCTTTCCATTTTCGGGTGATGGATTGAACAGTGCTCTGTGAGATGTTCAAAGTTTGGATATTTTTTTATAACCTAACCCTTCTTTAAACTTCTCCACAACTTTATTCCTGACCTGTCTGGTGTGTTCCTTGGCCTTCATGATGCTGTTTGTTCACTAATGTTCTCTAACAAACCTTTAAGGGCTTCACAGAACAGCTGTAAATATGCTGAGATTAAATTACACACAGGTGGGACTCTATTTACTAATTAGGTGACTAAAGTGGGCTGAATACAAATGCACGCCACACTTTAAAGATATTTTATTTGTATAAAATTTTGAAAACCATTTATCATTTTCCTTCCACTGCACAATTATGTGCCACTTTGTGTTGATCTATTACATACAATACATTTACATTTTTGGTCGTAACATGACAAAATGTGGAAAATGTCAAAAGGTAAGAATTATTTTTCAAGGCACTGTATACATACATGCATACAGCGGGTAAAATAAGTATTGAACACGTCACCATTTTTCTAGGTAAATATATTTCTAAAGGTGCTGACAAATTTTCACCACATGTCAGTACCAACCCATGCAATCCATACATGCAAAGAAACCAAAACAAACAAATAAGTTCAAAAATTAAGTTTTATGTGTAATAAAATGGAGTGACACAGGGAAAAAGTATTGAACACATGAAGAAAGGGAGAGGCAAAAGGGCATAGAAAGTAATTAACCACTTCAGGACCGCCCGCCATCATTTTACGTCGCTACTTTGAAGTGGAATACCGTTGTTATGGTAACAGCTAGCTACCATGACCCTGGTATCCTCTTCAAGAGCGGGCAGTCCACTTCAAGATAAAAGTGGTCCCTGCGGCGGATTTGCCACGAGATCACTTTTATCGGCGGCGGGGGGGCCCCCCTCTCACCTCTCCCCACTCCCGCCGCTCTCCGGTGCCCTCCGCCGCTTACTGGAGCCATCGGTAGCTGCGATCGGATCCTCTCCCTAGCCTGACATGGAAACGCATGAGGGGAAGATGGCCCCCACCCGTCTCCATATCATTGTAGAGCGGAAGGGACGTCAAAACGTCACTTCCGCCCAATGCTCTTAAAGGTACTTTTTTTTTTTTTTTTAATGACATTACATTTTTTTTTTTATTGCATTTTAGTGTAAATATGAGATCGGAGGTCTTTTTGACCCCAGATCTCATATTTAAGAGGTCCTGTCATGCTTTTTTTTCTACTACAAGGGATATTTACATTCCTTGTAATAGGAATTAAAGGTGACTCAATTTTTTTTTTTTTTTAAAAGAACAGTGTAAAAATCAAAAATAAAAGGCAGACGCCAACACATACGTAAGCAGTGCCTGCATATGAAATAATTCTGCCTCTAGACCTCCTCTGTAACTCAAAACATGCAACCTGTAGAATTTTTTTAAACGTCGCCTATGGAGGTTTTTAAGGGTAAAAGTATGTCGCCATTCCACGAGCTGGAGCAACTTTAAAGCGTGACATGTTGGGTATCAATTTACTCGGTGTAACATTCTCTTTCACCATTTAAAAAAAAATTGGGCTACTTTTACTGTTTTTTCTTATTTTTTTTAATTGAAAAAAGTGAATTTTTTCCAAAAAAAGTGCGCTTGTAAGACCGCTGCGCAAATACGGTATAACAAACAGTATTGCAACAACCCCCATTTTATTCTCTAGGGTGTTAGAAAAAAATATATCTAATGTTTGGGGGTTCTAAGTAATTTTCTAGCAAACAAACCTGTTTTTAACTTGTAAACACCAAACCTCAGAAACAGGCTCTGTTCTTAAGAGCCCTTTCACACTGGGGCGGTTTGCAGGCGCTATTGCGCTAATAATAGCGCCTGCAAACCGACCCGAAAGTGCCGCTGCATGTATTCCTGTGTGAAAGCCCCGAGGGCTTTCACACTGGAGCGATGCGCTGGCAGGACGGTAAAAAAAGTCCTGCCAGCAGCATCTTCGGAGCGGTGAAGGAGCGGTGTGTATACCGCTCCTTTACCGCTCCTGCCCATTGAAATCAATGGGACAGCGCGGCTATACCGCCGGCAAAGCGCCTCTGCAGAGGCGCTTTGCGGTGGTATTTAACCCTTTCTCGGCCACTAGCGGGGGGTAAAACCGCCCCGCTAGCGGCTGCATACCGACGGTAAAACGCCGCTAAAAAAAGCGGCGTTTTACCGCCGACCCCGCCCCAGTGTGAAAGGGGTCTAAGTGGTTAAAAAGCAATCCTGCCCCTTGTCAGTGCAAATTAATATCAGCTGGTTCAGTCTCAACTGATGGCCTAAAAAAAGATGTCGCATTACCAAGGTGTCACACAAGAAACATCTCATGATGGGTAAAAGCAAAGAGCTCTTAAGACCTTCCCAACGTTATTGTTGCAAAACCATAAGATTTCTGACAAAGGAGCAAAAAGAATTATCAGAAGAGTTGTCCAATAGCCAAGGACCACTTGTGGAGAGCTTCAGAAAGACCTAGAATTAGCAGGTACAAATGTTTTAAAGAAAACAATAAGAAATGCACTCAACCGCCATGGCCAGTATGCACGCTTACCATGCAAGACTCCATTGCTTAAGAAAAAGCATGTTGAAGCTCGTTTTAAGTTTTCTGCACAGCATTTAGACAAGCCTGTGAAATACTGGGAAAATATAGTCTGGTCAGATGAGACCAACATTGAATTCTTTGATGCCATAATACAAACCATGTTTGGAGGTCAAATGGCACTGCACATCACCCCAAAAACACCCCCATACTAACAGTGAGGTTTGGCGGTGGGCCCACCATGGTGTTGGGGCTATTTTTCAGCATACAATACTGGCAAACTTCATATCATTGAAGGAAGGATGAATGGAAAAATTTACTAAGACAGTCTTGATAAAAAATCTGCTGTCATCTACCAGGATGATAAAGATGAAACGGGGAGGACGATTCAGCAAGACAATGATCCCAAACACAAAGCCAAGGAAACTCTCTCAATTGGGTTCAAAGAAGGAAAATGAAGCTGCTAGAATGGCCCAGCCAATCACCTGACTTGAATCCAATAGAAAAATCTATGGAAAGAAATAAAGATCAGAGTGCATAAAAGAGGCCAAGGAACCTTCAATATTTGAAGACTGTGTGGAAGAACTGGCCAAAATCACACCTGAGCAATGCATGCGACTAGTTCCTCCATACAGGAGGAGTCTTGAAGCTGTCATTACCAACAAAGGATTTTCCACCAAGTATTAAATACATTTCAGTTAGTGTGTTCAATACTTTTTCCCTGTGTCATTCCATTTTATTAAACATAACTACATTTCTGAACTTATTTGTTTTGTTTCTTTGTATGTATGGATTGCATGGGTTGTTACCAACATGGTGAAAATTTCATGTCAATGCCACCTTTAGAAATATATTTATCTAAAAAAATGGTGATGTTCAATACTTATTTTACCCACTGTATAAACACAGTATGTGTTTATAGTTTAAACCATCATCTAACACAAATGTATAATAAAACCTGTGTGTGTGTTTTTTTTATTTTAAATCTCTTTTAATTGTGGTGTTTTTTCCCCATCCTGTTTTTCTTTTCAGGGTAATTCAAATACTATAAGTACTGTAGATATATCTGCTGGCTTTGTGGGACTAGATAACTATGTTGAGTATCCAGCTATTTTCCTAACTATTTTTGTGACATATAGCGGGCCCCTCCTTTGGACTATGCACATGCTTTATTACCTCAGTGCCGAAACGAACTGGTAAATATACATTTTATACAATTCTAGCAAAATATCTCAGATATTAGGAAATGTGAAATGCCATTGTAGTTGTGTGATTCCTTTCTTTTACAAGGGTCACATGGACTCTGTTGTTTTAAAGCATAATTTCTGAAGCATGACTCATTGGTTGGGGTTCTTTGCCTACCTATGGAGTTTGTTTTCAACGCTCTGCTACTCTGAGATTTATTAGGCTGGCAACATAGCAATGAAAAGCAGCTAATGTTAACCAACTCATTTTTCTATTTTGCTGCCTGCTCAATCTTTTCTTTTCATATGCACAATAAAATGCGCATGGGAGACTTGTAAAAACTGCTTAGGACCTCTCAAGCCATATTGTTTTTTTTTTTTTAATGCAAAAGACCTATAGAATGAAAAAAAAAAGCATGCTCAAATATTTTTAATAAAAAATACACTTAGACTGCTTTCACACTGAAAGCTCCGGCTGTTAGCGCTAATGCGCCACTCGTTTTAGCGGCGCTTTAGCGGTGCTTTTGCAGCGCTTTTTGGCCGCTAGTGGGGCACTTTTAACCCCCCAAAAAAGGTTAAAAACTCCCATTTTGCAGCGCTTTGAAAGCGCTGCCCATTCATCGCAATGGGTAGGGCATTTTGGGAGCGCTAAATACAGCATTTCAAACCCGCCCCAAAGATGCTGCTTGCAGTACTTTTTCGGAAAGTCGCCCGAGTGTGAAAAGTCACACTGGAATGAATGGGAGGCGGTTTTCAGGCGCTTAGCAGAGGTCATTTCCAGCGCTAAAGCGCCTGAAAACTGCCCAGTATGAAAGGGATCTAAAGCGTTATGCACTTGTATACTGTGTAACCTCCATGGTCTACATCTTTATCCTATTCTATATATGTTAAAAGCTGACCTTCTCCCACTTTGAGTACATGAGCAAGTTTCAATCTCTTCTCTCTGTTTCTTATAATGATGCTGTAAATCTGTAAATTGTACCATGAAATGAATCCTTAAAAATACAACTTGCCTAATAATTTGTGTGTGTGTATATATGTATATATGTGTGTATATATGTGTGTGTGTGTGTGTGTGTGTGTGTGTATATATATACACACACACACACATTAATGTTCATTCATTACATGCTGTATATTAGGGAAAAAAGATGCAAATCAGAACAATGCATTTCTTTATTGTCTGTTTTTTTGGTCATCAAACTAATAGTAATAACTATCATAACCTTGCTCTCTTCCAGGAATTCTACTGCTGTTGCTCATGGTTGTTACTGCTACGCAATAATTCACTCCCTACCAGTCACCGTGTACATCCTTCTAGTGACAGCCCTTCGTTACCACTTGTTTATATGGAGTGTTTTTTCTCCAAAGTTACTCTATGAAGTGATACATCTGTCTATCTCGGCAGTAGTTTGTGCAGTGTTCATTGCTATAGATAAGAACCAAGTTAATAAATCTGAAGGCTGAGGTGTCTCAATGAAGATTCATAATCAGAGGAGCTGAGATTGCTTTGTTCTATTTTTATAACCTGTACAGGAACTTTGCATTTATTTTTGGATGAACCTTTATATGTTTGTTTGCAAGTGTTACTAATGTAATGAAGGTTTATAAAATATTTCTGGGTGCATCAAGATATCCTGTGGTCTCCACAGTTACATGTTTAAAGGACAAGAGTAGTTTTAACACAAGCTGTATTAGTGTAGCCCCCTAGCCTAGAAACATCCAATCCAGCTGTTAACTTACCTCAGAATGGCCTGATGCCTGCAGGCTCATCTGCTCTTTACATTCTTTAGGCAGAGAATGTTGCCATTAGCTGCATCTCCAGGACTGGAGACATTCTGAACATGGCCCATTTAAGTCCATGAGGGCCACCGTAGAGCAAGTTTGTGGCGCCGCAGAGGCCCAGCTTTGCTTCTGAGGTAATTATACAGCGGGGAGTTCTTTGGTTAATTTAGGTTAGGGGGTTTGAGAGGGTGGTGCATATTTTTATTTATTTTTATTTTTTTACTGAAAGTGCACTTGTCTTTTAAGGTATCAAACAGTGTCTCTAATGTGTGTTTAACAACTTCAGCCCCGGAAGATTTGGCTGCTCAATGACCAGGCCATTGCTTTCGATACGGTACTGTGCTGCTTTAACTGACAATTGCACGGTCGTGCGGCGCTGTACCCAAACAAAATTGACGTCCTTTTTTTTCCGACAAATAGAGCTTTCTTTTGGTGGTATTTGATCACCTCCTGCGGTTTTTATTTTTTGCGCTATAAACAAAAGAAGAGTGACAATTTTGAAAAAAAAACACTATCTTTTACTTTTTTCTATAATAAATATCCCAAATTTAAAAAAAACAAAACACATTTTTTCCTCAGTTTAGGCCGATATGTATCCTTCTACATATTTTTGGTAAAAAAAAAAAAAAAAACGCAATAAGCGTATATGGATTGGTTTGCGCAAAAGTTATAGCGTCTACAAAATAGGAGATAGACTTATGGCATTTTTTTTTTTTTTTTTACTAGTAATGGTAGCGATCTACAATTTTTATCGGGACTACAATATTGCGGTGGACAAAGTGGACACTTTTTGACACATTTTTGAGACCATTGACTATACTATACAGCGATCAGTGCTATAAAAATGCACTGATTACTGTATAAATGTCACTGGCAGGGAAGGGGTTAACTGTGTTCCCTAGATGTGTTCTAACTGAAGACGGGATGGGACTGACTAGGGGAGGAGAGAGATTGTTGTTCCTACTTAGTATGAACACACGATCTGTCTCCTCTCCCCTGAAAGTGTGTGTTTACACACACAGATCCCAGTTCCCGCTCTGTGGCGAGCGATCTCGCGGGTGCCCAGCAGTCATCGCATTCTCTGGGCACTCACTTCGGCTCCAGGGACACACTGTGGGTGCGTCTCCTACAGCGTCTTAAAGAGCCGACGTACAGTTATGGCGGCTCGTCCAGGGGAGCCAACCTGCCGTGGACGGTCGGGAACCGGTTAAAAAAAAAAGATGTCCGACCTACTGAAGATAATCTTCTTAAAGCATTGCACTTTAGGACAATGATTTTAAAGATGTTCATATACTAAGATTAGTCTTGAAGTCTTGGATTTTATTTATCGTGCAAGACCTTCTCACACAACTGCTGATTGGCATGGTATTTTTGAATACATACAGATTAACTGTAACATTGCATTTTCATATTTTTCTTTTGGTTCACAATGACCCTAGTTTACCTCATTCGTTATCTGCTACACATATGTCATCTAGAGAATCTATGCAATGCATCTGAGCTCTGATTTTCTTTTATTTACCAACTGTTCATTTGTTAAAATGATCCACTCCACAGTCAAGTATTCTGTAGATCAAAACACCTCAACTGAACTTGGATCTGTGGCACAGGGCATTCTGTAATATGCCGCTTTTGTTTTTTTTTAAGGTGGCTTTCCTCCCCTTAGTCTAATTGGTGAAATTCATAGTGACCAGGATTATGACACATGGAGGTATCACTACTTCTGTTAATACTCATCCACTGTTTGGAGAAAAGCTCTGTGCAGATCTGAAGATACTACTGCTTGCCTTTTCCTAATGTAGGCCAGCTCAACTCCTAAAAACAGCTGCTCTACAAAGGCCAAATCTTATAGTAGCCAGCCCTGTAATAGTTCAGCAGTCTTGCTCCTAGCAGTTAAAGTGGTTGTAAACCTCTGACATGAAATATGAACAAGGCATATCTCTCTATAGTGTGTACTTGTCTCAGTCCAGAGCACTGTTTTTTTTATCTATTGCCTTTCCCTCTGTATGAGTCACTTCTGACAAGTTTTCCTGACACTAAGAGATAAAAATGTGAGAGGAGAGGGAGCTCCAACACGCAGCCTGTGATTAATGGCCTCAGCTCTGTTCCTGTTTGCTGTGTGAGGGTGGGGTCCCTTCCCTTCCATTCCCTTCCATTCCCTCCAATCAGCTCTCAGCTGTTCTCAGTGAATGTAACTTCACCTCCCCGCCTCCTGCTTTCTGAAAGCTCAGACAGGCAGTGTATGTTGTGGACTTTGAAGACAAGACTGCAGGTAAAACTTATGTTGGGGGATTTGTTTCATGCCTCTGTATTACCTGAGGCCAAATGCTTCACTGGATAAATGTAAGGGTTTACAACCACTTTTAAGGGTAGGAGAAACTGTTGCTCTATTCATTATAATTGTAGCCACATTAAAGCACTTTTCCACCAAGTGGACTAAAGGGAAACGTCCGAAAGCCTCTTTAACTTACTTGGCCTGTGTTCTGCTTTTAGATGGGCTATTTTGCAGCATAGCCACCTATACACTTCTATGAAATTGCCAACCCATAAGACCTCCACTAGAAACTGTCTGTTTCAGCCATTTGCACTTGCTTTGCTGTTCTTCATTTTTTTTTTTTAATTCAAGCAGAATGGTGACAAGGTTCCACGCAAATTGGGCAGCCACTCATTAGCAAAAAATTTGCACCAGTATTTGTAATCCCTGCACTTAGAATCCTAGGCAGCCAACTGCAACATATCTGTTACTGTATATAAGACAGATTTTCACTGCAAACAAATGCACAATTAAGAAGTAATCAGGGTCAGGATTAATTCCATTGCATTAGATCAGGTGAGGGGGGCACTTATGAGTCAAGCTGTAGCCTTGTAGTAAGCCTAGGTTCACATTGCAGCAATTTGGCATGCGATTTTCAAATTTTGTAAATGGCACCGTCTGAATTCCCAAAAGTATTAGTAGTAGACGGCGACTTCGGAGTGCTATTTGTATAGACATCTGTGCAGCAACCCGCACAGATGTCTCTGAAATCATCCCCGATGCCGGACTGACATGCGGGTATGAAGTGGCTGATCTGGCACAATTTCAATCCCGCTGTATGTGTGAACCTGGGCTAAATCTGTTTTCAAAACCTGTCTCCCCTCACCTGTTAGCATTGCAATACTGTGCAACAGAATTGATAAATGTCTCCACTTGTGGTCACAGCTAAATTGCCTAGATTCAAAATATAAGACGAGGCTCCAAGATTGAAGAAGTAACTAAAGAATTGCTTATAAAATAAAACTTGAAATGTAATATCACCATTAAAATACTTGAGGCTGTGAATATGTATGTTCTACTAAAAGGTGTAAATTATATTTTTTAAATGTATTTGTATATTAGTATATTTGTAGATGTATGTTTTTGAAAAAGTTTTTTTTATATATATATAATGGTGACCTGGTTTTAATAATAATAGCAAAAACATTTTTACTTTTTGCCGAATGTTCTCCACCAATAAAAATTGTAAGTGTTTGTTATAGTTTATAGAGTCTTTTAACTTTCCTCAAGTTTAAGACTGGGTTCACACTTATGTGAATTGGACGCAGGTTTTCCCGCATCCAATTTGCATGACAGGGGACTGTGATCTGCTCTCTATGACAGTCATACAGTCAGGTCCATAAATATTGGGACATCGACACAATTCTAATCTTGGCACCACCACAATGAATTTGAAATGAAACGAACAAGATGTGCTTTAACTGCAGACTTTCAGCTTTAATTTGAGGGTATTTACATCCAAATCAGGTGAATGGTGTAGGAATTACAACAGTTTGTATATGTGCCTCCCACTTTTTAAGGGACCAAAAGTAATGGGACAATTAGCTGCTCAGCTGTTCCATGGCCAGGTGTGTGTGATTCCTTCATTATCCCATTTACGAGGAGCAGATAAAAGGTCCAGAGTTCATTTTAAGTGTGCTATTTGCATTTGGAATCTGTTGCTGTCAAATCTCAATATGAAATCCAAAGAGCTGTCACTATCAGTGAAGCAAGCCATCATTAGGCTGAAAAAACAAAACAAACCCATCAGAGAGATAGCAAAAACATTAGATGTGGCCAAATTAACTGTTTGGAACATCCTTAAAAAGAAAGAATGCACCGGTGAGCTCAGCAACACCAAAAGACCCGGAAGACCACGGAGAACAATTGTGGTGGATGACTGAAAAAACAGGAAGGCCAGATTAGAGTTTGCCAAACAACATCTAAAAAAGCCTTCACAGTTCTGGAACAACATCCTATGGACAGATGAGAAAAAATATCAACTTGTACCAGAGTGATGGGAGGAGAAGGAAAAGAACTGCTCATGATCCAAAACATACCACCTCATCAGTGAAGCATGGTGGTGGTAGTGTCGTGGCGTGGGCATGTATGGCTGCCAATGGAACTGGTTCTCTTGTATTTATTGATGATGTGACTGCTGACAAAAGCAGCAGGATGAATTCTGAAGTGTTTTGGGCAATATTATCTGCTCATATTCAGCAAAATGCTTCAGAACTCATTGGACGGCGCTTCACAGTGCAGATGGACAATGTCCCGAAGCATACTGTAAAGCAACCAAAGAGTTTTTTAAGGGAAAGAAGTGGAATGTTATGCAATGGCCAAGTCAATCACCTGACCTGAATCCGATTGAGCACGCATTTCACTTGCTGAAGACAAAACTGAAGGGAAAATGCCCCAAGAACAAGCAGGAACTGAAGACAGTTGCAGTAGAGGCCTGGCAGAGCATCACCAGGGATGAAAGCCAGTGTATGGTGATGTCTATGCGTTCCAGACTTCAAGCTGTAATTGACTGCAAAGGATTTGCAACCAAGTATTAAAAAGTGAAAGTTTGATGGATGATTGTTAATCTGTCCCATTACTTTTGGCCCCTTAAAAAGTGGGAGGCACATATACAAACTGTTGTAATTCCTACACCCTTCATCTGATTTGGATGTAAATACCCTCAAATTAAAGCTGAAAGTCTGCAGTTAAAGCACATCTTGTTCGTTTCATTTTAAATCCATTGTGGTGGTGTATAGAGCCAAAAAGATTAGAAATGTGTCAATGTCCCAATTTCTTTATCGTACATCATGGGACACAGAGCACCATAATAATAACTATGTGGGTTATACGCTTACCTTTAGGTGATTGGACACTGGCGACCAATAGTAAGACGGTTCCTCCCATATAACCCCTCCCACACCAGAAAGACCTCCGTTTTTTCGCCAGTGTCTTGAAGGTGATGGTCACGGATGTTGAAGCTCTTCAGTTTCTTCAAAGAATGTCCCATTGAGGACATTATAATCGGATCCATTCGGATGGCTTACTAAGCTAAAGTGGATGGTACCCGAACCTCGGCTCAAGGTGTTGCTTGTAATGTGTCCTATTTAGGCGCTGGACCCTTGTTAAGGTTGGTATTCCTGGTCTACTTTGCCCAAGGAAACCACAAAGGGTGCTTTATAGGTCCAGGGGTGTGGACCCCAATAATGGGGGACCCGATCCCTGAAGATCCTTAGAGGCGCTACCCGCCGTGATGGGGGAAGATTGGGCCTGGAACAGACAGTCATGGGATGGTGAGTACTCCCCTTTGGGGTTCATATATATATATATATATATATATATATATACACATATGTGTTTTCCCCTTTTTGTTTAAAAAAAACTGCCAGAGGAGCCTTGATCCGGTGTCCGGGGTTACAGGCCGGTTTGGCGTGCATTATTTTTAAATTGGCGTGTGAGTGCGCGTGCGCGCTGTTTCCACCACGTGCGCGCCGCCGCCGTGCGAGTGCGCCGCTGCGGTCAGGGCACCGCGTGCGTCAGGACGGCGCATGCGACGTGCGGTGGGCGGGTCACCGAGCTTCCATGCTAGGGCTTTTAAGCATGGAGCTCCTGGCATGCGCACGGAGGAGGCAGAGCGAACGGTGGGCACGTGAGTCGGATGGTCTTTGACACTACGGTGACAGGTTAAAGACTGGTTGTAATTGTGGGGAGTACTCCTTGGTTATTTCTCGTGGGTAAGCTATGTCTTCCAAAAAACGAGGAACAGGGAACAAGGCAAGCCCAGGGGTAAGAGTCCCTCCACAAAAAGCAGGAGACCAACCCTATCCTGATGCAGCCTCAGTCTCTACTAAGGGACCTGCGGCTTCTGACCTGGCTGAGCCATTACACTTGTCAGGCATAGTGGCCACTACCAATATACCTGCCTCGGCTTACATTACAAAAGATGATTTGGCATCTGCCTTAGAGGGTCTTGAAGGCAAAATAGCTGGCATGATTGCCTCTGTAACGCAGGGGGGAAGGAAGCGTAATAGATCTCCCTCCCCCGAGCCTGGGCCAAGTGGTGAGTCACTAGATCCCCAGGACTCTTATAGCCAGATGGATCCAGGTAACCTGGAACCAGAATGGGCAGAGGATCCAGAAGAGGTGGTCATAAAGGACCAGGAGGTAGGAGAGGCTGAAGATTCCTCGGCTGAGGACTCTGGCTCTGAAGAGCCAATTTCAGCCTCCCATTGCCAGAAATTATTTATCCAATCTCTGATGGAGATGGTACGAATTGGGTTTAAGTTACCCCCGGTTCAGGAGTCTGCACTCTCTTGTTCCACTCTGGGATCTTTGCGACCTAAACAAATTTCCCAAGCCTTTCCCTTGCATCCATTACTGGAGCAGGTGATTTATGCGGACTGGGAGCATCCTGACAGAATATACTTACCTCCCAAAAGGGTTTCTATTTTATACCATATGGAGGAAAGGTTCAGGAAGAAATGGAGCACACCTTTGGTAGACGCTGCCATATCTTCTGTGAATAAAAATTTAACCTGTCCAGTGGATAATGCCCAGGTTTTCAAAGATCCGGCTGATAAGAAGCTAGTGTCCTTATTAAAGGCCTCCTTTTTGGTTGCTAGTGCAGCAGTTCAGCCTGCTGTTGCAGCCATTGGGATTTGTCAATCCCTAAAGGATCGCTTTAAGAGGTTAGTGAAGAACATACCTTGCCAGGAGGAATCTGCTGAGGAGCTATCAGAGATCCCTCATGCCTTGTGTTTTGCGGTTGACGCTTTAAAGGTCTCAATCCAACAGATGTCTCGTTTTGCGTTACTATCAGTTCATATGCACAGAGTATTGTGGCTAAAGAACTGGGCGGCTGAGACACCATGTAAAAGGCTACTTGCTGCGTTTTCATTTCATGGAGAATGCCTGTTTGGCGAAGATCTCAATAAACATATCCAGAAGATCTCCGGAGGAAAGAGCGCTCTGCTTCCTATTAAAAAGAAGGGGAAGCAGCCTTCTTACAATATTCCTAATCCCCCAGGGCCTGGTGCCTCTTCCCCTAAACGGTATCGACGGCCTCAGCTGTCTGGGTTTAAAAAACCTCAGGGTCAGAGAAAACTCTGGACCCAAAAGCCATCCAAGCCCAACTCCAAGTCTACATTGTGAAGGGGCGCCCCTGCTCTCACGGGTGGGGGGCAGGCTTCGGCTGTTTGGGGAGGCCTGGGAGGAACTGGTTCGAGACAGATGGGTCATTTCCACTGTAAAATACGGTTACAAAATAGAGTTCCGGGATTTTCCCCCGAACCGGTTTCTATACTCAAGGGTTCCGGCGGATCCAGAGAAAAGAAGGTGCCTATTCCTAGCTTTACACCATCTGCTGTTGCAGGGAGTAATTGTGAGGGTCCTGCACGAGGAAAGATTCAAAGGGTTTTACTCAAACCTATTCACTGTGCCAAAACCAAATGGGGAAGTAAGGCCCATTTTGGACCTAAAGGCTCTCAACTTTTTTGTGGACGTCCAATCTTTCTGTATGGAGTCGGTTTGTTCAGTAATAAGATCCCTGAGAAAGGGAGACTATTTAGCGTCCATAGATATCAAGGACACGTACCTTCATGTGCCAATCTTTGGTCCTCACCAAAGGTTCCTACGCTTCGCTGTAGAGGGCAGTCATT
The DNA here is from genome assembly GCF_042186555.1 of Aquarana catesbeiana. Lineage (NCBI taxonomy): Eukaryota > Metazoa > Chordata > Amphibia > Anura > Ranidae > Aquarana > Aquarana catesbeiana. The sequence continues at coordinate 550,772,807 of NC_133324.1, forward strand.
TCCAGTTTGTGGCACTGCCCTTCGGTCTTGCCACTGCTCCCAGGGTCTTCACAAAGATTCTGGCCCCAGTGTTGGCTTCCCTAAGATCTCAGGGGGTTTCCATAATAGGATATCTGGACGATCTACTTCTAAGGGAATGCTCTCGCCCTATGCTAGTTCGAAACGTTTCAAGAACAGTACGGGTTTTACCACGCCTAGGTTGGGTACTGAATGTGGACAAGTCAGCTCTTTGTCCGATCCAAACCTTGGTATATCTGGGTCTGGTCTTGGACACCGCTCAAGAAAGAGTGTTTCTTCCGCCCTTAAAGGTCGCCTCCATAGTGGACCTTGTACAGAAGGTAAAGAAAGAACCAACACCTTCTGTACGGCTGTGCATGAGGTTATTGGGCAAGATGGTGTCGGCTTTCAGCGCAGTGCCATATGCACAGTTCCACTCCAGAATGTTTCAGAACAGTATCCTGAAGGCCTGGGACAAGTCTGCTCGAACCTTGGATCAGCCCATGGTGCTATCTCCACAGGTTCTATGGAGCCTCTCTTGGTGGTTAAAAACCAGCAACTTAAGAAAAGGGAAGTCTTTCCCACCAGTGACCTGGAGGGTCGTGACCACGGACGCCAGTCTTCTTGGTTGGGGAGCAGTCCTAGAGGAAGCATCCGTTCAAGGAGTATGGTCCCAGACAGAGAGGACTCTGCCCATCAATCTCTTGGAGATCCAGGCAGCTCATCTGGCCCTGTGATTCTGGACGTCCAGGTTGCAAGGTTTTCCTGTCAGAGTTCAGTCCGACAACTCCACAGTAGTGGCATATATCAACCACGAGGGAGGTACCAGCAGTCGGGCAGCCCAAAGAGAAGTAAATCATATACTAATCTGGGCAGAAGAACATGTGCCGTTTCTATTGGCAGTGTTTATCCCGGGGGGTGGACAATTGGCAGGCGGATTTCCTAAGTCGCCAGAAATTGTTACCAGAGGAATGGTCCCTGCATCCCGAAGTTTTTCTACAGATTTGCCAATACTGGGGGACCCCAGATGTGGATCTGCTGGCATCCAGATTCAATGCCAAACTAGACAGGTTTGTATCCAGGACCAAGCATCCGCTTGCTGTCAGGACAGACGCGTTAGTGGTTCCTTGGGATCAGTATTCCCTGATATATGCCTTTCCTCCGATCCAGATTCTGCTGCACTTACTACGCAGGATACGGGAGGAACGGAAACTGGTGACCTTAGTGGCCCCAGCGTGGCCCAGGAGGCCATGGTACTCAGAGATTGTGAAATTGGCAGTAGGGGACCCGTTGGTCCTTCCTTGCCGCCCAGACCTGTTGTCTCAAGGGCCCATATTCCATCCTTCTTTACGGTTGCTGAATTTGATGGCCTGGCTATTGAGACCAGGCTATTGAAAGACCGTGGTGTTATGGGTTCAGTCTTGACCACTTTGATTAACGCTAGAAAGTCAGTTTCTAGAGCTATCTGTTATAGAGTATGGAAGTCATACATTTCTTGGTGTGAGAAGAGGAAATGGAACCCTCGTAGGTATGCGATTGGAAGAGTTCTCGCCTTTCTCCAAACAGGAGTGGACTTGCAGCTCGCGTTAGGGACAATTAAGGGACAGATTTCGGCCTTATCGTTTTTTTTCCAAAGACCAATTGCATCCCATTCCTTGGTGCGAACCTTTGTCAAAGGAGTAACACGCCTGAGGCCACCGCTTAAACCACCTTTGTGTCCTTGGGACCTAAATCTGGTACTGTCAGCCTTACAGAGTCAGTCCTTTGAACCTATTAGGCATATTCCTTTTGTCCTATTGACCAGGAAATTAACTTTCCTAATGGCTATAACATTGGCTAGAAGGGTGTCAGAATTGGCCGCCCTTTCTTGCAAAGAACCTTTCATGATTTTTCATCAGGATAGGGTGGTCATGCGTCCTCATCCAGATTTTCTACCAAAGGTAGTTTCCAAATTTCATCTGAATCAGGATATCATTTTACCTTCCTTTATTCCTAACCCTAAAACTAGGGAGGAAAGGTCGCTTCAGTCACTGGATGTGGTGAGAGTGATAAAGGTTTACTTGGAAATGTCAGCTCCCTTTCGGAAAACTGACTGTTTTTTTGTCTTGCCTGAGGGTCCTAAAAGAGGACAGCCAGGCAACAAGTTCATCTATATGGATTCGCCAGACTATTGTCCAGGCGTATGGATTAAAACGCAGGGTTCCACCCCGGGATTTAAGAGCACACTCCACTAGAGGGGTTAGTGCATCATGGGCAGTACGCCAGCAGGTGTCTATTGCTCAGCTTTGCAAAGCAGCCGTTTGGTCTTCAGTTTATATGTTCACCAGGTTTTACCAGGTGGATGTGAGATCTCAAAATGAGTTTGGTTTTGGCCACAGCGTGTTACAGGCAGCTTTATAGTCTCAGGCCCGTTGGGCTTAGGGATAATGTGTCCCCCCCTTCATATGCATTGCTTTAGGACATCCCACATAGTTATTATTATGGTGCTCTGTGTCCCGTGATGTACGATAAAGAAAAATTGATTTTTAAAACCGCTTACCTGTAAAAGCCTTTTCTTGGAGTACATCACCGGACACAGAGGTCCCTCCCCTGTTTCTGGGATCGTCATTGCTTGCTACAAAACTGAGGTCCTTCCGGTGTGGGAGGGGTTATATGGGAGGAACCGTCTTGCTATTGGTCGCCAGTGTCCAATCACCTAAAGGTAAGCGTATAACCCACATAGTTATTATTATGGTGCTCTGTGTCCCGTGATGTACTCCAAGAAAAGGATTTTACAGGTAAGCTGTTTTAAAAATCCATTTATTTATGGACCTGACTGTATATCTTCAGGGCGTCTACAGAGTGGATTGCACAGTGGTGCTGTGCGTCTTTGGCACCATTTCAAAAACTCGGGGCTGATTCATCCCTGAAACGGAGAACCGGGTCACACCGGACCCCTGCTGCGAGCTGCATCTGGCATAATTGTGAACCCAGCCAAGTAAGGAAGATCTCATCAGACTGAGAAGTTGGTTATGTAATGACTTCCTCTGCCATCACAGATTTTTCCCACCTCACCCAGTTCCTGATTATATTCCTTTTTGATTCTTAACTGGGTGTTGTTTTACTGGAGCAAAAAATTAGAAATGGTATAATTTTGATCATGATTCAGCCTTAAACATTGATTTTATTTGATAATGTTTGGCTTTAAACTGTCTTTCTTCTCAAGCACAGCTCAGAAATAGCCTAAAGCTATACTCTTGGGGGGGGCTTTGGGCCATCTGCTGTATAAAATTGAATTACGGATTATTGGTATCCCATGTGTGACTGCTGTTCCATTTGGGCACACTGTTATTTTCAGGTGGGCCTTTACAGTAATACGGCGTCCTGCGTGGTTCTGGCTTTAGTGCACTAATCATAGCAGGTTGCTCGTTGTACACCTCCCATTCAGAAACAATAAACAAACATATTCTTTTCATTGAATACAAGACTTTCTGTGATTGAAGGAAGAGCAGATAAATGTCACACTCTCCTCTCCTCCGATCAAAGAAAGCCTTGCTTTCTGTAATTGGCTTTTTCTGAATTGTGGAGGTATACAGTAAACAACCTGCTATGATCAGTGTTCTATAGCTGGAATTAGAAGACTCCATGCTGAATGAAAGAGCAGTAGCCAAACATGGGACAGGTATCAAAAGTTTTTATTTTAATGCAGCAAATGGCCCAATTTTTAGGTTCAAATGAACTGCATTTTGAACACCAAATGTGAATTTTATTAATTGTTGCAGCTGTATCTTGAAGTGTGTCTAAGGCCGGGTTCACACTGGTACAACATGACAGTCATACCACTTTGGATCCGACTCTGCCCCTCGACTTTAATTCTGACATGCATCCGACTTCAATGAACAGGGATCCGACTTTGATCCCCGACAATACCAGACACTGTGTCTGATATTAATCTTTAGGGGGAATTCCACACAGATTGTTGAAAAAAAAAACGACATGAGTTACCCCCTCCAAGAGCATACCAGACCCTTTGGTCTGGTATGGATTTTAAGGGGAAAGTTCATACCAGACCCTTAGCCGAGCACACACCCTGGCAGGTCAGGAAAGGGGGTGGGGACAAGCAAGTGCCCCCCCCCCTTCTGAACTGTACCAGGCCACATCCACATGCCCACAACATGGGGGGGGGGTGCTTTGGGGCAGGGGAGCTCCAAAGCACTTTGTCCCCATGTTGATGAGGACAAGGGCATCTTCCCAACAACCCTGGCTGTTGGTTGTGGGGATCTGCAGGCGGGGGGCTTATCAGACACTGGAAGGCCCCTTTAACAAGGGGGCCCACAGTTCCCGGCCCCCCACCCTATGTGAATGAGCATGGCGTTGTACCCCTACCCATTCACCTAAAAAAAAAAAGTGTCAAAAATAAAACGCATTACACGTGTTTTTAAAGTCATTTATTAGGCAGCTCCAGTGTCTCTTCTGATCTGTTATCTCCCCTCCGGCCGTTCTGTGTCCTCCACTGACGTCTTTTGCCTATGTCGATTCTTCTCCCTCTGCTGTCTTCTTCCTCTTTTGCTCGGTGTTCTCCACTGTGTTCTCCCTCTGTTCTTCTTCCGATGTTGACTCGACGCTCTCTCCTGCTCTAATGCTGGGTGCGCGGTGTGCCACTACTTATATTGGCATGGGGCGGGGTCACCGGGTGATGTCATCCGGAGGCCTCAACCCCTTATGATGTCATCGTCCAGGGCATGATGGGGTGGTAACCCCGCCCTGTGCCAATATAAGTAGCGGCACACCGCGCACCCAACATTCAAGTGGGAGAGAGTGTTGATTCAACATCGCAAAAAGAACAGAGAGAGAACACAGCGGAGAAGACCCAGCACAAGAGCACAAAGACAGCGGACAGAGGGAGAAGAACCGGAGAGGGCTAGAAGACATCAGCTGAGAGCGGAGAAGAACCAGCAGAGGCTGAAGACATTGCGGAAGAGACCCCGGAGCTGCCTAATAAATTAAAAACGTGTTCTGTGTTTTACTTTTGACTTTTTTTTTTCTTAGTTAAATGGGTAGGGGTACAATGTACCCCATACTCATACACATAGGGTGGGAACTGGGATCTGGGGGCCCCCTTGTTAAAGGGGGGGCTTCCAGATTCTGATAAGCCCCCTGGCTGCAGACCCCCACAACCAACGGCCAGGGTTGTCGGGGAGAGGCCATTGTCTTTATCAACATGGGCTGAAGTAGGATCAAAGTAGTGCAGGGAGCATTTTCAAAGTCGAACCAGTTAAGACGGCTCCCATAGGGAAACATTGATTTTCACACGTCATGCAACATGAGCTCCCAATGTCGGAGCGTTTGTCATACCGGTGTGAACCCGGCCTAAACCCCTGAACATATATTTAATTGATTGCAGCTGCCCAAACCTTTTAATATGGTAGCTGCATTAAGTTTCCTTTATTTTCAGGCTTTTCCCTTATATTTATCTGATGATCCTGCCAGTAATACTCAACCCATGCTAGGGTGAGAACACTCACTACACTGTATCCATGGAGAAGCAGCGTCATTACCCTAAGACCCCTTTTCACACTGGGGCACTTTGCAGGCGCTACAGTGCTAAAAATAGCGCCTGCAAAGCGCCCTGAAAGAGCCGTTCCTCACGCTCCAGTCTGAAAGCCCGAGGGCTTTCAGACTGGAGAGGTGCGCTGGCAGGATGGTAAAAAAGTCCTGCCAGCAGCATCTTTGGAGCGGTGTGTATACCATTCTTGCCCATTGAAATAAATGGGGCATCACGGCTGCAGCAGCGCTTTGCGGTGGTTTTAACCCTTTCTCGACCGCTAGCAGGGGGGTAAAACCGCCCCCGCTAGCGGCCGAAAATAGCGCAGTTTTACCGCCGGCGCCCGCACCGCCCCAGTGTGAAAGGGCTCTAAAGCCTCAAGCACACTGGATGATGTTTTTTATTTTTCTACAGTCAAACTCTCCAGCATGTTATCCTATGTGTCCATGCACACAAAGGCTGTTATCAGCTGTTTTTGGCTGGGGCGTTTTTTTTTTTTACTGTAAAAAACCCCCAAAAACTAGATGAGTTTTTCAGCTGTAAATACACTATAATGTCTAAAAACACCAAAAACCAGTCAAACGTGGCTCACCAGCGTTTAACGTTTTTGATCCCATTGAAGGAAAAAAAACAAAAACTTTTTGCAGAAACGTTGAAAAACTTTAGCGTTTTTATAACGTTATTATAACGTAAAGATGAGACTACCGTAACCACACCTCTTTTCAATAATATAGAGCTTATGCAGTCTTCAGAGACTTCATTTTTTTTAACAGGCCAAAAGGGACCAAATAAGAGAAGAAAATTGTTAGTTTACAAACCCTTTAAAGGAAAGCTCTAGAGAGAAAAACTGCAGAGGCTTCTATTTTTTTTATTTTTTATTTTTTATTTTTTTTTACCTTCTTCTGAAAATGCTGGTTAGCAGCCTGCCATTATGTTTCCCTGACTTTCTAACTTGAAGTTGCAGCACGGATTGGGGCTGTAAATGTACCCTGAGCTGTACAGGTTCCACATACAGGATGACAGGCAGGCAGAGGGAAGCTTGTATAACAGAAGAGACTGATGGGGTCTCTTCTGTCATATGGTAAATACCCTGCCTGTCAGCAAAAAAAAAAAAAAAGTTTACTACCACATTAAAGTCATTATACTTACAGGCTGACAAAATAATAGAATCATCACATGAAAAATGAGGACAAGCTTGGAGTAAGATACATCAGATATCACTGCACAGAGGATTGATAGTGGGTTGACAGTCATTTAGCCACACGTGATGCTTCAGCATTCCAGGTCAGCACATCATCCAGTAAAAAATAAAACCTCACAGGACTAGAATTGTATAATGCTGATGGTCATATTTCTTTCTTTTTTTTTTCTTTAACCGCTTCAGCCCCGGAAGATTTGGCTGCTCAATAACCAGGCTATTATTTGCAATTTGGGCACTGCGTCGCTTTAACTGAAAATTGCGCAGTCGTGTGACACTGTACCCGAACAAAATTAATGTCCTTTTTTTCCCACAAATAGAGCTTTCTTTTGGTGGTATTTGATTGCCTCTGCGTTTTTTAATTTGTTGCGCTATAAACAAAAGAAGAGCGACAATTTTGAAAGAAACACTATCGTTTACTTTTTGCTATAATAAATATCCCACATTTTTATCAAAAAAACAAAAATGTTTTCCTCAGTTTAGGCCGATATGTATTCTTCTACATATTTTTGGTAAAAAAAAAAAAAAAAAATCACAATAAGCGTATATTGATTGGTTTGCGCAAAAGTTATAGGGTCTACAAAATAGGGGATAGGTTTATGGCATTTTTAAATATTTTTTTTTTTTTTTTTTTACTAGTAATGGCGGCGATCTGCGTTTTTTTTTTTTTTTTTTCGGGACTGCGACATTATGGTGGACACTTTTGACACATTTTTTAAACCATTGACAATTATACAGTGATCAATGCTATAAAAATGCACTGATTACTGTGTAAATGTCACTGGCAGGGAAGGGGTTGACTGTGTTCCCTATGTGTGTTTCTAACTGTGGGGGATGGGACTGTCTAGGAGGAGAGAGAGAGATCGGTGTTCATACATAGTATGAACACACACTCTGTCTCCTCTCCCCCTGAAAGAATCAGGATCTGTGTGTTCTCGCTCGAGCTCCCGCGATCGCTCGTGACAGACATTGGGGTTGGGCACACGCTGCGGGTGCGCGCCCCTAGTGGCCAAAAGGCAAAGCGACATAAGGTAACGTCGTTTCACCCAGCCGTGCCATTCTGCCGCAGTAAAACTGCGGCGGCTGGTCGGCAAGCTGTTAAAGGGGTTCTAAAGCCTAAACATCTTTACCTTAATGCATTCCCTGCATTAAGGTAAAAATTGCTCCAGTAACTATCGCCCCCTCACATTTACCTGAGCCCTTACTTGATACAGCGCTGTGCCCACCTGTAGCGGCTCTCCCCGCTTTCACAGACTTTGCTGAAGTAGTGAAGCCATTAGCTCCTGTTGCTGTCAGTCAAATCCTATGATGGGGGCCTGGGGCTGAGCCGCACTGTCTTTGTCTATGAACGCAGGCAGCGCAGTTTGTGATTGAGACTGCAGGTATGCCACCATAGGAAGCGACTTCCTATGGTGGCACAGCGAGAAGAGGAGGATTGGGGGACTGCTCTGTGCAAAACCTTTGCACAGAGCAGGTAAGTATGACATGTCTTTTATAAAAATTATACTTTACAATCACTGTAAAAGGTAAGCTCACCTTTGGAACATGTAACATGTTCCAACTCCTGCCCCCTTCCCCCTGTGACAGCGGGTGGAGGTTCTTTTCCTTGCATCCGTTGTCACGTCTTTAAAAATGCACAGCTATGCATAGCTCTGCCCACACAGCCACGTCATTCATTTTCCTGTAAATGAACAAACTACAAGTACCATCTGCCACCACAGCAGATGGATTTGATGGGCTGCAATGGCACTAATGAGCGCTCTTATAGTCCATTGACATTTCCTCTGGCTTACAAACAGAAAGCCCATACATAGGTACAGGCTGAAAGCTGTTCCATACTGTATTTCTGAGCGCTCACGTGACCGGCCACCTCTCTCCTCTCTCAGTCTGACCGCTATAGCGGGAGGGGCCGAGAAACCCCCGCTGACATCAGCTGGGAGGAGGAGAGAGCCAGCCGGTCACGTGAGCAGCACTCCGAAATACGGTATGGAATGGCTTATTTTCACAAAACCACATACACTGGGGCACATCAGTTAATATATAGTATATATATAGAGGGGATTTCAGAAATTATAGCAGCAGTTGGAGCTAACAGGGAGGAGGGCAGAGAAGAGCTGCGGATGACGCTGCGTTAGACCCCTTTCACACTGGAGGCGTTTTTCAGGCGCTTTAGCACTAAAAATAGCGCCTGTAAAGCACCTGAAAAAAAGCCTCAGCTGCAATCCCAGTGTGAAAGCCCGAGTGCTTTCACACTTGGGCGCTGCGCTGGCAGGGCGTCACAAAAAGTCCTGCAAGCAGCTTCTTTGCAGCGCTGTAGGAGCGGTGAATACACCATTCCTAAAGTGCCCCTGGCCATTAAAATCAATGTGTCAAAAAATGGGGGTGTGACCTGTCCACAGAATTGTAAAGAAATGCACCAACATGCCTCCATCCCAATTAGGTAGCAAATAGAGATAGAGAAGAAAAGCAGTACTTTGCGTGAGGCAAGTTGGTGGAAGTGTCAACTGGATAGTATATGCTGAAGTGAGGTATCTGGGGTAGGTCCTATACATAGTTATGTCCACAAAAAGTAAACAGGTAGTAATAGTATAAAGGTTTAATTACATAGGTTCTGGCACCAAATACAGTCATTAATAAAAACATCCTAAGCAACATTTCGGCATATTATAGACAATATATTGAAAGGCATAACACAGACACTGGTTGTATAGTTACAGGAAAAAATACATTGTATACTAAATGGGTATGTGCATCAATAGTTATTAACTCAACGCGTTTCTTGGCTTATAACCAATCATTAGGAGTCCGATGCAATGTCAGCTGCATTAAAACAATGGAACATGTATTAATATGTGAACAGATATATAGGAGAAAGATGCAAAAGAATTCAAATTTGCATTCCTACTCACGAACAGTGTCTTGATCTGTGATAACCTGAATCCTATAGCGCAGCATTGGTCTGGGTCTCCAAAGTCTCCCCCGGGGTTGAGGCAGAAAGCTCGCCCCAGGAAACCATCGGCAACAGCCACCAAAGTGACCAAGGTAGCCATAGGGGCCGCCAGGCGGGGACAAACAACCAGGCCAACATACCCTGAGATGGCTGTGAAGAAAATAGAATGGGTGTGTGAACATGGGACCAAACGTGAAATATAATGGGTGACACCATAGTGGGAAACCAAAAAGTGAATGGATATACGTGTGACCGGAGCCAGAAAGGACAAGGAAGAGAAATTGAAGTATGTAGTAAGAGTGAAGGAGAGAGAGTGTGTGCAGCTAGGAGGCCAGTAGACCATAGTAAAGGTGTACAACAAGTTACCTGTGTGGTGAAAGAGCCGGGCCAGGCCAATTGCCCCACATCCGTAGCGAGACCTACATGCACCCGGCCGAGGTCACCGTTATATGCCGCGGGCCGGGGGGCGTGCACCCGCCAACGTCATGTGCGGGCGTGATTACGCAACGGGGAGGGACAGACAGCCTAAACACAATTGCGGCCGCCTCCCATCCCCGCAGCGCAAAGGCCCAGGGGTGGTGTACCATTAGACTCCCGCAAAGCGGCGGCGCACGGCGCCGCATGCGGGGCGTGGAAACATGATGCCGATGCGCCAAGGTCAAGGCCCGCCCTCGTCACGTGACGAGACGGGTGACAGGTCGAGAACTGGGCGCATCCCAACCCCGGGAAATAGACCTGATCGACCCCAGTACCAACTGCGCTTAGGGAGTAGTGGAATAAGGGTGTATGAGCCACTTATATGAGAGAATATCGGTAAAAGAATAAAGAATAAAGGAGGCAAAACGAAGGAAGAGAAAGGAAAAGAAAACCAAAGAAGTAGAGAAGGGAAAGCAGGGGAAAACATAAGTTGCTATAAATAGGATCAATATTCAGCAAGGACAGTAACAGAATACACACTAACTTTTGCACTGAATTAATCACTATGCAAAAGAGTGTGAAATGTAAAAACTTTAGCCCTGAATTGAATCAGTGTAAGTATGACTAAAGAGAAACAGAACCAAAAACAAAAAACTTTAGCCCTGAATTGAATCAGTATTTACCTGACTAAAGGGAACAAAAACATAAACTTTAGCCCTGAATTAAATCAGTATTTTTCTGACTAAAGGGAAAACAAAAACAAAAAGCTTTAGCCCTGAATTGAATCAGTATTTATCTGACTAAAGGGAGACAACAAGGGGAAAGAAGTGTGAAAAGGGTTAAGAAATGAAAAAATAATTCCGAATTTTTTCACTAGAATGGATATTATATAAAGGGATATATATGCAAAAATAGATACGCGACTCTTGCACTGGAAATAACCAATGGACAAGGGGGGGACCATAGGTCTCTATCTAGTATAAATTTAAAAAAAAAAAAAAAAGGGGAGGAAAAGAACAAACAAATAATGTTGAGGTGAGAGATAAAAAATAGGAGATAAAATAGGGTGTGGTTGGGTTGCATGAAAATAAATAAAAAGTTAGTTACAAAGAATATGTGCAGGTTTCGTAGGTCTACTGGCCTCCTAGCTGCACACACTCTCTCTCCTTCACTCTTACTACATACTTCAATTTCTCTTCCTTGTCCTTTCTGGCTCCGGTCACACGTATATCCATTCACTTTTTGGTTTCCCACTATGGTGTCACCCATTATATGTCACGTTTGGTCCCATGTTCACACACCCATTCTATTTTCTTCACAGCCATCTCAGGGCATGTTGGCCTGGTTGTTTGTCCCTGCCTGGCGGCCCCTATGGCTACCTTGGTCACTTTGGTGGCTGTTGCCGATGGTTTCCTGGGGCGAGCTTTCTGCCTCAACCCCGGGGGAGACTTTGGAGACCCAGACCAATGCTGCGCTATAGGATTCAGGTTATCACAGATCAAGACACTGTTCGTGAGTAGGAATGCAAATTTGAATTCTTTTGCATCTTTCTCCTATATATCTGTTCACATATTAATACATGTTCCATTGTTTTAATGCAGCTGACATTGCATCGGACTCCTGATGATTGGTTATAAGCCAAGAAACGCGTTGAGTTAATAACTATTGATGCACATACCCATTTAGTATACAATGTATTTTTTCCTGTAACTATACAACCAGTGTCTGTGTTATGCCTTTCAATATATTGTCTATAATATGCCGAAATGTTGCTTAGGATGTTTTTATTAATGACTGTATTTGGTGCCAGAACCTATGTAATTAAACCTTTATACTATTACTACCTGTTTACTTTTTGTGGACATAACTATGTATAGGGCCTACCCCAGATACGTCACTTCAGCATATACTATCCAGTTGACACTTCCACCAACTTGCCTCACGCAAAGTCCTGCTTTTCTTCTCTATATTTATTAAAATCAATGGGCATCGCTGCCAATCCGTCAGCAAAGCGCAACAGCGTTTTGCAGGTGGTTTTAACCCTTTTTCAGGTTTAAACTGCCCCACTAGCGGCCGAATAGCGCCGGTAAAATGCTTTCAGTGAGAAAGGGCTCTTACAAACACCTTAACACGCTCTCTGGGACTACTTGTCCCATCATCCCAATCACCATGCCCCTCCTACTGGAGCAGTCCTTTTGTTACATTGGAGGAGCAACCAGTGGCAGGGGTTGCATTGGGCAGAGGCAGCATTTGGATGTACTTGCAGCCAGGATCATGTGCAAATGGGTGTCTCTATAGGACCTAGCTAGGACAAGGAATTGCCTGACAACAAGAAAGAAGGACTAGCAATAATTTGGAAAGAGAAGCAGCAGCAGCTAATGTAAGCCTGGACCTCTGCTGTGGAAAATGTAAAGAAGTACAGCCAAAGCTTGTTTGGTTGTACTTCTCCTATCAATCACAGGGGTGCAGTTTGTTTTGCACTCCTGTGACCCGTTTTCAGCAGAGAGTGGGCTGAAATCTGCTCTCTGCTGAAGTCACAGAGTTAGTCCAGCCTTGGGCTTCATCACGACCATGGAGTCAGGATCCGCTCAGATTCCTGGACTGGCACCCAGCTCACCCTCTCAGCGAGCCACTGAGAGCCTGAGCCGGCTGCTCCCACGCTCTCCACAGCCCAGCGCTCCAGTGAACGAGGAGGGGGCAGAACAGAGAGCTGCTGACAGATAGAACACCACTGATTGCTCGGTTCTCAGTGTTAGAGGTGCCAGGGGACAGATGCCGCATCGGACCGATGCGGCATCTAGCTAGGTAAGTATGAATCAAAAAAAAAACAAAACACATTTCTCTTTTAATGGAGTGGAATGACACTGGCCATCAAACAGAACATTAATCATCAAAAACAATAACTTGGGGGAAGCTCTGGATTTTGCAGCAAAAGCTGGTTTTGGTATTTTATCTTAACCACTTATCGACCATCCGCCGCAGTTGTACTGTGGCAGAATGGCACGGCTGGGCGAAACGACGTTATGTAATGTCGCTTCGCCCTGTGGCCACTAGGGGGCGCGTGCTCGCCCACGGAGCTGATGCAAGTGCCCGGCGGTCGCTTGGGGCACATGGAGAACCGGGATCTGTGTGTGTAAACACACAGTTTCCAGTTCTCTGAGGGGAGAACAGACAGATCGTCTGTTCATACAGAGTATGAACAGACGATCTGTCCTCTCCCTTGCATAGTCCTATACCCCCTTTAGTTGGAAAACACTGTAGGATACACTTAACCCCTTCACTGTGACATTTTTACAGTATTCAATGCAATTTTATAGCACTGATGCCAATGGTCCCAAAAATGTGTCAAAATTGTCCAATGTGTCTGCTATAATGTCGCAGTCCTGATAAAAATCGCAGATCACCACCATTACTAGTAAGAAAAAAATTATTAATAAAAATGCCATAAAACTAACCCCTATTTTGTAGACACTATAACTTTTGCACAAACCAATCACTATACGCTTATTGCAAATTTTTTTTTTTTTTTTTTACCAAAAATATGTAGAATACGTATCGGCCTAAAATGAGGAAAAAAATGTTTTTTTTATATTTATTTTTGGGGGTTATTTATTATAGCAAAAAGTAAAAAAAATAATGTGTTTTTTTTTTTTTCAAAATTGACGCTCTTTTTTTGTTTATACCGCAAAAAATGAAAACCGCAGAGGTGATCAAATACCACTAAAAGAAAGCTCTATTTGTGGGGGAAAAAAGGACGTCAATTTTGTTTGGGTGCGATGTTGCACGACCGCGCAATTGTCAGTTAAAGCGACGCAGTGCTGAATCGCAAAAAGAGCTCTGGTCAGGAAGGGGCTAAAATCTTCCAGGGCTGAAGTGGTTAATGTGCAATACAATTAATATCCTGTTATTTTTGGCTGGAGTTCTGTTTTAGCATGATAAAGCATATTGGGTTTGGATTTTCTGTTAAATTGAATCTGCACTGTGTGCTGGAAAATGACAATAGACAGTGGCAGTTACTAGTATTTCCAGTTTTTTTTTTTTGTTTTTTTTTTTGTTTTTGTTTTTGTTTTTTGTTTTTTTGTTTTAAAGTAATTAACTTCTTGACGCTGTTCTCCAGCACTTTAAGAGGATCCAAATGCAGAGAGGCAGAGCTGGGCTTTACAACCGCATGATTGCCTGTCACATTATCGAAAGCTCCTGATTGCAAGTATGCATTTGGAGCTGCCCGTGAAAGGATTGTTACTGTGTTGAGAGCACGCTCTCAACACAGAAAAGCAGTTCCTCATGGAGGTATATGTGCGTTTGTGGAGGCATATAGCTAGCCATAGCCTATATGCGTACGACCAATGGAAACAAGATAAAGCAGAACTAAAGTGATATTAAAGTCTCATACGTACCTGCTCTGTGAAGTGGTTTTGCTCAGAGTAGCCCAGATCCTCCTCTTCTCGGGTCCCTCTTTGGTGCTCCTGGCCCCTCCCTCCTGTTGAGTGCCTCCACAGCAAGCAGCTTGCTATGGGGGCACCCGAGCCACAGCTCTGTGTATCCATTCAAACATGGAGTCACGTTTGGCCCGCCCCCTCTCTCCTCATTGGCTAACTGACTTTAATTGACAGCAGCGGGAGCCAATGGCGCCGCTGCTGTGTCCTAGCCAATTAGGAGAGAGAGTCCTGGACAGCTGAGACACTCTGGGACATCGCTGGAAAGAGATGGAGCTCAGGTAAGTATTAGGGCACCTGCTGCACAAAGAAGGCTTTTTATCTTAATGCATAGAATACATTAAAGTGGAGTTCCACACACTTACAACTCTTTAGCATCCCTTACTGAACTGTGCACTGTAAACGAATTGGATATTTTTTTTTTTTTCTCACCACCTACTGTATATCTGCTGTATTTATGTTTCACTTCCTCCTCCCTGGCCGTGGCCCATCGCATCATTTCCTGTTTGCAATGCCTTCTGGGAAGGGGCGACAACTTCCTCTGACACTGCCGTTGCTATGGAAACCTGACCTGAAACCTATTACACTGCTTGTGCTGCACTGAGCATGTGCGAGATTTGCAAGCATGAGATCCCGGAAGAAATACAGTCTGGCTTCAGATGCCCACACTTAAGATGGCCACAGCCTGCTGTAAGTTTATAAAATAACAAACTACTGCTATAAACTAACAAAACAGACCTTAGTTTACAGACTAACTTTACTAGAATACATTAAGCTTGTGTATTATGGGGGATTTTTATTTAAAAATTATAAGTTCGGCCGAAACACCACTTTAAGATAAAAAAACCTGCCTTTACAACCACTTTAACCACTTCCAAACCGCACATATACTGCCGTAAGGCAACCTGGCTGCGCGAAACGACGTACCGATACGTCGTTTCGTGCATGAGGTACTGTGGGCGTGCACCGCACGCTGGGGGAGCACGCACGCGGGTCCAGTGGACTTGAGGTCTTCCGGCCACCGGCGATCTTGGTACAGAGAGGCAGAACAGGGATGTAAACAGGATGGTTTCACGTTCTGAGACGGGACAACATGAAGATCTGCTGTTCCTAGTGATCAGTAACAGTGATCTCTGTGTTGGCCCAGTGAGCACATCCCCCACACAGAACACAGTTAACCCCTTGATTGCCCCCTAGTGTTAAACCCTTCCCTGCCAGTGTCATTTATACATTGAGCAGTGAATTTTTTAAAAACATTTTTAGCCTTGATCATTGTATTGGTGTCATTAGTCCCCAAAAAAGTGTCACTTAGGGTCAGATTTGTCCGCTGCAATGCCGCAGTCCCGCTAAAAATCGCAGATCTCCGTCATTACCAGTAAAAACAATAACTTTTTTAAAAAAAGTCCCTAAATCTATCCCCTATTTTGTAGACGCTATAACTTTTGCGCAAACCAATCAATATACGCTTATTGGGATTTTTTTTACCAAAAATATATAGAATACATATTGGCCTAAACTGATGAAGAAATTTGTCTTTTTACACTTTGTTTTTTGGTTATGTATTATAGCAGAAAGTTAAAAATATTGTTTTTTTTTTTTTTCTTTTAATCAAAATTGAAGTTTCTTTCTTTATAGCGCAAAAAAGAAAAACTGCAGAGGTGTTCAAATACCACCTAAAAGAAAACTCTTTGTGGGGAAAAAAAGGACGTAGATTTTGTTTGTGTACAACGTCGCACAACTGCGCAATTGTCAGTTAAAGCGACGCACTGCCGTATCGCAAAAAAATGGTCTGGTCAGGAAGGGGGTAAATCCTTCCGGGGCTGATCTGGTTAAAAAAGGTTAAAAAGGCTCAAAGTTTTTACCTTCATGCATCAGGATAGGTACAGCAGGATTAATCCATTTTCAGATATACAGTATATATAAACCATAGTTTGTGGACTCTATAACTTCCCTACAGACTAAATATACACTGGTTTGGGTTATTTTCACCAAATAGCAGAATACAGTTTGGCCTAAACTTATGAAGAAAGATTTTTTATTTGCAAAATTTCATAACAGAAACTAAGAAAAAGCTTGCTTTTTTTATTCTTATTTTTTTAATGTTTGATCTTTTTTTGTTGATCAAAGTACCACCAAAAGAAAGCTTTATTTGTGTAAAAAAAATGATAAAATGTATTTTGGGTACAGTGTAACATGACAGCGCAATTGTCAATCAAAGTGTGACAGCGCTGAAAGCCAAAAATTGGCCTGGGCAGGAAGGGGGTGAAAGTGCCCTGTTTTGAAGTGCTTAAAAATGCACTGCAACCGGATCGCATGGTACTTCTGTAGTATGTGTCTGGTACAGGCAAATGCATCGCGTTTGTGACCTACATTTGGGGTGTCGTTAGCATTACATTGACACCCGCTGCAGATGACAAGTGCAGTGTGAATGCAGTGTGGGAAGCACGCACGGTACGTTTCCTGCACTGCGTTCTGTGTGAACGGACCCTAAGTGATTCTCTAACTTCCCTAGGCTCCATTCACACATTGCGATTTTAAATCACATCACAATCGCTGCACCACACATGTTTGGCTGCCTTTATCCTTTATGGCACCCCAAATGCGATGCCATTTTGCCGCACAACTGTGCTTTTAAAATCGTGTGAAGCTTGTTGCCCTGAAAAGAAGCATAAGCTCCTTTTTGGGTGACAAACGCTCACAGGGCAGCCCATGAGGTGAATGGGCTGCCCTCCGTGAAATCACGTGGCAACGCTTGTTCTTGTTACGCAAAAGTGTGAATGCAGCTATGAGCAGAACTCCCAGCTGTTTGAGATGGGAACCAGGGCCACCTATTGGCAAAGGTATGTAGGAAAAAGACACACCCCCAGCCATGCCTTCTTCTTGGAGAATTATATTACAAAATGATTATTTAAACCCACAAGTGTTTTTTTTTTAACACTTTTTTTTTTTTATTGGCTTTTGACATTTATAAATGCAGTTTAGAAATTGGGTGATAGGTTTAGCACTGGGAAACACTTTTTGATAAATAGTGCATTTTATATACAACTATAGAGATCAGACCAAAATGAGGACCAAATAAAGAGAGACATTGCTCCAAATCAGGGACAGTTGAGAGCTATGTAAAATGTTTTATTAGCATAGGAAGTTTACAACTTTCTGAGATGGGAATGAGGGACACCTATTAGCAAAAGTATGTAGGCATAGGACACGCCCCCATCACGCCTCCCTTAAAGGAGAATTGTACAAAAAATAATGATTGGTTAAACCCACAAGTGCTTTTTTAACCCTACTATTACTTTATTTTGGAACTTACAAATGCAGCAATTTAGAATTTGGATGAAATGTTTAGCACTGGGAAACACTTTTCGAAAGATAAATAGTGCATTTTATATACTATATAGATCAGAGCAAAATGAGGGAGAAATGGGGGGGGGGGGAGACAGAGCTCCAAATCAGGGACAGTTGGGAGCTATGAGTTTAGGAACCTCAACGTACCACCCTAAACTTCGCTTTCCGCTCCCTACACCATCCCCACTAGTTGTAAGCACTAGTAAAAGAAAGCCTTGCGCTTCATTAGATCAGCCTACTCTGTCTGTAATTGGTTAGAATCTTCATAAGCACACCAGAAAGAGGCTCGGAACGCAGGAGGAAGGGCGGGGCACGTCACGGGGAAATGCTTTCTGCTCGCAGCTGGGCAGCTCTGGAACGCAGAGTGGACGGGTAACGTCACGTGACGGGGAAATGCTTGCTTCATCCAGCTGAGAGTCTCAGGTGCCCGGTGCTCGGACCGGAAGTTCTTTCAGCGGCATGGAGAAGCCAAAGAAGTGTGTTGTTGTCACAGGTAAGTAAAAGGGAGCTGGGGGGCAAGCAATTTGAATAAAAACTCTAGCACCGTGCTGTATATAGGTTTGCATATGACTGGAATTTAGTATAGTAATGACATCTTTTTGGTGTTCATTGAGGAAGTCCAATTCATCAGTCTTTGTGTCACTTTCATGTCTTAGTGCTGTGCAAGGATTGGCTATGGATTTATTCGCTTAGCACCTGCCAGTGGTTCATTTCCAGAAAATCTTCGCACATTTTTATTCTTTTATCTAATGAGTTGGTTAACCACTTGATGGCCAGGCCAATGCTGACACTTCTCTCCTACATGTAAATATCGGTGGCTTTTTTTTGTTTTTTTGAAAATTTAGAACCCCGGAATTTTTTTTTTTTTTTAATTAAAGTGTGTATATGTATATATGTGTGTGTGTGTATATGTATATGTATATGTATATGTATATGTATATATATATATATATATATATATATATATATATATATATAAAATATATTTTAGGAGAGGCTTTAGACTATAAATTGATAGTGATGCAGTTTTTCATGTCAGGCGGTATTTGTGCAGCAGTTTTTTAATCAAAACTTTTTGGGGAAAAGTACTCTTTAATTTTAATGCAACAAAAAAAAAAACACTATATAACCGAAGTTTTGGTAAAAATATATAAATAGATGATTTTCTGCAGAGTAAGTAGATTCCTAACATGTCATGCTTCAAAATTTGCAAATGCGGCTCCTTTCTTTTCTTTCTTTTATCACTCCCCTTAAATTGTCAGTGTTATGCCCCATATTGTCATACAACATGGGGCATAACCCTGCATACAAGGTGTTGTGGGGGTGTGGTAGAGCCTTGGTGGATACTGTCCCCCCTTTATGCCCTATTATCCCCACCAATTCTATGGCATATGGCTACATAGATGATTGTTACATGGTTATGTCATCCCACCTTTCCCTTTTTTTTTTTCTCTTAATATCGAGCTCAAAAGAGCGACAGGGAAATTTTGGTTATGCTTTCCCCCCTTCCCATTTTTTTTTTTCTGTTTCTTTCTATTGCTTTTGGTTGTTGCCCTCTGAGCTCATTTTTTTACAAGCCAATAGAGATGAGCTCAGGCATGTTTGAAATCCCATGTGCCCGATTCCGCTAGGAAGCCGACACTTCACAGCGCTAATCACAGGCAGTGAGACATTTCCCAATCTGTGCAGCTGTGGACCAGGAAACGTCTCGCTGCCTGTGATTAGTGTAGTTTGTCGGCTTCCTGGTGGGATCAGACATGTGCGATTTCGAACACACCCAAGTCCATATTTATAAGGCAATACTTGATGGAATATATCTATATCTCTATTTTGTCTTTTAAATCCCTTGTACCTTGATGTATATTTATAGCTTACTGTTTTTCCTATGAGTAAGTATTGGAATTTTGGTATTCTTTCCTTGAAACTTTCAATAAAACTGATTGGAAAAGAAAATTGTGCATGCTTGTGGAATGGCGACAATCTATGATACTTAAAAATCTGTATAGGCGACGCTTTAAACATTTTTTACAGGTTACCAGTCTAGAGTTACAAAGTTGGTCTAGGGCTAGAATTATTGCTCTCAGTATAACGTTTGCAGCAAAACCTCACGTGTAGTGCAAACACCATTTTACATAAGCATGCGTAACCTACGTATGCATTCGCCTCTGCGCGTGAGCTTGGTGAGATGGGGGGCTTTAAAAACAAAAAAAAAAAATGTATTATTTAAAAATATGTATCGCTACACTGTCCCCTCCCTTTTTAATATAATACATTTTTTTTTATCACTTTTATTGCTGTCAC